>NW_015094510.1:7931847-8415925 GCF_001431845.1 Calidris pugnax | reverse complement strand
GACCCGGCACTTGGCCTTGTTAAACCTCATCCCGTTGGTCTCGGCCCATCGATCCAGCCTGTCCAGATCTCTCTGCAGAGCCTCTCTACCCTCCAGCAGGTCAACACTGCCATCTAGCTTGGTGTCGTCTGTGAACTTACTGAGGGTGCACTCGATCCCCTCGTCCAGATCATTGATAAAGATGTTAAAGAGAATTGGCCCCAGTACTGAGCCCTGTGGGACACCACTCGTGACTGGACGCCAGCTGGATTTAGCTCCATTCACCACCACTCTCTGGGTCCGTCCCTCCAGCCAGTTTTTAACCCAGCAGAGGGTATTCCCATCCAAGCCATGGGCAGCCAGTTTCTCCAGGAGGATACTGTGGGAGACTGTATCAAAGGCTTTGCTGAAGTCCAGATAAACAACATCCACAGCCTTTCCTTCATCCAGCAAGCGGGTCACTTTGTCATAGAAGGAGATCAGGTTTGTCAAGCAGGACCTGCCCCTTGTGAACCCGTGCTGGCTGGGCCAGATCTCATGGGTGTCCCTCATGTGTTGCATGATGGCACTCAGGATGATCTGCTCCATGATCTTACCAGGCACCGAGGTCAGGCTGACAGGCCTGTAGTTCTCTGGATCATCCTTACGGCCCTTCTTGTGGATGGGTGTCACATTTACTAGACGCCAGTCGGCCGGGACCTCCCCAGTTTGCCAGGACTGCTGGTAAATGATGGAGAGTGGCTCCGCAAGCACTTCTGCCAGTTCCCTCAGCACCCTCGGGTGGATCTCATCTGGTCCCATAGACTTGTTTGCATCTAGGTGTTGGAGCAGGTCCCTCACCATCTCCCTTTGAATTGCAGGGGCTTCGCTCTGCTCCCCGCCCCTGCCTGCTAGTTTAGGGGTCTGGATATTTAGGGAACCCCCTGTCCTACTACTGAAGACTGAGGCAAAGAAGGCATTTAGGACTTCAGCCTTCTCCTCATCTTTGGTCACTATGTTACTATGTTACTATGATGTGCATATGATAAAAAGAAACATGGGTTCAAATTTGGATACAGATCTGTTAATTCCTTGGTAACCAGGACAATTACCAGCATGTTAAGTAAAAACCAAAATTGACCCCACTACCCTGCAGAAGTTACAGGTGATGACAGTGTCCATGCATCCCAGAAAAAGACTGCCAGTCCTATCACTGATCCCAGTTAGTTCCTCAGTACAGAAAATATATATAAAGTTCTGTAGAGGAATGAGGCATTCAGGTTGGCCTTTTTGCTTTTCCAGAGAGTTGGGCTATACCAAAACCTGACATTGGGACAGGCTGGGAATTGCTGGAAAGCTTCTTTGTAGTTTCAGGATATTTAGTATATGCCACGTTAGGAGACTAATCTCCCAACATTTTCCAGAGTCAGGACAAGATGCTGATTAACAGAGCTTAATGCCATTTGCAATTTTCAGAAAAAAAGTTCTTCCACCTTCTATATCTGTCATTAAAAATGGTAGTGGTTTGACTTTTCTTCTTTGAGAATCCTAGAAAGTGAGATACAAGTGAGAAGGGAAATCACACTACTCCAGCACGTCGGGGGATAACACATATGTGGCTTGCCATGAACAGGCTGAAAAGCCACACAGGTGGAGTGATTTGTTTTTAACGTTCGATTTGCTGAAATACACTTCTTCTGTTTGAAAGGCCACAGACAAACCAATTAACACTAATTCTGAAGAAGATGACTTCATATTGTTTAACTCAAAGACAAGTGGATTATGATAGACAAGGCCACCTTATGCCTGAGGTCTTCTCAAGAACAAGTGATGCCATGTGCTACGCACCTCAGAAGTGCTGATTAATGAACAAAACCCTTCCTAGAAAAAAGGATCTAAATGTCTCCTTTTCTAAGTGAGGATGTATTTTTTCTTTGAGATGCACAGTACAGTACAGTGAATTAAAGCCATTTTGGAGTTTTGTAGCTGAATGTCATTCCCTTTAAATGAGATACTGGCAGTTAGATGGCTTTGATTGCTGCCAGCTGTCAATACCCCTGAGGAAAGCAGAGATACTTCTATGATGGAAGATGAACAAGAAGCCTGCTGATCAAACACATCACAAGTTGTGTCAGAGGATTACTGAGTTAAATAAAATAGATGCATGTTTACACTCTTCTAGTCATAAACAAGCTGTCTGTGAGTTTTCTTTTTTTTTTCCTACAGAGAACATTTCATACTCTGGTATGTTAAATGTTTTGCATAGCCTCTGTTCTTGCATTTGTGGAAAACATGTCTGTAGACGGAGAGGAAATGAGCTAAATCAGCCATTTTAAAATGTCTGTCCATTTTCCCTCAGTAAGTACCATTTAAACAGACAGCAAGAGCAAAAATGGTTTACTCGTTACTGTTACTTGTTGTGGTAAATGTGTATATGGGCTAGAATTTAATATATGGGCTAGAATTTAAAAATCAGATACCCACAACTGGAAATATGCAGTTAATTCATGGATCCAATACCTGCTATGCAGCACAAGTCAGGTATCAGTGTTGGACGTAGTCAGTTACATCCTGTTAGTTTCTATATGCATAATTTAGAAATACACACTAGATTTTACCTGATTTTGAAAAATGTAGTCCATATCTTCTGAGTCCTCTTCTGTTTCTTCTAATTTCACCTGCTTACTCTCAGTGTGCAGCAGAAAATTAGCTGAAAGCAATAAAAGAGGAAACGAAGACTTCTAAAAGTCTAAAAAAAAGTCTTGAATTTTTTAAATCTGTCTTTACGCCTGTGCATTACCAAGTGGTTGAGAATATAAAGCGTTTCTTTAAGTTGGTACGTTCTCCTTTAAAGCCTTCAGTGTTAGCCAAGCAACACGTTTTAAAGGTCTGTGGAGCTGATGAGTGTTGGGCATAGGTAAGCAATCTTAATAGAGAGACCTGCTGGGAGGACGTGTCCAACCTTAACGATCTTAATAAAGAAACAAAAAATATCTGATTATCTTACATGGTAAGGAAGTGTGAAGTTCCTGTATATTTTATACCTCAAATAAAAAATAAATTTCTTTTTTTTTTTTCCTTGATCAAGGGCTAGATTTAATGGAAATTAGCCTAAATCAATATGAGAATATATCTGAGTGTTTTATGAACACCAAGGTGTCCAAAGTCTGCAAAAATTCTTTATAAAACTGATTGTGCCTTCTGGGGCACCAACTGCTGCAAACAATTTTCTCTGAATTTATTAAAAGCTTTTAATGACAGGTAGTCATTATGTAGCAGCCACAGCAGGAAGCCCTGTAGTGTTGTACATTTTATTTATAAATTGTCTTTCTACTCAGAGATTCATGCTACCTAAGATAGGAGGATAATCACCAAGGCCCCCTGCGCTCTCACAAGGCCGTCCTTAAATCTCTTTCAAGAGGTAGAGAAATTGCAGACAACTCAAACTGAAAAAAAGAGACCAGACTGAAAAGTCAGCCAACAGCAATCCTGTGAGAAGGGACCTAGAGAAGAGTCAAGAGCCAGGGGTGATAGTGTGAGTAGCTCATGGTCGTCAGAGGCAGGCACACTGCACGCTTTTCACAGTTATCACAGAATCACAGAATCTTCATGGTTGGAAAGGACCTCTGAGATCATCGAGTCCAACCATACACACACGAAAGATCCCCACATTCTCAGGCACTAGAGCATGCCCTGAAGCGCCACATCTACACGCTTCTTAAATACCTCCAGGGATGGTGACTCCACCACCTCCCTGGGCAGCCTGTTCCAGTGCCTGACTACTCTTTCTGCAAAGTAATTCTTCCTAATATCTAACCCTTCCTTCAGTAAAGTAATTCTTCCTAATATCTAGCCTAAACCTCCCCTGCCGCAACTTCAGACCATTTTCTTGGTGATCCTAACTTAAGCTTTAAGTTATGTGCACAAACCAAGGCAACCTAGACCAAGAACAGAACTTCTTAGAACTTTCTGGTTTTCTTTGGTTTTCATGGTGTGAAGGGCACAAATAGATTTTGTATCAGTTCACAAAAGTTCAGTTTTTGCTCAGGTACAGATCCGTGGTGACTATGAAAAAGTAAGGAGGGGCTGTAAATAACAGTCCTGAAGGCTGCGTTTACACTTCTCTAGTGTGCTTCATTGTAATGTCATTCCCAGCCTTCTAGATAAGGGAACAACTGAAATGGGCTGTGGCTGTCCTACCCCAACGTGCATTCCTTTTCTGGGAGTGCCCAGGGGTAGATGGGAGGTTGGAATGTGCATTAAGTGTAGCCCTGATAGAGACTCAGCGTAGTCCTGGAGCGGGGAAGGCTTCTTACTGCAGACGTGGCCGAACAAGTGCCTCTAGCAAGTAATGTCCCGTAACATAAATTGCTTTCTGAACATCATGTAGGTTGAATCTCTTTTCCTTCTGTGACACTGTGCTGATGTGGGCACCTGACTGAGGCCGCTTAAAAGGAATTCCCTCCTTCTCTTTTGTGCTTTGAACCTCTTAGACGAGGTGCCTTTTTTAATCTTTACTGTTCCTTCCTTTTGCTTTGAAGGGAGCTTTTATTCAGTATATTCATCAAGGCATTCTCTTTATTTTTTTTCTATTTTTTTTTTAAGGTCTCATGACTTGGATGTCTGACCACCTCCAAACCTGAGCGCACTGATCTTTAGAACAGCGCTGCGGAGCGGGCAGGCTCACCGCCGGCTCAGAGGCAAAGGAACTGAGCAGTAAAGTAGTTCAAATGACTCCTCGACGACTACACACTGAACCTGTGCCTGAGAAAAAACTCCCATCCTAAATGCCATACTGTCCCCAAACTGGTTGGGGGAGGGGGCAGGTGGATTCACCGGGCTGGGTGGTATCAGGTGGGCGGAGGGTCCGTGCAGGTATCTGGGGGGACCTGTGAGTGTGGGGTACCTGTGGGATGAGTGTGTGAGTGATGCGTGTGTGCAGCGAGCAACCAGCCTGACAAGCTACTGAGGATCCAGGCAGAGGTGCTGGGGGGGCAGAAGGGCCGTTACAGTGTCAGGGGATCCACAAATGTGCTTGTGAACCTGGGGTGTGTGGTGTGTGTGCTGCACCAGTGACCTTCTGCCTCTGCCAGCCCAAGTGGAGGAGGGGACATGACTGTCTGTTCCTGCGTCTGCTGTGAGTCCTGAACGTGGGTGCTGCTGGAGGCAACACCTTGTCTGTGGCCATCCATGTGGCTGGGCATGCCCATGTCCTCTGTTTGTGGGTGTCCATGTGTGTGTCTGTGTGTCTCTGGGCTACGTGCTCATGGAATCGCGGAATCACGGAATTGTCAGAGTTGGAAGGGACCTCTAGGGATCATCTGGTCCAACGCCCCTGCTAAAGCAGGGTTGCCCAGAGCACATTACTCCGGACTGCATCCAGGCGGGTCTTGAAGATCTTCAGAGAAGGGGACTCCACGACCCCCCTGGGCAGCCTGTTCCAGGGCTCTGTCACCCTCACCATAAAGAAGTTCTTCCTCATATTTGAATGGAACTTCCTATGTTCCAGCTTGAGCCCGTTGCCCCTTGTCCTATCGCTGGAAACCACTGAAAAGAGTCTGGCTCCATCATCCTTCAACTCACCCTTTAGATACTTATAAACATAAATAAGGTCTCCCCTCAGTCTTCGCTTGTCCAAGCTAAAGAGTCCCAGCTCCTTGAGCCTTTCCTCGTAAGGGAAGTGATCCAATCCCTTAATCATCTTTGTTGCCCCATGCTGGACTCTCTCCAGTAGTTCCCTGTCCCTCTTGAACTTTGCTCAGCTTTGCTGCTGGTTGAACCTGCAAAGGGGACAGCAGCAGCCACGTCCCTCAGCCTGGTCAGAGACCCCGGGCACCAGGCTGGGCTCCAGTGAAGAATCCCCAGGCCTGGAGGTGCTGGAGGTGGTGAGGTGGTGGCGGCTTCTAACAGCTCTTAACATTATGCTTTTGTATCAGCATGTTATCTGGGTACTTCCCAAAACTGACTTTTTTTTTTTTTCTCATACTGTCCTTTAAAGTTACAAAGCTGTTCTGCCTATGGAGACATAGGCCACAGTGAGTAAGAGCAATATTTTCAGTGACTAGTCCTTTTAGGTTCCTGCGCTTAAAGAAAAAAAAAAACAAAACATGTCCAGCCTAAATCACTTCCAGTGGGTTTGAATTTTGTCATAATGTTGTAGTTAATAAAGCTAGAGCCCCTCTAGGCCACATGAGGCCCTTAGTGCCCTGTAAATAAGGACTTCAGAAAAATGAGGGATGTAAAATTGTTTGACAGTTTTGAAAATTTGGCTTGTGACATGGTTAATATCACACAGCAGATGTAACATGCCACAGAGGCCACAGCTCACTGGCTGAGGTGAACTAACTGAGCAGAAACCACAAGGAGAGATTATACCCACAGAAGCAGTTTATTACAAGAGAGCTGAAGGGCATTGGCTGTGAAGGAGCTAGAGAAATTTATGCCATAGTTTAACCATCACTTTAAACTCCTGGACCTGCCAAAAGAGGCATTTCAGCCTTCCCCAGATTGCTTTTCCTGCTGCTGTGCTCACACAAACAGTTGTGCTGGACAAAGGGAGGGAATGGCAGAGGGGCAAGCAAAATAAATATTCCATTTTAAACTTGGACCAGTTTCTCTGCCTAGTTTACCACCTGGAAGCACAAGCTTTTGTGTTGGCACAAGTGAGAAGTTAATATAAGGATGGAAATGAATGGCTGAGGAAGGGAATAGGAATGGATCTCTTTATTCAGCTGTTCTGTGCTGCATAAAAATGACTGCAGAATTATGGCACTGTAATTGCTTTGTGGATAAGTAGGAAAATGGATTTCCTCCTAGTTCGTAGTGTTATTTGGGTTGGAAAAGACCTCTGAAGTCTAGTCCCAACTCCTCATCAGAGCAGAGCTTGCTTCAACAGTAGCTCAAGTTGCTCAGGGCCGCCTTCAGTTTGAATATTTCCATGGTGGAGATGACACACAACCCCTTCGGGCAGCCTGTTCCAATCCTTAATTCCCCTTGGAAATATTTTTTTCCTTATGTCCAATTGGAGTATATTTTGACAACATCTCTCGTCCTGGGGAGCCCTGACCTGATCACTGTATTTCAAATGCAGCCTCCATAGTGCTGAATAAAGGGAAATAATCGACTTTTTTGACCTGCTGGCTTAGCTTTTGCTAATGCAGCCCGGTACATGGTTAACCTCTGTCACAACAGGGTACATTGCTGACTCATGTTGAACTTATGGGCCATCAAGATTGCTTCCTCGCTGGTCCTTTTCAGCAAAGCTGTTTTCTAGCCCTGCCTGTACTGTTGCATGGAGTTTTTCCTCTTAACTTGCAGAACAATAGCATGTGATTGTGTGAGATGAAATAGCAAAGCAATTCAGAAAACTTGAAACAATCCTAGAGTGGTGTCTTAGCCTTTTTGGGTCCTTGGAAATCTGCAGTTTGTTGTCTTTCCATACCTCCCTCTCAGTCTACTAAGGTTCACCTTCCAACTCTTGCATTCTAACCATCCATGGTCTTTCTCTTGGGAAGTTAAGAGTAAACATAGTAACAGCAAAACATTTAAAATTTGAGAATATAGATGAGAAAGGAAAAGGGTATGAATGCAGAAATGTGATTCTTAGTTTTGCAATTATTAGGACTGTGGCATAGATAGTAGATTGTGTAAACAATCAAACCAGAAACTATGAAACTAGCATATATTACTAGCATTGGAACAGTGTTGTCATGTCAGATAAAGCTCTTGTAAAAGTACATTTTGTTCCCTTTGTAATGATTTTGCTTTTGAAATTACTCTGCATGGAACTGTGTTTAATCGTTACAAGTGTGACTATCCCAATACTGTTCAAATGCCTTCTCCTTCTTCACTTTATTTCTTATCGGGAACAGCACTCCAAACAGTTGTCTCGGTATTCATATCAAAGCAGACAAAATTCAGACCTCTAAAGGACTGAATCGCCTTATACATTTTTGTCATTGCTGAGAACAAAACCCATACTTTCAAGTGCACTAGGTGTATTTGTAGTGTCTTGCCTACTGCAAGGAAAATTTCCTACTCTAACATTCTGCTTTGCTCATTCTTTCCTCCATTGTTATATTCATAAAACAGGTCTTTAATTTTTTGTCTCATAAATGGAACGTTCTTCAGGAACAGAGCAAGAACACGTGCGTAGAAATCACTGAAGTCACCTCTATTGGAAAAACCCTCTTGCTTTCAATAGTGAAATATGTAGATTTAATAAATGATGACATTATATTAAAAAGATAAATTTATTTTTCGCTCACCTTAAAAACAATGGATTTTGCCAAGCAAAGTAGTTTGGGAATCATTTATTTCATATTCATTTTCTTCTATAATAATTTAAAGACGGAGACCCACCTAATCAAGGTATCATTCTAAGGGGAAGAAAATGTCATGATAAGATTCAAGTGTGAGGGTTATATTCAGTAGATGCTCTATATTCTACAGTAAAGTAGCTCTGAGAAAAAGATCTGTTGTGTCCCTTTTTTCAAGCTCTTGCGGCACGCTAAGAGTTTATTTTGCTATTATATCCATCTCAAACATGCTAAGAGACTGCTTTGTAATTGTATCCATCCCAAACAACAGCAGATTATTAGACCTGAATTTGACAGGGTGAGATTGAGCTGCACCAATTTGGTGACAGTTAGAAACATTTGTGTCATTTGGGATATTTGTCTGTGAAGATCTGCCACCCATTTTGTTCCCCGTTTTTCTTTCCAGTTATGTAGAATAATATGTGAAAAAAAATACATGCAAAATTTTTCAGAGTAAGTATGACCATTTTCATGAATAATTCATTTCTGTCTTGTATGACTCCATTATGTCATGTATAACTAGCACTTTGTACTGTCAGACTGAAAAGCTACAAAAAATGTTTAACCTTGCAGTATAAATTCATAACTTGTAATTTGAAAAGTTACATGATATTGCACAAGTCCTTGCATTCTCAAATGTGCTTTCCCAGATACCTTATTTAAGATAAAAAAAAACATGGCTTAGAGCTATTTTTTCCATTCATAGAGGTCTGCTTTTTATAGAAAGAAATCGTATATTTAATAATCTTCACTGGCCTAACAACTCTCATGAAGGAATTACTTTCAGCTATTGGTCTTAATTGTGCAGGACAGCTAAAGCCATAGCTAAATATTTCATCAGTTATGTCAGATAAGAGAGCATAATATTGCACCCAATCTTCAAAGCGAGGAATCTCTGGCAGTACTCAGAAACTAATGAATATTGTCCCTTAATTGTCTACAGAAGCAGCCAACACCACAGCTGTGAGTTTGCTGTGGTTTGAAGCCTGGAGAGTGGAGTGAGATGGCTCCTCTGGTACCTGCGCAGTCAGTTAGTTGGTTGTTCCAGGGGGAAGAAGATAACAGTTTCATTCAAGACTGTTATCAGCAACTATGACTATTTGGTTGTGTTTCTATTTATATTCTTTCATACAGTTTCATAGGTGTGTTTCTGGAGAAAATGTTCCGAGAAAGTGTTCCTGTAAATTGCATAGGAGTCAGTTTGCCTTGGGATGTCCTCCTGCAGAAAAATGAATGAAAGCAGGCAGCCTCCCTCTCCGTGCATCTCTCAAACTATGCAAAATTAGTTACAAGCTCCTACCTTCAATTATAATGTAATCCACACATGGTGAGGAATACTGCTAAGCACTTAGAAGAATTAGGTGCCTGAAGTTTCTCTTTCGAGGTGCTTTGAAGCTCATGCTCCCCTCCATCGAATATAGAAGGAACCTGAACCATTACTTTAGTATTGCTTCATTCTAACTTTAAGGTTTTGACAGGTGCAAAGTAAATCTCATACTTAGGGTTTTTTTGCAGTGTGAAATAATGGTTTTCTAAAATTACTGCTCATGGTTGCTAACAGTTGCTCCTCAGTGGTGTTTAGAAGAAACTGCATTCAGGGTCAACAGTTTCATTACCCAGTTAGAAATTCAGTTAAGCTGTGTGTAGAGACCCTCACTGACTCGCCAGTGTGTCCAGTAAGGAACAGAATCAGGATTAATTGGTAAGTCTTACCACTCTAGTGCCCTTCAGTCTCAGTGCTCCAAGCAGGCTTTAAAAACCTTCCTGTTTTTGTTTTAATTGCTTCATTTTTCCATCACAATCTGGAGGCGAGGAGAATCATTGGGATTGATATGGTTTCTTTTTTTGGGTAAATAAGATTTGTTTTGCATTTTAAGCTGTTGAACAGGTTTGGTTTTTTCTTTCAAATACATATTTTTCCCTTTAAGCATACCATTATGTATATATCTCATGTATGCAGAGAAAAGATCACTACACAGAAATGGAACATGAATGACATTTTGCTATCGTGTATCATCGTGGTTTTAAAAATAATATGTTTGTTCAGATTTCTCTCTTCACAAACTGTGATCCAAGAGGAAGGTGACCTCATGACAACTAACAATTACAGGCAAAACATCTCAGAAATAGTCTTTAAAGGATGAAGCCTCAGGCAAGTTCTGTTTCCTGTAATGTCAGAAGAAAAGTTAATACAAAGTGAGTCTTCAAATGAACAGAAACTAATTTGATACTTGGCAGTAGCTAAGGAAAAACTTCTTTCTTCTTTAACTTTTTATTTTGTTTTGCTTTTCCTCTTCATGCAGAGAGATTTTGTAGTTTTTCATACTTCTTTATCAAACCTTTAAGGCAGAAGAGTCTAGATAAGACAAGTGATTCATTGGGCTGGACTTCCCAGGTGAAAAGTGTATGTTAAAATTACATATGAGGAATACAGATAGGAATTTTATATTCACCTATTCCCCACAGCAGCCTGGCATGTGATGTTATATGGGGATGCAAATTTGTTCAGTAAGTTCCATTTTCACAGTCTTTGAACCAGCAGTAATACTGGGGATGCAACTACCGCTCTTCCCCACTCAGTATGCAGGTCACTGTAAAATTGCTGGTTCAGAAGCTCCTCCTCTGGCCTGCCATCACCTTTTCATGTCAAAAAAAGTTGCTAAAGACATCAGTTCTAAACCCAAAGAGGACAAATAGATGACTCTGCCGCCATCCCTTTACGGAAAGGCTAGCACAACGCTTCCTTGGAACACCTGACCTTGCAATGTCATTGCAACAAATTAATTCTGGCCTATAGGTAACTTATTTGTGTAGAAGTTGGCAGAAATTGGATGATTTATCAATCTCGTCCTTCATTTGCAATTGTAAATAGAGTATTGAGTAGGCAAGTTCTATTTTCATCATACAAATTGACTGTCGGGTACAGAATTATTCAAATACTAATCCTAATTTGCTCCCAGTGCAATACTATTAAAGTCAAAGGGTAAAGCAGGTTTTTTGACCTCACACAGCAATTGGCCCATTTATTTTTCTTTCTGTTCCATTTGATACTTTAGTAGTCTGCAATTGTATTCCCATAGACAAAGAAGAAAATTTGAAGCCCTTTTCTGGGGCCGTGTTATGCAAATGAGTACTGTGATCTTCATTGCTGAGGCCTGGTTGTCACCAATTTGTTAATCTTCCTCCAAGCCCAAGTTTCAAAGCAGTGGTAACTTCACATGGTTAGTACAGATCTAAAGAGCCTCCTTCCCCTTACTGTTACTGGAAGGATTTCTGGTGTTAAGGATGCATCTGCATAAGCAAGAAAGAGTTTGGAATTGACTACTCATTCTTTTGCAGAAAATGTATTTAGCTTGATATTGCATCTTCTCTTCTATCACCTTGGTTATCTTTCCTGAGAGTTTCCTTCTAATCTTTAACGATACCTGTATTCATTATTTACTTTAAAAGTTTTCAAACAGGCACCTTTGTGTTTTCTCTCATGCTCTCATCTCATCTAGGGATACCTTCTGAAGTGACACTTGCAAATTCAGCTCATTATCATTCCTTAATTCCTCTAAAGACTTGTTTCCTTTACTCTGAAGTCTACACATTTTGAAAATTGTTGGACAGCTTGTATTTTAGAACCCCACTGGTTTGGTTGACAAACATTGTTTCATTAGTTTCAAAGTTTTAATGCAACAAACTGCCCATATCCACCCATGTCTCTTTTTTGAAGCTTTTGATGACATTTTCTTCAGGCTTGGTTTTGTGGGGTTTTGTTTTGTTTTGTTTAGTATTTTTCTTTCACAGTACGATACCATGATAATCCGTGACTCTGTGTAATAACAATGACTTAGAAAAGCTAGGTAGCTGATTTTTATAATGTAAGCAACATGGTTGACTAATTCTTCTCTGTATATATGCTTTTTTACATGCAAGAATAAGCAATAAACATAATTAATGGATTTTATATATAGATCTAAGCTTAATCTTTATCCCAACAGCTAAATACAAGTCAATAGGATGAGCGGAAACATAAAAGTTAAATGATCAAGGTGAAGCCTGACACCTTTATTCAATTTTTTTCCTTTTTCCTTGCTTTATCTAGTCCCTCTTACAGCCTGTCCTCTAAAGCAGTGTCCTGCTCCCCCACCTTCTTTCTCTCTGTCTCCATTATGAATTTTGATTTGAACTATAATATACAGGGGCTCACTGTCATGAAGCAAATAAATGGAATTCTATAAAGCACTTGCCTACACACTTTACAACTTTTCTTGTTCATGAATTTGTATCTTAAATTTATTGTTTTAATATCTCAAAGTCCAACAGCTTATTAACTGCTCAGACACTCAGAATACACTTTTTCTGATCATGTGCCACTCATTCTAATGGTTTTGTTTTTTGAAGGACCACTAAATCTTATAAGCAGAGGTTTAATTTCCTCCTTTGAAAGAAAAAGGAAAAAATGATTAAAGTACTTTATGTTGGCTGTATAGCAGTGAGGTATTCATCTCTATTTCTGTCTATTGAGATGCTTTTCAGGCTAATAATTGGGAATTGATCATTGTAAAAAGCTGTATTACAGCAACAAAAAATGACATATGCATTGCACAGATAGGATTTTAATATTGAAATCAATTTTTCATGGTAATATTGTATGGGGAAGCATGAACTTTTCACTCTTATAATGTATTTGAGTGTTTCAAGAATACTTAGAATCTCTAATTATTTCATGTAAATTTCAATTCCCCCACTTGCATTGTTTAGTTAATAAGTGCTGGAATTTTAAATTGATGTTCTCTCATATTTTTTCATTATTATGATGAGAATTTTATCTTCTTTGGCCATTTATATTTCCATAGGTAATAAGCATAGTTAGTTGTTGCAAATCTCCTAATTCTGATCTGTTTTCTGCAGGTCTTCTTTCTGTAAAATTAATTACCACAGTTCTCTAGTAGAACAGTTGGTGAGCATCAGGTGTGGGGTGAGGGGCAGAACGGAGGTGGGGAGATTCTAAATTTGGGGAATTTCTTGAAGGGGGAGGAACCTGGAGAAGGACCCAAGCCATGCAGATTGAAAAAATATTTCCTGTAGTCTCAGGTATAAAAGTGTTTCAGATTCAGTAGAAGAACGTGACAAGGCGGGCTTTTTGGTAAGGTAGCCTCCATCAGAGGGAGGTCTTACCTTTGGGTTACTAAGGTCCATCTCCATCAGAATTTTGTAACAACTAGGAAAAACCTTCTAAGTCTTAATTTTTTCCTGCAATAAGTGTGGGAGCGGATAGGTGAGCACCAGCCCTGGCAAAGCATCACACTAGAAGAGAGTGTGCACTCAGGGAGAAGTACAGGTCTATACCACAGCTCCCAGTGGAGACGGGGACAATCCTCATCAGGTGGAAAGTGTCCATGGTGAGGTCCTGGCTGCAGGGGCGGTCCCTGTGAGGAGCAGCACAGTGAGTGGTGAGGGAAAAACGTGAGAGAAACAGCCCTGCAGAAACCAAAGTAGGTGAAGAAGGAGGCAAGGAGGTGGTCTAGGCACCAGAGCAGAGATTCCCCTGCAGCCTCTGGATGAGACCACAATGGAGCAGGGGAAAAGTGTGAGGTGGAAGGAGCAGCAGGGAGGAGCTGTGATGGACTGTCCCTAGTCCCTGTTCTCCATCCCCTTGCCCTGCTGATAGGGGAGGAGGTAGAGGAGTCAGGAATGATGTGGACCCTGGAAAAAAGGTGGGGTTGAGTTGGGGCGGATATTTTTATTTTCTGGCATTGTTTCTCATCACCTTACTCTTTTAATTGTCAATAAATTAAATTGTGTCAAGTCTGGTTTGCCTGTGACAGTAATTGGTGAGCGATCTCCCTGTCCTCATCTTGACCCATGAGCTTTCTCATCCTATTTTTCTCCCACATCCTGCTGAGGACGGAGGTGAGCGAGCGGCTGGGTGGGAATTTAGCTGTTAGCCATGGCTAACTCACCGTATCTGCAACGCGGAGTTACACACGGGCCCTATTTCTGTCACTGACTGACTGTCCATAACTTTTTCCTCTGAGTGAAAAGGGTGCAACGATACTTTTCTTGCAGTAGTACCACCGGCATTAAGTAGCTATTGTTTGTTAAGTAGCTACTGCCTCCTTGTTACTCTTCATAATTATGCCATGAGTAAACAGTATGTAGTGGCTGTAATAGTGAGTTTTATGTATTTTGTTAAACAATCAGCAATATCACAAATACAGCCTTCAGGATGAAAATATTTCAAGTAAAAATGTGCTGGGATGTGCCCCTTGCTTAATGTCTTTCATTTGAATATTGACAAAATTATTAGGCACGTAAGATAAATATGATTGTTTTATTAATAAGAATTAATGTCCAATATTGATACTAATTAATGATGCCATTACAGTTCTGACCATCCCATTTCCTTTTTAATGATCACCTTAACCGTTATTTCCAAGGCATTTTAAGACACTTAAAAGATTAATTGTATTCAAGTGCAATTGCTGTTTGTTCTGGGTACTAATGGCCTATTGGCTTTTTGAGATGATGACATGAGATCAATGGGGATTTGGAGAAGATGAGTAAAGTATATCCACAAACACCGATAACTTGAGGGACAGAAACATCTTCACCTTTGCTACTTTGCTTTATGCAGTCAAAATTAGACACAAGCAGTTACCAGCCAGTCACCTGCTGACTGCGGGGAGGTCGGACTAGATGACCCTTGGAGGTCCCTTCCGGCCTGGGAAATTCTATGATTCTATGATTCTATGAAAAAAAAAGAGTGGGGATAGGTTAAAAATGGAGGCAGCAACTGCTCTAGTCCTTTATATTCATGCGATTGGAAAAATCATGGGCAGATGAGGGCAGCTATACCAGTGCAATGTATTTCCTCTTCTGGTACGTATTTCTGGTCTTAGTGTCCATGGTGTGTCCTGTTGAGGGTCTTGGTTCTGGCACATTTGCTATCTGCACTTACTGCAGCAAGGAAATAAGCCTCAAAGATTTTACGGAAGGTTTTAATGTTCTAGTGGAGATGGATCCTTCTCCCCAAGGTAAAAGCCACTCTTGCGTGGAGGTGATTTCTTCTGTAGTCACTAATATATGTGATGTACTACGTGGACCCAATGCATCTGCACGGTTGATAGATTTCTTTTTTCTTTCTTTCTTTTTTACTCTAAGGCTTGCTTGACTGTAAAATTCCTCCAAGTTAGAGTTCTTCTTAAAAAAAAAAAAAAAGTAGATTGGAAATTTTAAAAATCTAAATGGTGCATTTTCAAATTTAATTAATTTTTTTAATACATTTTTCAGAAATCATCTATCTCAAATTATCTTGGTACAAGAGGTAATTTGTACAATGTATTGTAGACATTATGTACAATCAGTGCCGCCTTTCTCTCATTTAGCTAACAAATACTTGATTTTTTCATTTCCAGACTTTTGAATTAGTGTTTTGTAGCTTTATGGTTCTGCAAGTGACGCGGTGGTTTCTGTGTCTCCTGTAAACTCTCATTCAATAACAGCAACTCTTTTTTCTCTCAGATGCATAGAAAAGCTTCTGGTTTCAAGTGACAGTGAGTTATTCAGCAGCTCTGCATACATTTTGAAATTTGTTAACTGCATGGACCCAAACAGATCTGCAAAAGAGAGCTGAGAAGCAAGCTGACTAGAAATCCTGGTAGTTTTTTAAAGTTCTGTCAGCTAGTTAGCCAAGGTCTGATGAATATGGCAATCTAGGTGTGTGGTTATGCTTGAAGGTATAGTTTTCATTATTTTATTGGAAATTACTGACCAGACTGATTTATTTTAAGTAAATCACTTCTCTGTTCTCCAAAAAACCTATCAAAAAAAAAGAAGAAAAGCTGTGCTTTCAGATCTGTTTGTCAAAAGCTTCTCATCATTTGATATATGTACATAATCACATTATTTGTAGATCAAGTATTTATTTACTTATAAAAGTAAGGTTTTTTGCACATTAAAAGTGCCCCTATCTTTCAGTAGGCCTGTTCACATTGCCACTGTTAGTTATTTATGTGGACTTTTTATAGAACTGGGGCCTTGTGATCTCATCTATATGCATATGCAGAACAGTCACAGGTTCCACTCTGAAGGACTTTCAGGTGAACGAGCACACGACAAAGGGAAATGTATCCCTTTAAGACAATTGTATGTGTTTTCTGCAACATGCTGCATTAACTCTGCTTCACAAAGCAGCAGCTGCCCTTGTCATCAGCTGAACTACACAGTTTTAGTACGCTGTAGGTAGAAGTACGTGCCTTGATAGCCTAGTTTGCCAGTCTGTCCTGAAACCTGGGACACCGGCACTAATGCCAGCATCGTTAACAAAAGTATTAATAAGAGTGTCTTTGTTTCAAACCTGCCTTCGTTTTTTTTTGTAGGAATACCTGAGAATGGCTTCATTTACTATCTGAGATTTAAACCAAAGGGCAATAAACGACTAAGAGCAAGTTGTTTCTTGTGTGAGACCTTTTTTTTTCAGTATCTGGCTTTGGTTTCTCCAAAGTTCTGTTACAAAGAATAGAAAATATTCTTTTACTTGGGATTCCTTCTGTCTTTCTAACATCCCTTGCACCTTATACCGCAACGAGCAGAACTGTGTACTCCTTCAGCGCGAGGAAATATTGCCCGTTAGCCATGACTGTAATGAAGTTTTCTGGCTCTGACTACAGGGAAGTGATATTGCTGACAGGATGCAGTCTACAAATTTGAGCATCCTCCTGGGATCAAGCTTTCCAATGTTTCTTTCTGTCTTTACAGAAGAGCAGTTACATTTGAAGAGCTGTCATGTTTCCCTCTACCACTGTAAATTAGTCAGCTGCTCCAGTACATAGGTGTGCTTTTGGGTATGTAAAATGGAAAGCTATTAAAGCCAAAGGAATTTGGGACATCAAATACTGCAAAGGCTGTGAGCTTATTGACTTAGGGGTTTTGGTAAGTATTGGAAATACCAGCACAGGGAATGTGCTCCCTATTTTTTCCAGAAAGACAGAGCACATCTGAGGAGGGCTTGTTATTGGGGAGCCTGTAAAAGAAAGCAATAAAGACACCAAAAAGACAAATAAGAAGGATGAGGAGCAGCGTGATGCCGAGAAAACAGTGGTTGAAGGTGAGGGGATAATGTGAAAAGAAAATGCAGAAGCAGCCTATGGTTCACCACTGTGACAGTGTCACATCTAAGGGTTCTCCAGAAAGCCTAAAGGGTTACTCACACCCATGTGTTCATTCTGTATCATCTGCTTATACAACTTAGCCCTCCTCACTGCTGTTCCATTCCCCGGGCCACAGCCCTACAGAAATCTTTGCTCTGCCACCCACAGCTCCCTAGCAAAGCTCCTCTTCCCTGTCTCTTAACATTTGAAGCGTTTTCCAGGATGTGCTTCTCAGTGTAAGAACCATCAGGTGGGTGGTATGAGAAGTGCTGGTTCATACCCTGAGTGGAAAAACGGGGAGCGTGCAGAGCTCCCCTGTCTATTATAAAGGAGCTGCTTATTTAAAGCAGTGCAGCTCTATTGGCATGTTACTTGCCCTCCTCTTGCTTTGAGCTGTCTCAGGGATCTCCCCGTGCTGCTGCACTGCATTATCTGGGCATACTCTGCCTAATCCCTCAACTGAGCATAGGGAGAGTCTCAGTGTGCTGTATAAACACTGTGCAATCGCGATGATTAACCCAATCCTGGTATTATCAATCGGTTTTTCCTTGCTATGTCAGCCGAGTGAAAAGGAAGAGAGGCTACAACAAATTGTTTGAATTTGTACAGCCCTTTTCTAGAAATAAAATGTGTTTGGCGTGTCTGTTAACAACAGGAATCAAACCTATTTGGCATTTGGCTAGGCTGGGATTTGGCACCTGGACAAAAAAAGCAAAGGCAAAAAGGAAACACGAAATTTTGCCTGAAGCAAAGTTGTCCCCCTTAATCACCTGTAATTATGTACCTAGCAAATAATTCGAACAACAATAGGCCAAGATCTGTGTAAAGGTTATTTGTAAAGAAAAATATTTATAAACATTGTGGTTTTACAAGTGGGAATATATTTAAGTAGAAGATCTGCACTTATAGTCTCAATGCCATTAAAGTTTGCCATGTAAGAATAAATATCCAGTTGCAGTGTGTCAAGCACATAAATGAGAAGGATTGTCATGCATGTGAAAAAACTCCATTGTTCTACCGGTTCTGAAGTAAATGACAAAAATCACAGAGTAATTTGCATAACTTGGAGATTAGAAATGTATCCCTTTATCCTTATTAATATATTTGCCCTTCTTAATTATAAAGATTTGAATCTTATTTTTAAATAATTTCCTACCAAATATTCTTGGGGATAGAAGCCGCATGTTAATTCTGAATGGATTATTTGCCTCACCTTACAAAAGAGATAAATTGCTTCTATTTGATAAGAGTCAATTTTTAAAAAAGGAATTTGGATATCTGACCAAAATATGACAAGTACTTAGGAAAAGGCTTCTCGCCATAAGTTTAGTTCTGTTTATCTGTCATAGACATTTACCCCACAGAAGTTACATTTCTGTTTATGTCAGTTAAAATTTCCTGAATATATATAAAAATATACAGTATAACATGTCAGATAAACTTTTCCCTATGTTTGTAAATCTTTTAATTTAACTCAATGTCACTTCTGTAACATAAGGATCTTGACTGAATCATAGAGTCACAGAAGTGTTTGGGTAGGAAGGGACCTCTGGAGATCATTTATTCCAATTTCCAGCTCAGGGCAGGGGCAGCTACAGCAGGTTCCTCAGATCTATGTCCAGTCAGTGTGTAAGTATCTCCACAGATGGGAGACATCACAACCTCTCTGTGCCTGTGCCAGTGTTTGATCATCTTGACAGTAAAACAAGTGTTGTCTTGTGTTCAGATGGAATTTCATGTGTTTCAATTTGCGGTCTTGCCTCTTGTCCTGGTCATTACTGAGAAGAATCTATTGCTCTCTTCTTTATTCCCTCCCATCAAGTATTTATATACATTGATAAGACCACTCTGATCCTTGTTTCCTCTGGTCTGAACAGTCCTTGTCTGCAGGGTTTCTCTCAATCCCTTCATCCCCTAGCTGGTATTGATACTGGGGGTTGGCCCTACCCAGGTGCAGGACCCTGCACTTGGCCTTGTTGAACCTCATGAAGTTCAAATGGGGCCACTTCTCAAGCTTGAGTCATGATGGTGTCTCTGAATTCCAGTGTCTTCTACTAGGACAGGAGATACTTCATTTGCCTCCTGCTCAGGGAGAGCTTGTTGTAAATGTCAAGTGCTGTATTAAGTGGAAGGTAGTTACAAGAAACCTAACGAAACATGAAATGCAGGCTGGAAATAAAAATGAGTAACTACTAAATTTGTCATTTGTAGGAAAAAAAAAATCAAGTACACAACACTTGGAAGCAGCAATTTTATTCAGAGTCCTCAAGGTAGTACTATTGAAAGTGTCTCACTTAGACAAGCTTCACTGCTTCAAAAAGGCAGAAAAAGTCAGTGAACATCTGGTTGAGATCTATTATCAACACAATCCTAACACTGCTTTTGTCCCCTCATTCAGTTTTCTGGGGGTTCCATCTTCTTAGCAGCATCTCTTTATCTTTGGTCTCCACAGAACTTTCCATTTTCTGGTGACACAAAAGACCTGGCTTCAAATGCCACCATTCAATGATATGAACTAAGTGGGGTGGCATCTATATATCTTCTGAATTTCAGTGTGTCTGACAGTTAAAAATTGGAATATCAGAAATAACTATGGGAATTGGGAGATTTGTAGTAATATAATTTAATTGATTTGATCATCTTAATTTACCCATTTTTTACAGAGGCCGTGATATGCCAATGATTAAATGGATCTCTGCTATTTTGTAAAAATATTTACTTTGTATTTACAGACTTGTCTAACTTGTAGAGAGAGTTGGGCAGAGAAGAACCTGATGAAATTCAACAAGGGCAGGTGTAGGGTGCTGCACCTGGGGAGAAATAACCCGCTGTACCAGTACAGGTTGGGGGCTGACCTGCTGGAGAGCAGCTCTGAGGAAAAAGACCTGGGAGTCCTGGTGGACAATAGGATGACCATGAGCCAGCAATGTGCCCTTGTGGCCAAGAAGGCCAATGGCTTCCTGGGGTGCTGCCCGACCCTGCCTTTCCCACAGACATGCCCTGAGCTGCTCCTCTCCCTGCAAGCCCTCAAAGCCCCTTTATCTGCCTAACAAATTATTTTATTCTTTGGAACAATGTTTTCCACAGCAACTTGTATCCACAGCAATGAGACTTGAAGATACATGAAGAGGCAAAACATTTATGTGATCATCAATGATGCCCATGCCGAGGCTGAGACTAACCATGGGGATTGCTGTGTTTAGAGCAGAACATTTTAAAAAAAGCCCTTTTACATAATTTTTCTGTTATAATCTTTTGTACAGGTCAGTGCATAAAACAGTCAAGCTATTTCTACTAGCTGAGAAATAAAATAATAATAATTAAAAAATTATAAGTATTTAGGATACAGTGATGGCAAAAGCCACATAATTATACAGACGCATAAGGAGAAATGAAATGAATGCAAAAAATGTACAATGGATAACAGTATGAATTTTGGGTCTTTCACTTCCACAATTTTTCTTCAGTAAGGTCATTGGATAAATTTACCCTGTATTTGCATCCCCAGTGATCATAAGGGCTTTTTTTTGTTGACTGCTCCTGCTTTTCTGAGGCAAGAAAATTTCTTTCTAGTCTTTTAGGAAGGAAAATCCTGGATAATGATAGCTGCCAAGTCTTAAAGTTTTTACATTTTTGGCAAAATCCTGTATGGCTTAAGATATGTAACATTTTTATTTGAACTCTTTTCCTCTGCTGGATTTTGTCACTCATCACTCCTCACTGCATCACTATTTTGTGTGATATATAACAGCATTGCTTTCCCTGACAAAGCACAAGAAATCGAAAACTGAGAAAAAACAGCAAATATGTCACATCCTTGAGGCAGAGCTGAAGGAAAGCTTTCAGAAAGAAGTTGGTCTCATTTAATTATTCTAGGTCCTTCAAGCTAAAATTCATCGTATTGGTATGTTCTGAGGTCATCAATGTCTATTTGTTGAGGGCACATGAAAAGGGAACTTTTGGATTTAGCATCAAAGGACAGAGGTTTAAGAACGTCCTGATCGATGCGCTGAGGCGGCTTGATGCAAGTCCAGAAAAAACATCAGCTGCACAATTGATGGAGCCCATACAGTGACTGGTGAGACAAATTGTTCTGCTGGCAAAAGAGAAGTTTGGGTCAGAAAGGTCTACCCCAGACATATTTTATTATGATATTTCATTTTCAGCTTTACCAGCCACTTGACAAGTTAAATTCCCTTTGTGCTGTTATAAAATAGTGAGTTCAAAATGAAGATCTGGAATAGCAGGCAAATGTGGGCAATTATGTGAAGTATTAAAAACTTGCGGTTTCACAGCCTGTTGTAATATATTGGGGTCAAATGGTTTTCATGAAGACAAATGGTCATCCCTGTAACACATGCGAGAGCGAGCCTTGCATATGGCCATGGGTAGGTGCCACAATTTCTGGTTCTAGATGACATCCATAAAATATTTTGTCCCGTAATGTATTGTTTGGGTGAATTCCACTTGGAAAAGACTGAAGTCAGCTGAAAGCAGTTACAATATAGTCGCAAATAGAATTTGTACTTTCTGGTAAATGTTTTTTGTGTGCTCTCTGGCTGCCATCTCTCCTGTTTATCAGATACAAATTATGGGAGGACAGACACCTCTTCTCCCACATCACAGGATGACTACATGAGTCTTCCTGTCTCTTCGTATCTGTGGGTGAAAATTGTTTTACCTTCTGAGTTGTGTTTTCTTATCTTTCTTTTACCACAGTGGAAACAGGGAGAAAACAGAAGAGATTGTAGCTGATTGGTCCTACTCCAAATGGAATCATCTATGCTGCTAGTATTTAAGCAAGGTAAATTGGTTGCTGCTGATCTCTGTTCTCTTAGGGTTTGCTTAGTTGTCATGATATCTGACACTTCACTACACTAGACTTTGTCTTGAAGTTTAGATTTCCTTTCTCAGCCTAACTTCACACCAAATCCTGTGTCATTCACAGCATACAGAATAACCCTTTTTTGGCAATGGGTCAGAAGGCTATGATGGCCTTCTCTTCCTCCTGCTCAGTTCTCTCATGGCTCGTACCAAAAATTAGCAGGTATGTAATGCCTAGGCAGAACAGCAGTTAGGGGAATATCTTATTCATTGATTTAAGCTATTAATTGCATATCCAGAAGGCTGAATATAAGACAGCGAAGCCAAGCAAGAGAAACAGGAGCAAGAACAGTCATGAACTCTTACTGTGGACTTTCCCCTTCTATCTGGCTTGTCTCCATGCTGCTGTGCGAAAGCAGAGTCCAGGGGCAGAGCAAGGCTGTGGTGTAAACTGGGGCAGGCAGTGGTGTAAACAAGTGTCCTGGAGCGACAAAAATCCTAAACACTTTGGAAAGTGTGGAGATGATTGTGCCTTCCTCCAATGGCACTGTTCTTGCCTCTTGATAGGACTTCAATGGGATATTTGCCTAATTCTTCCCACTCTGCACTGGATCAAGCAAATGTGCTGGTGCATTTACTTAAATAAACACACTTTCAGTAAGACAAACAAATAATTAGAAATAGAGGGGTTATTTGGGTTGTTGGGTTTTTTTCTTGTTTGACAATGTATAATGGAAATGCAAGCACAGATACTACCTTTTAATTGCCAATTTGAACCATAAAACATAATGTCTGCTAGTCCTACTATGAGTTTCTTCAGGCTGCCATTGCCAGGTGATTGCCTACTACCCACCCTGCTGCCACCAGACCTCTAGCTGTATTTCAATATTTAGCATTTTTCTTACATCTAACACTGAGATTTAATGATTACAACACCACACCATGGTGCTTATAGGCTGCTGAAATCACAGATTAGTCTTCTGCATGAACTCTGATCATTCTTCTAGACAGTACGTTTCAAGATGCCATCTTTAATTTGTGATATTAATACCAAACCTGATCATTGTTCAGTGGCTTTACTGAAATATTTACATATAGATTAGTGAAGTAATTTTTACTAGAGTATTGAAAGCTCTCCAGGTCTAATTGGAATCATAAACTTAACCACAGTATCTGTATGACATGAATATGATTTTTACTTATGAAATGGCCTTGGAGGTTTACTTTCAAAGCAAATTGAGTGTATTTCCTCTGCCTCATACATTTACCTCTGACTACTTGGGGAATGATTTGGCAAGTGAATGTTTTGAACGAGCAGCGGTGAGTGTATTCTGAGAATTGTTTTTTTCCACATCGGCACCCTTTTAAGGAAGATGAACTATCTCAGTAAGTTTTACCAAAAATTACATTTTAAAATAATGAACTAATTAGTTAAAAATTATATTACTTTATTATGTAGAAAGAAACGTTTCCCAAAGTGATAGCTTAGTTACATAAAGTGCCCTTTCATTTTATATTAAAATGGAAATATGGACCTGTTATAGAACACTTGGACCACTACTATTAATTATCTGATTTGAAGATCACCTCTGGCTGTTAAAAAGATTTATATTAATCTGTGCTTGATAGATTCAGAAGGATTAAGAGAGTGAAGGAGAACGAATAAAAAGAGAACATCTTCCTGGCTTCATTGTTAGATGACCTTGTGCCATGGTACGTTTAAATTGCTTACTTCCTATAACTCTATAAAGTTCTGTGTTTTCATTTTCTGGATTAGATTGAAGTGTCAACTGTTTTTGATGAATTACACTAGCAATATATGTTCATGTTCTTCTTTGTTCTTTTCTTTTTTTATTTATATATGTCCAGTATAATTTAGTTCACCTAAAAAAGCTTTCATGAAAAAGATTTTTTTAATTGCAGTTTTAGCAAAGTATTTTGTTTTTTTTCAAATGCCTTTAACTTTGTTCTGAAGAAATAAAATATATGTTCAGCTGTTTAAAAAAAGCTCAAATTAAAAGTTTGTGCCAAATGTCCTGGTTTTCCATGTCCTGAAATTCAGCATACTTTGTAGAAAGAAGAGTTATGCAAATGAAATTGACACATTATTGCAATTAGTGATTTAAACTTTTATCCTTTAATCTGATCTATGTGAAACACTACTGAAATCAGAAGGTCTTCTTGCAAAAGCAAGGGTTTAGCCTTACCTTCAGGATCGGGGTCTTATTTATTTATTGCTGGAAGGTGCAGAGAGCGGCAGAAGGCTTTCCGTGCTTTACTTCTGTTATTGAAGATTCTCACTGATGCAGAACTTGAAAGAACGGCAAATAAAATCAAGACACATTTATATACAGTAGGTGTGCTACTGACTGGAATTATAAAGGACTGTAGATACATACATTGGTTTATAGCCTCACAGCAGAAGGGATAGAGATATCTTAGTCAAGTGCATTTTGTGCTGATTAAGTGAGATCAATATATTTAAGTTATACTTTTAAATCTTTTTTTTTTTTCAGGTTAAAGAAGTATAAAGGGCAACAGCTTCTCTGTACATTAGATAGCCCTGATGTGTTAAACTGCAGCGAACGTGTTTTATGTGTAAGCAAATGAACAAAGTCATTTAGCATAAGCATCAATAAAGAACAAGTTTGGATTTCTTCTTAATATTGCAATTTAAAATTTAATTAAAATTTAAAATGAAGAGCTTTGTGTTGTTTTCAGGCTTTGTTTTGTCTGAAAGTAAACTCCAATCTGACACAAACACTTATTTTTCTGAAAGAACAGGGTGAATTTGGAGATGTCTGAGCATAGGAATTCTGTTGTTGCAACTTTGATCAGAAAGACAAACACTAAACAATGCAAATAAAATACATCCAAATATTTTATACATATTTTACGTATTTTCTCATTTCAGAAGCTGCCATGAGGGAATTAATTACACTGTACCGTACAGGGAAATTGGTACATATTAATAGTTGGTGTGTATGCTTCTCATCTTTTTCCCAGGTTGATGTTTCCACTAGCTCTTTTCCACACAAGAGTGTGCACATATGCTACAGCAGGAGTAAAACCCACCCAAAGTTATAAAGGGTTAAGCATCAGAAGGAGTTTTTTATCAGTGCTTACTGAATCTCATGAATATCAAGGGCTTTTTCTGTCTTTGTTAAACCAATCCATGATTTCTCTTGTGGCTTTAAGCTGCGTCTCTGACTATTCTTTTTCTGTATCCTACTGTGTGCTGCACCTTCTCAAACAGAACTAGAGCTGCAGTTGTAGTTCCATTACGAATGGTGATAAGCAAGCATCTGCCCTCCTATCTGTTGTTTCCAAATGCAACATTTGATTGAGTGGAACCATTTCTCAAATTATACAACCCTGCTCCTATTGCCACCTGTCATTTAACATTCCTGTTGCTATGGCTTTGGTTGTGTTGTATTTTGCTTTCCAAAACAGTACAGAATCTTGAATGAAAAGAACTTGGAGAAAATCTGCTTAACAAAACAAGGCGTCTAAACAGAAGTCATTAAAGTAACAACACTGTCCTTCACAGCGTATTACTGTGGTTCAAATAGAGGAGTAAATTAGAAGCTGTAGCTTTCTGCTCTTAGCCAAAGATTTTCTATTGTTGACTTCACTATTAATACAGAAGTAGTGTGATTTTCTGGCTATTTCTCTGAGGTCTTGATGCTTCTTCCAGTTGTTTTTAAATTACAAATGTAGTTTGGGGGCAGAAATATATTGCCATGGAGAAAACGTGTTTGTATAGGAAGGGGTGGCTCTTGTAACATCACTTTGGGCAGCTCAAAAGCCAAGTGCTCTGATCCTAGGATGTGAGTTAACGAAGTTCTACCAAGTAGATGTGAAAGACTGTAGATTGTAGTGCTTTAAGCTATAATACTTCCAAGAAATTACAAGTTGTCTGACCTGAACCATCCTGATTTACCTTATTTTGGTAGTATGAGCTTAGAGAAGGGAATAAGCCAAAGACTTGCTTGGGGAGGAACGTCTCCATAGATTTCCGCAGTTATTAGTGCAAAGACAGAAAGAGAAGTATTTGTAGAAGAAAGTTCTTCACAAGGGCCCATGTCAACAGTCTCAAGTAGTATTGAGGAACACTCCCTGGCATGGCAGCTTAACTGTAGATATTTTTCATTTTTCAGGATGCTTCTTGGGATGTTTTTGGCCCAGGCAAAATAACTCTCTCTCCAAAAGTGAATTTTAGGAGTGATGAAGGCTGTAAGTTGGTAGGACAGATCTGCCAATGGAAGTAAGGTAGTGGGATGTCAACCATAGTACAGAAACAAACACAGTGGAAATGCAATTTCAATGGCACTAATGCAATGACCTGAGATCCACTACAAACTTATCCCAAAGTATGTTTCACGTTTTACTGACAATGTTTATGTCTTAACTGGCCCAAAAGTGCAAATGTATTCTGGCAACAACTCTAAATACCCCTTCAAACTCAGTGCTTCCTACATTTTCCAATTTCCAGCTTGTGCAAAATGGAGGCTGAATGGCAGTGGAAGAGACAACTGCCTGAGCATCTTGCAGTGCCTTCTCAGGATGATATGTAGTTACTTCTAAGGATGGTATGTAGCTACTTTTAATTCAGCTGGGCCACTCTGGGAAAGGTGGAAGGATTGTGGGAAAAGTCTGTGAACTTATCTGTCTTCTTGTCAGTTGGGCTGTGAGATAGAGAAAGCAGGATTGCCTTTTTCCTGTATATTGCATATGGAGAAAAATTTCTTTAAACCCAAGTGTTGCCAATTGCTTTATTTTTTTAAACCTTTCAGTGTGAGTAAAATAAGCCATGAGGAATGGGGCTTGAACCAGCTCATGGTATCATGCTGCCTTGGTTTCACTCTGGAAACCTGCTGTTTTCTTTGCAGAGTTTTTCTTACGTATGCTAGGGATATACTCTGATATTAGTCTATTTCTGTCATCTTCTACCATTTTCACTTCATTATCTGTGTGCACTTTTTGTATCTGTGCTTTCTTTTATCTTAAATTAATTGTATACATTTTCTGTTCTCCTCCTGCACCTGAAATTTTACACTGCTTATGTATCTTTTTTATTTCTCTCTTAATATCTGCTTCAATTTTGTGTATATTTTCTACGGCCTTTTTCTCCTCCTAATGTTTATATTATTGGATAATACGCGTCGCCCTTGGATATGCAGTAATTGCTTTCTGAACAGTTTCCATTTCCTCTGTGTCCTTTCCTTCTCCCACTCCTCCCATTAGACGCTTAACCCACTGGATCCTCTCTGTCACTTCCCCATTCTTCTATGTTCAAAGTCCTTGGGGTTTTTTTATTCCTCTTGTAGGTTCAGTCTGCAGTAATGAATCCAACTGGATTATGGTCATTAGTGAGTCCTCCACCTCTACCTCCTAACAGCTGCACTGTTGAAAGTCAGAACTTTCGTCTTTCTTGCCACCTTTTAATACATTGAGGATATAGTACATGACTGTTGCTTGATTTATTTCTCTCATTGTGTCCCTGCTCCTGCGTGTCTGGGTAGCTGAAATCTCCTCTTATTAGTTTTGACATTTTGCTATATCTCATAATCTTCTTGTTCTTTCTGATCCTATTTTTTCTGGTTTATATCCAGTCCGCACTACCACCTCACTCCCCCTGTTGTCTTGAATTTTGAGCCGTGATGATCCTTTCAAACAGCTGCAAAAACTTTTGGCTTCTTCAAAGTTTCGGCCTGCCGGAAAGAAAGAGTTTTGAACTAAGCCCTTACAACCTGAACGGTGCCTGGCTTAGCAAAGTGCATCCCCCCACCCGCAGCTCCCTCCCGCTGCGTTCTCAGTGCTCTGGCCCCAAATCAAGCAATTAAGTACATGCTTAAGTTCAATCATGTGAGGAGCACCGTTAACTCAACAGGACTACTTACATGCTTGAAGTTGGCGCAGGATTAAACGCTTTGCTAAATCAAAATATTGGAGCTGTGATTTTAATGCAGCTTGGTTAATGAAGACTATACATCCCCGTGATATGAAGGGTGCACAGTAACTCATTCTGGTAGACAGTCGAGTGTGAAGGCAGAGAATTCAATCCCACGTCTAGGTCTTAATAGTGCATGTGCATTTGCATACACGCACGCACACGACTGTAGGGAGGACAGCACCGTATTTGAGAATATCAAGCAGATTGTAAAAGCAAATGTGAAGAACCTAGGCCTTGTTAGCTGCATGTAGACACAATAAGCAATTCCCATTTACTTTAATAGGCACAGTTTGGGGACTGTCTAAGACAAATACTGCAACAGCATTTATCAAACAGCTCCATACCATGGACACATCTCTCACTGCAGTTTAACTTTTCCCTGTTTTAGACCTTATGTACAAACTTTGCAGATAGCAATAGGCTGAGCTAGCGTCCTTCTGGATTGTGTTAATGCCTGAAAAAATATTTAATGAAACATATATAAATCATCTAATTTTCCTGCCCTTTATCCTATCTCATGCTTGGAGTCTTTAGTGTAATAATCCTACTGAGCATTTAAATAATTACATATCAACCCCTTCCATCATAGGTGACTTAGCAAATAGTGGATTTGCCTATTGTATTTCAGTTGTGGGGTGAACATTGTCGAAGTTAATATCCATATGATACAAGGATATTTATTCTAATCTGTGTCTTGTAGTTTTCATTAATGTTTTAAAGAAAATTAAATCACCTCTGAAAACTGAATTCTCAGTATGAAATTACATATCATTATAGCCATGATGTGTCACATTCATTTTGTTACAAATGAATATATCAGCTTAGATTTATTTTAACATGGCTTATGCTTTCCAAATTCGGGTTTTAAAGGTTCACTCTGAATAGTATTTCAGCAAAATGCATCTGGAGAGACAGTTGGATCTCATTTATAAGCATCTCTCACTTTCTGCCTTATGCCATAATAAATGTTCTTGACTGTAAGATTTTAGATGAGATCAATTGTACTTCCCGCTTATCCCCTTCTCTACTGGCAAGCCTGAAAAAAGACTATTTCTTTTTCACAGCCTTTAAAAAGGGAGGACTCACTTGACTCATTTTTTAAAGTAGATCATTTAATATTTTTGGAATTACTGCCTGAAATCCATCTGTAGGATGGCATTTGTTATAAGAAGCAAAATAAGAGAACTGCTCACATCACAGCTTCTTTCTTTCACTGCCAAGAACTATTTGCCATATCAAAGAAATTTTTCTCCAATGTTTTCTTTATTAATATCATATAGTTTTTAATGGTTATCTTTGACAGGTGATTGTGAAAATGGAATTTCTAAAATGCATTAAGAGCTCTAGATGCAAAGTATCGTTCTATGATCTTTGCAAACAAACCTGGCTTGGGGAAAAATTTTAAAACTTTGTCTTCAGATGAAATTACTTAAAATATATGCCGTTATTTTTGAAGTAATTTACACCTCATGGCACAGTGAATAAGAAAATCCAGATGCAGACTTTTGAAGTTTGCCAGCCTTATTAAACTTGTAACAGACAGAAGGAAACATCAGATCTTTTAGGAAGTACCGAAAAAGATTTCGTGTCCACAGAGGTCGGGAAGAAGCTCACTGTAGTGGGTCTGGCTGGGATGGAATTAACTTTCTTCATAGTAGCCCATATGGCACCGTGCTTTGTATTTGTGGCTAAAACAGTGTTAATAACACACCTGTGGGTTGGCTACCACAGAGCAGTGCTCCCATAACATCTCTCCACACACCCCCCAGACCTCTCTGCAAAGGCCAATAGGCTGAGGGTGAGGAAGGGACACAGCTGGGACAGCTAAACCAAGTTGACCAAAGTGACCAAAATGAAATGGCCAATAATGAAAGACTAATTTTTTCTGCAATTCTGGCATAATCCCATGAAAAATCATGGAATTTTTGTAACAAAATAAAATAATCTTTGAATGGAAGGTGGCATAAAAGGCAGACATAGATTCACAATGTTTGCTTTGTTTTCAAATGCACTACAGATATTCCTCAACTTCCAATATTGCCACTATGAGATAAGCCTTATCAATAAAGTGCAAAATGCTAATAAAAGTGGGAAAAGTGAGAGACTGTTATAAATGAGATCCAAAAATATGTCCCCCAATAACAGAAATGTCTGTGCTTAGTATGTGATGCCATCATTGACAGATTATACTTTTTAATTAGAAGTCATATACAGAGATATATAAAATTAAATAACACATTTTCTAACAGAAAACTGGAGGGGAGTTGTGTGACTACACAATTATGTGACTATTGTGTGACTACAGGGTCCATTTTCACAGGCCATCAGCAGAGTTTGAATTCTCTTCAGCCCTCCTAGTGAGAACCCAAATTCCTATTTGCCATGTTCTTTCCAGGAGGACTCTGCTTGAGCGGGTGAAGCTCCAGTTGGCCATAAAATAGAAAGGTATTTTGTCCATCTCTGCCAAAATGTTAGCTATGAGTTAGTGTGCAGTGCCACTTGATGATGAAGTGGGGGGTGAGAGTTGCCAGCTTTCTAAGGAAAAGTCTGAGGTCTTGCTACACAATAAGCTTCCCAAGATACACGGACATATAACATAGCGATGTGAAGAGGGAACAATCTAGTGTCTTCGTTCCTGGGTCAAGGCACTTTCTCTCTGCTCATACATAAATAAGGAATCTCTCTCTTGCAGATAAATACCATAATGGAAAAACGTTTCACAGTATTTTGCTGTAATCAGATAAATCAGTATCAGACGTCTCTCTTGGCTGAAATGTCAGCTTTCTGCAAAATCAAATCTATTCCAGATTTCTGGTCATAATACAAAATTAATTGAATTTCATGTCAATGAGACTGCAAATACGGAACGATTCCCATCTAATAGAACCATAGCCACAGTTTTTAAGGAAGATTCGTCAGAAATAAATGTCATAAATGTGATGGTGGGGTTGTAATAACCTCCAGCAGGTGGTCTAGGAAAGAAATTGTGAGGCATGGAGGAAGCTACTAACTTCCCATCTTCTTAAATAAGAAAAAATAGAAAAGAAAGGGGGAAGAGGTATCTTGCAGGCAAGTATCTTTCTGTTGAAAAACTGCTGCCAGCATTTCTATTAATCTTCCTACCAGCAGTTGCAGTAAATGCAAGTCCTAGAGAGACCACTAGGAATGGGGAAAAAGCTGTCTGTTAAAGAAATACCTTGCATTTAAGTGGAATTATCTGATGTTGAATAGGATTTAGTGTAAGAGCTGTAGAAGCAATTTCTGCTTAGATTAAAAATTACTGGGGAGATCATGAAAATACCCCTTGATGAGATATTACTACACATTTTCGTAATTTCCCTTCATGCCAGGATATATGACCTGGCATCTGCTGGTGAAAAGATGAATGAGTGTGAGTGTAGGGTGTTCACAAGGTCATTAGTCATTTTTAAAGAATGATTCAAATATGGGCTATTTGTTAAGAGAAGGGAGAAAGACTAATGCCACCTCTTCTGCCCGGGGTTTGCATGCAAGTGATATATTTAACTGATTACTATGGGTGAAAATCCAGCCGGTGGGTTCCCCTGAGAGCGAGAGAGAGGTGTGGGAGCTGATTCTGTGCAGGTCTCGGTCAGATGGGCAGAGCCTCTTGGATCAGGCAGAGCCTTGCAGGATCACAACTGCACTGCTTCCAGGGTCAGCACTAGTAAGTCAGAAGCAGTTGTAGCTACTTCTCCCCGGCTGATTGATCAATTAATGACTCCTACAAGCCCGAGCCTGCTCCTTACAGTGAACCGTGAGTCCTGGGGTGCATGATTCGGAGGCAATTAACTGTCCCTCAGCAGAATCAGCTGGGCTCATTTGCTCTGGCTCGGTCCCAGCACCCCGCTGAGCAGCGCAGAGCTACCCTCACGGCTTCACATTATTCCTCCCGGGGCTGTGAATTCCGGGAGGTTTATTAACTTCCTCGGCAGCACTTCAGGAGCAGACAGAGCCAGCTCAGATCTGGGGCTGCGTGCCAGAAAGCGTTGATCAGAGGGTGTTAGAGAGCACAGCCAGGAGACCGAATCTGTTCTGTTCTCAGCTCCCATCTCACGCCGGAACGCCGGCTGACTCCTGTGGTGCTCCTTCAGTATCTCTTCACTGCATTCCCTACTAGTCATGTTCAGGGGGTTCGACCTTAATTTGCCTCGTTATACCCCAGATAACGGAGAATTCATCTTTAACATTTTTGGGGCTTACCTCGTGGCAGATGGAAGAGTCAATTTTTCCAAGGGTGGATCCTGTGTGGTTTAGTGACCCTAGAGTGATCTCACCCCTAAAGCCTATCAGCTGGGAAATGACTGGATTATTGTTAACTGTATGTAGGGCACACGGCCCAGTATTAAGGTTGAGATATTTAATCTGATATTTAAGGAGCCCAGCACTTTTATCAAAGGCACCATACAAGAGAATCACTTCTAGAGGTGATCAAAGGCACGCATAAGATGGATATGTAACCTGGTAACTAGAACAGATAATAGAAGCGTCCCTCCCTCCTCTTGGATACTGCACCCTCTGCAAGAGGAGGTGAGGACTGGCTGACCTGGCTATGCCAGCTAGACAAATCTGCTGCTTTCTATTAGATGCATGAAGATGTCAAAAAATTTAAGAAAAGGTACTGTATCAGGTATTTTATGCAGCGCCTGCATAAATCAAAGATCTCAAGACCAAGAAGTGAAAGGCTACCCTTCTATTTCTTTTTTTTCCTGCTTCATCTTAAGGAGTGCCGCTTTCCTGTTCTGCCAGTGCATGAAAGTGCAAAGAATGAATTTATGTGCTTGTGAAAAAACATTTCTGATAATGTTCTCTGAAACCTTAAAATGAGTTCCCAAATTGGTCATTTATGTTAGTAAATGCTACCAAAGTTACACAAGTGCTTTCTGGAGCAACTGTCGTGTGTAGAAACCTGTTGCAGTAAACCCTCTTCTGTTTTATTTCCGTTGCTTAGTTTTCATGTTGTTATGTGCAATAGGGAGGGTAATAAGAATAGCAAAAGAATAGTTACTAGAACAATAATGACAGTTAAGAAAAAGGGAAAACAGCAGTGAGACTGTAGCTAAGGAAGCTTATTTGATCTCTGTACTTCCTTGAGAATATCCAGCCTATGCATAACTCTGAAAGCACTCACGACAGCTGAATCACTGTCAGAATAATATCCCTATGACTATGGGAAAAATGGGAACAAAAGAGCTGTATTAGACTGAGATACAACAATGTCTTTCACCAGCCAGGACTAGAAAAAAGCAGCTTTTTCATGTTTTAGTCTCATAACTGGGTTTGATTCCTAGTTGGATTAATTTGATAATCTAAATCAAACCACCATCAACTTGCTAGTTTTATTTGCAACAGTATTTTGTATTTGATTATTGTATTATCTCAACTTTAGTTTAATAAGTAATGATCTTTGAGTCTTAATGTGTTTGCTAAATCTTTATATTTGCTGTCTAAATTACTTTTAATATGCAATAAGGAAAACTGTGCAGCTAATTTGTTCTTTCAAACTGTATCTGTTTCAGCATGTCAAGAGTGAAATTAATATCAGCAATAGTATTTGTGTACCAATTACTTCTCATCCTTCAAATGAAAATGTTCAAAAAAGAAAGGAACTGAGAGGAAGGAAACCTCAGTCTGTTGAGAAGAGAAGAAGTTTTCAATGCAAATTAAGAGATCAGTAGACAGAAATAGTTAATACGTATAGATTTAGGGGAAAATCTCTCTAATGAAAAATAGTCAGTGTACTGGGGGCTGGTGTGATGACAGTACTTGATTTGCCACGGTGCAGAATATAGAGTGAATTCACCCCACAACTCTCATGTCTTAGTTTTGAAAAGTTACTGCTCTGGTGGCTTCATTCTTCTACTTCTGTGGAGCAAGAAGTATCGCTGTGGACAGAATTAGCCCCTGATCGCTCACAGCCCTCAATCTGACTGCTCCGGTAGTCACGGCTGTTAATGCTTTTTTGTACCTTCTTCGTTCTTTCCATGATTCAGGAAGCTACATACACTGAATGTTTTATTTTCCTGAACAGCTACTTCACAGTTTACCGTGTTTTCATACAAAGAAAGATTCCGATTAACCAGGTCTCAGAAGATGCACCAGGATCTGACGGGTTTCAATGCTGCATGGAGTTCAGATATTTAAGCCCGGGTGCACTGAAAATGTACAAGTGGAAATGGACTTTTCCTAAGAGTTAGATGAGTTCGTTATCATTAACTTAGGCAGTATTAACGACGGTTATTGTTGGTGGATATCTCTGAGGAATGTGCCTCTGTTTATTGTTTGCAAGGGGCTGTGCATGCGCGGTTCCTTGCAGTTAGTGCCAGTTGATTGCTGGCGCTGTGCGTGCTGCTATGTCAGGAATTGAATCTCACGGATTTTAAACCGGGTTTTAGAGAATTGCCCCAAGGCTTTTCAGTAACTCTCCTTATTACTAGTTCAAGTGAATCAGCTGTTAGCTGAGCTCTGCTAATTTGGACCGATAATTGGTACAACAGCGCTGCTCAGTACTTACTGGCACCTCCCGCAGTTCTGCCTTCGGTCATTTAGCAGTTTATGCATAAGTCATGGAAATGGTAGAAACCTATTAGTGAGCATAGCTGCCATCCGTTCTCATGATGAAACATTCCCTCCAAAGGTAACCAGTTTCCTTCAGCAATGGCCCTTTGCTTTTTTTTTTCTTTCCTTTTTTTTTTTTGTACTTTGGGCACCGCTGGTTCTAAAAGAAATAAAATCCAATGCTCTCCGGCACTAGAAATCACCAAACTTATTTCAAAACTGGTGATTTGAGTAGGCTGAAGAAGGGTTTGAAAAGCCAAGGAGAATAACTGAATGAAAGGAAAGTCAGGAGAGAGTTGTTCAAGAAATAACCAGAAGGAAACCTCTTATCTTTTCTGAAGCTGTGTTTTAAAAACTTGTTTCTCTGTACAACTGGGGTTTTTTGTTTGTTTTCTCTCATCTAGGCTAAAGGGCAACCATTTAATGATCTCTGCAGAAGGTTTATCTGCCTTCACCTTCCTCTAAATCTGGACTATTAAAATGGTGTATCAGATGGTAGTTTCTTTGTATACAGAAGTGGTCAGGTCAGTTGCTATTCTATACCAAAGAAATATAATTAAAGTCAAGTTAAAACAAAGGAAAAGCAGAAAGTTGAGATTGCTTCATTAACCTGCCTTGCTAGCCCAGATCCAGAATACAGTATTTAAAAAAAAAAAAAACCAAAAAAAAACCCAAAAGCGAACAAAAAACCCAAACCAAACCAAAAAACCATGAAAAAAAAAAAAAGTAGCATTTGTCCAATTGTAATTATATATGACTAATAGCAAAAATTTATTCTAGGTCTCATTCATTTTGGATTATCCCTTTTTGTAAGATGAGCAATTGAAAGGACCTTGATCAAGGAATATCTTTAAATTGTTTGCTGTTTAATGGAAGAGAGAACAGAGATCAAACGATAAGCTAGTTGTACCTAAGAGAAATGAATCAGTTAAGGGAGTGCAATGATTAGTGAGATTTTTATCTGTGGAGAGGAGAGAAATCTAAACCTGTTCATTCAGATTCCAGTCTGCTTTACCTGTGCCACTTAGTGAGACAAAAGCTTAAATTTAAATTTGTATACAGGAGAAAAATCTGCATTAATTTAACAAAAGCCACATTTCCAAATGCAAAGCCAGGTCCCTCTGTTGGGCAGCAGGTTCACAGCAATTTTTAGCTGGAGACTTGGGAATGCCAGGGCTGATACATTCACAGAAGTAATAACCCCCTTGTGAGTGACAGCAGAGAAAACCCTGAATGCATACTAAGGCATTGCTGCCTGTCCTATCCTTAAGATTCTTTCAATATTTTTCTGAACAAAACCAGCTTGAAAGCAAAGTTACTGAAAAGTTTTTTCATACAGGTACATATATAAAGGTGTAAGTTTATTCACATACTTTGTATTTATATTTAAACACTTCTGTGATTACACGAATAAATATGTGGCATTCCTGCATTCTCCTTTTGCACTTGACATTTCAACATGATTGGTTTTGTAGATATCCTTTGCCACTTGCTAGAATTCACTCTGTAGTAGATTTCTTCCAAAAAAAGGTACATTTCCAATAAAGGCACATTTCAAAGAGGAAATGGGCACAAACTTGAACATAAGAGGTTCCATCTAAATATGAGGAGGAACTTCTTTACTTTGAGGGTGGCAGAGCACTGGAACAGGCTGCCCAGGGAGGTGATGGAGGCTCCATCTCTGGAGACATTCAAAACCTGTCTGGGCAAGTTCCTGTGCAACTTGCTCTAGGTGGACCTGCAGGGGGGTTGATCTCCAGAGGTCCCTTCCAACCCCATATCATTCTGTGATTCTGTGAAAGGCACTCTTGCAATTCAGGAGGTAGTAGTAGAAGCTACAGCTACATAGCGGCTGTTGTAAAATTGGCCCTAGTAGGACTTTTACATTTATTACTCCAAAAACTTGAACAAAGGTTTTATCAAAACAAACAAATAAACAAGCACACCCACCCACACCCAAAACAGAATCACAGAATCACAGAATCTTCTAGCTTGGAAGGGACCTTAAAGATCATCTTGTCCAACCGTCAACCTAACTGACAAAAATAGACACCCACACAACAAACAAGGAGCATCATCACTAAACCATACCTCCCAGCACTACATCAACCCGTCTTTTGAACACCTCCAGGGATGGTACCCTTTCAAATAGGCTCTCGACTGGTGGTAAGTTTGTTGGTGTTAAATTTGAGGAAAAATAATCAAGTCAATGAGCATTTTGAGCCAACGTGAGTGTGTGCCAAACACATATCCAAATTTATTGGGATATCTATAGCTCAAACTTAAGTAAAAATTTGGGTTTCTAAGCCTCTGTTAATTGAGCCAAATAAGCAGCAGTAGGTAAAGAGCAGCTGGAACGGTGAAATGGGAGAAAAGATAGTGTTTACTCTACTTAGAAGCTGCAGTTTACTGACTTAACTTCCAAGGTGAAATAAAGGGATTTGGTCGTTAGATCTAATGTGGTGGGTGAGAAGATGTGACACAATCAATTTGCCTTATACCCAAATGCTGTTGCCAAATCCTTTCTTGTCCAAACCCATCTCTTCTATGAGCCATGTGGAAAAGGTTGAGCTAAGGCAGTTATAGAGACTCTATTCCACTTCATCACCTGCTTGCATTGCATTAGGTCACTGTGCTATTTGAGCGTCTGGAGAGCAGCCCAGGTTTGGGGTGAATATTTTTTGTATATAATGAAAAAAAATGGAAAGGAGAGTCTTGAATTGCACCACTTGCTTATAGCCTGGATCTGAGTTAGGATCTTTGTAAAGAAACATCCCACCCAAAGCTGTTCATTTAACTTGTCAAATATCCAGCCCACTCTAAATGTGATTTTAAAATCAATTATCTCACCTTTTCTTGGTGTGATAGAGCACTCAAATTACTGATTGATTATTCAGGTTTCTTGTTTTCACTGATTATCTGAAAAAATTTGTTAATCTTCTACGACCTCCCATTCCAAATCAATGTTTTTTTTGAGGGGTCAGGAATATTATCCAATCTTCAATTAATAGCTATAAAATGCATTGTATTTTTCCTTCCTTTGTATGCATGCAATGGAAAAAGTCTGTAACAATATACCTTTAGGAGGCATAGGTGAGAAAATATCCTTATAAGATCATGGTTCTAGCAACTGAATTGGCTAAGCTAAGTGAAAGTCCACAGTGGGGGAATTTTCTGTTTTCTTTGTTTATTATAAATTCCCAGTTGGATTAGATCTACTCAACTATGTCTGGGAAAACAGTTGATAAATATGTTCCAATAAAAAGTACAGAATATTCTCAGTCTTTTGCCTGTGCATGCAGCTGGGTGGCCCATTAGTACTTTCGTCAAGTGGGTAGCTGCCTCATGGGAACTGAGTGGATTAACCCAACTCATTTAACCAAAGAAAATGAATAATCATCTAATGGTGAAATCTGTATTTTGACCTAACATTGGTTTGAGCCTAGAGACAGAGCTCTGTATTCCCCTGAACCGCTCTTGCATATATCTTTAATATCATTCCTTTCTATAATACACTTCTACTGTATGTTATGTTTTATGAGTAAATCTTCCAGCCATGGGAATTTACAATTAAAATAACCTTCACTTTGAGGACATTTCTGGTATTAGCTCTGTCCCTTATTATCTTACTTCTGTTTAAGCCTCTTAGATGTGAAATTGAAATGGTTAGTTGTACATGGTAAAACAAGGAAAATCTATTTCCATTTCCAAAAAATGAAACTTTCTGGTGCATTGGCTGGGACTAAACTCGAGGGCGGCAAATTTTCAGTATGGTATGTAGGGAGTTAGCTACACGACTCATTAACATTAATTCCCATCTGTAAATAATTTTGCAATACTTTAACTAGCAGGGGAGCTATTTCATCTTTTATACTTAGCTGATTGTAAAAATGTATGCTGAAACCATCTGGCCTTAGCGTTTTGTTGGACTTCAGACTTTTAATAGCCAGTCTGATTTCCTTCACTGAATTGGGGTTTTCTAATCCCTGGCTCAATTCTCCTTCCAAACTAGGTAATACCGTGTTGCTGTTTGCTTGTCAATCAATCCCTATCTCACCAATTGAGATGAATAACAGAGTTGCTATAAAAACTTAGGAAGGCTGTGGGCCTAATTCTCATTCATGCTAAAGTTACTTTACGCTACTCTAGTTGCTCATTTACTGGGTGTAAATGCAATTTACTGCCTGAGCAATATAAAGCGACTGTACCATAAATGAGAATCAGATCCCCTAGGTTCAAGGCAGCTAACAACTTCAAATTGCTGAGTACTGTTTTCCCACAGGAGCTAGCGTACTAGGATTTCAATGCATATAAAGAATGCAACAAGCCAATTAAAAATGAAGATATTAAACGAGAAATTGAATGGTTATTTCTAAGGTCTGCTTAGAGCTGATTTTTCTAAACAAAGGGACTGATTAAGCCCGGCTGTTATAAACATGCCGACTTCATCTAAAGCTCAACCCTGCGTGAAGCTCACATATTTGCCACAGCGCATGCAATGAACTCTCCACATTAGTTAGAGAAGAAGGACTATATTTCAGAGGTCCATGCAGGACTCCCTGATTTGCCTAATGGTGCTTCCCTCCCATGGACTGCCATTGAGAGTCAGCAATTATTAAACAGTGATGCACAACATCGTGTTTTGATAATGGGTGAGTGAGGGGATAATGGCAAAAGTAACTTCAATTTTCTGAAGGTTTAGTTACCACAAAGGCCAGAGCAGGTGCTGCTGCCTCATGGCTCTTCCCATTTCTGAAGTCATGTCTTTTATTGCCTAAAGATTTAAAAGTTCTCATTATAACACCCTGTAATGACTGTGAACGTCTAAGCCGATGCTCATCTACACTAAGGAAGACTCTGGAGTGGGCTATTCGTGTTTAGACAGAGGTCAGTCATCAGTCATCCCCATTTTGTTCTTATACCTCTGTTATATCAGCATGAATGACCACTTTGATGTGAAGTCCACATTCCTGCCCCCTTCCTCATTTTCTTTTGGTCTGCCAAAGAGACTTCAACAACCCACAGGCTAATATAGAATTGTTCTATCGTGGAAATCACAGACACAAGAAATGAGATTTCCTAATACATTAATTCTTAGATGCCATAAGTAAATTGTCCTCTGTGCTCTGTTCACTACTTCAGACCTATAAATCTTGTGCCTAGTCTTCTCTCACCAGCTACTAGTCAGCTGATTTCAATCCTACCTTCACCTTGCTGAGGAACATAGGCAACGTAGTGTATATATCATCTTCTACAAAGATGAATAGCCTTCCGTGGTTGCTAAATATCAGCCTGGTCGTCTAACCTACGGCTGTGTTAAGGTGTGCATGTCATAGTCTAGATCCCTCATCTGCTATAGCAGCATTCGTAGATAATGTGATGGTTTTGCAGTATTCCCCACACTAACTAGCTCTTGAAGCTAGACTCTGTTAAGACCCACTCGGTTCCTCTCCTGAAGGAGCAGACATGCTCCTGTTGCACAAACAAACATCAGCAGGCTTTGTGTCCATCTAAAACTAACTTTTTTATTGTTCTAAGGGAAATTTATGTCTAAAATTACTTTGCTAATTTTTAAATGAAACGTAAAAATCCTATTCCCCTATGTAAGTACACAACAGGCTTTATGGGTACTAATAAACAGAATCCTCTTCTTATTCTTCAGCATTGAACATTATGATTTACACCAATGTAATTGAGAGAGGAATATTTTCCTATTTCCCAGTTCAGATAAATTATTATAAGTAATAAAAAAATTTTGAGATGTTGCTCCTGCTATCATATACTGTCTGTTTTGCTATGAGAAAAAAAATCTATATAAATGTTTTAAAGCAGAGTTGATCATCATATATTACTTGGGCAGTTCTGATTAGTTTTTGCATATGTTAAAACACTATAACATTATTTAATGTTGTGGTGAATGCAGGAATTACTAGTGCCATCTATCGTTGGAAAATGTAGACTTCTGAATGCTAAATTGCAGATTCTGTGGTATAGTAGCATTAAAAATTTCGTATTTTACCGAGTTTTATTGCAAAATGAAGTAGTTTATGTAATTGCTTGTTTGAAACATTTGTACTTTGCATTCTTTGAAATTTGTCTGTCTTCAGAAAGAGTATCCCTGGGTTTTATTTTCATTACAATCTTGCATCTGAAAATAAATTCTATTTCAGTTTTGGACTCTGAGGTAAAGCTTGTAGAGATTTCCTGTACAATAGGAGAGAAATCAAATTTTTACTTGCTGGCCACAGTTAATTTTGAGTTGAAGCGTCTTACAGAAGTGCACCAGTGGAATTTGAGCCCAAGAGTCACATTCCAAAGCAGCGCTGTGATGCAGAAGTCTCCGTTTCACTGACTGAGAAACTTTGGGTCAGATTTAAACTGTTTCTTTGACATCTTTGTGGTGTTTGAAAAAGAAGGGCCCCGCTTTTACTTAGAGCAGAGTGACCTGAGAGGTGTGAGACATCTGTGCTGCCAATACAAGGAGGAGGTGGGTGGCTCCAAATTGGCCTCAGAAGACCTGAATGTGGTTCATACCTTTCACTGTTGATGCAAAAGTAAACCTCTGATGGGCATAGCTGATAAAGAGACATGGATTTTCTTGGTCTCAGAATGTTTGGGAGCTGCTGCCTTGGGAGTCACTATGGTAAATTTTTCCCTGAGGGAAAGGTGAGAGCTGTGCTGGAAGCACAGAAGCATTACTACAGCATAGCCAGACCATCCAGGTCTCCAGATGCCAAACCTGGTGACATCTGTCTTGGTGGCATTTGAAAGATGATGCCTCTGTATTATTTTCCTGTATCACAATTGTTCGTTGTGGCTGCTGCATCGCCACACTCCATAGGAAAAACCTTTGTCAAAAGATGGGTCAGTTATACTCCAGGAGTGTTAATCTGTCTCAGCAACAACTGTAAGCCACACAGCTCATCAGCTGGCTTTTTGGGCACCCTTGCTTTTGGCTGCTGTTATTGTACAACAAATCATAGAAAGATTGTAGCTATTGGAAGAGGGCAGTGGCTGCTGCCATCAGTGGGTACATTTGAAGGATGATGACATAATCAGAAGGATTCCCATATAGATAAATCCTTTTAAAATCAGGCTAAAAGTCAGTCACATCCCTCCCAGCAACCCATTCCACCTTGGTCTAATCCTTTAGGCACTAAAAGTTGTTGTTGTTGGGTTCCTGCCTGTCACTTCATGCTCCATAGCAATCCCCACGTAGGCAGGCGTTCCTTTGACTCGACTCAAATCCCCTAAATACACCCTGATTTTCAGGCACGGTCAGGTCACAACTAATGCACCATTGTATAGCTGGGCGTGCAAGGATCATGTGGAAGAAAGACGAGCAAAGCCTAAATAAAGGGTTTTGATTAAGGCAATCACCCAAGAGGGAACATGTCTCTGATTTCCAGACCAGGCTTCTCTAACACATGCACTTTACTTTAGACCATCTTTGACTAAACATACCAGTAACCTTGAAAGCAAAGACCAAGGGTTCCCCCCCATATTCTAGCAGTGCCCTGTGCACGCCATACAAGCTTGGGCAGTTTGTATTTATTTTTTTTTTAGCATGTTCACTTGATAAGAAGGAAAATTTAAACTTTGAAAAGTTCTTCTGTTCCTTTACTTCTGACAGGAGTAACTTTAGCAATTAAAAAGTATTCATGTAAGAAGGAATAGTTATATTACAGAATAATCAAGATAATACTAAATGAAAAATATTCCATTTCTGCATGGCAAAATGGCTTCCTTATGACAAATCAGTAGTGCTGTTTTCCTCGGGCTAAATCACTCCATAAGAAAAATATAACGTTTAAATTTAGAATGATTTAGTTTTACATTACAAACTGTATGTTTTGGCTTTAAATGAAATGTGAAGTAATCCCTTACTGCTTCACAATTTTTTTTTTCCCTTCAGTTTGTTAACGCACAAACTATAACATTTTGGAAATGACACTCTTTTTCCTTACGAGCCTATAATAAGAAGAATAGCGAGACACAATTCTGTATAGGTATATCTTGAGAAGTTAAGCAGTTTGAGACTTTTCAGATTGTTTTATTTTTCCCTGAAATTGATTTTGGAATCAGTTATGTCTTTGCTGTAATCTTGTTTATTTTAGAAAAATGTACATGAAATCCTGCTGTTCTGAATATGATGGAAAATAAGAAACAAGAGACATATTTTTGACCTGATAACATTTTACTCTGAGTTCTCTGGTTTGGATTGCTCTCTGTTGTATACAATAATTAAGTCTCTTGCTGTCTTCTGTGTTTTCCTTCTGGTATACACATATGCATACATAGTAATTTCAACTTGGGCCATGTATTACCACTTAATCTAAGCCCTCTGAGAATCAGCTAAGGACTTTGGACCTGCCTAGTTAGGAGAAAAGGAGGCTGAGGGGCCACATCATTGCTCTCTACAGCTTCCTGAGGACCACAAGTAAAAAAGGGAGGTACTGAGCTCTTCTACCTGGAATCCAATGATAGGACACTTGGGAATGGTCCAAAGCCACTCCAGGGGAGGTTCAGACTGGACATTAGGAAGTGTTTCTTTACCAAGAAGATGGTCAAACACTGGAAGAGGCTTCTACAGTGGTGGTTGGTGCCCCAAGTCTGTCAGTGTTTAAGAGGCAGTTGGACAATGCCCTTCATAACATGCTTTAACTTTTGGTCAGCCCTAAATTGTTCAGGCAGTAGGATTAAGATGATTGTGGTAGGTACCTTCCAAATGAAATATTCTATTCTAAGTTTTCATTGCTGTCAGCCGTTAGAAAACAATCAGAAATTTAACTCTTTCCTTGTTTGGCTTGAATGAAATAGTTGGCCTTGCTAACCACAACAACTTTTGAAAATCTGTGGTCTTGTATCAGTTAAAGACCAAACAGTTACAAGCCATTCAGCTTCCTGCATGACAGCTGAGTTGTGAACTAAACATTTAACTTACGCTTTTCAGCTGAGACATTTAGGTCCCCTATGTTTTTATGGTACTTGTGGCAATGGAAAAGATAGAGACTTGAGTGTGTACAATGCAGATTAATAGTAATATCATAGTTATGTCATGCCAAGTTTCAGAAAGAAAAGACTCTCACAGGAAAAAAGGAATTCTTAAACCTGAAATATAAGGACATGGGGAGTGCTCTAATCTAGAAATCAGAACCTTTTTGAAGAAGCTTAGCAACAAACTGTAACTACATTTTTAGCATTGTGTTGAACTTTTGGCCTTTGGTTGATATTGATAGATGAGCCACTATCAGAAATACAGAATAACTGTTTTTCAAAAAAATCTTATAAACAGTCATAGGCAATTTCAAAAGTATGAACCCCAACCAAACTGGCAGATTTTCAGTTGCCAGTCAGTTGCCAGGTTTGTTTAATGCTATTCTGCGATTGGATTAAAGTTTGATGGTACTGATTCTACACTCAAGATAGAATTAAAAATCTATTAAGCTGCTTTATAGGTCTGAGCACTGAAATAATTAGGTGTCACGAGGCAAAACACAGGCTATACATAAGGTCAGTTAGGAATCTGAGTTTTAATGATCAGATATGTTCATAACCACTAAATGGACAAGCCACTTGACTGAACACTGCATGTGCCTCAGATCCATTACAGTCACTTCCAGATATTGTAAATATTTTTGGAAGGTTTAAAGATACTTAAGGTAGATGTTGAAATGTCTAATACCACTTGCAGTATTCCTTGCGTTATCTTATAGTGATGCAGCTTACATTAGTTTAAAGTTCAACCATATTGCCTTTTACATGTTGATGCCCAACATGCACCTCCTCTTACTCTTTCTCTTACCTTGGTGTCTGCAGGGCTGTTTCTCTCTTTTCTATCCTCCTTCTCTGCCTGATTGGCATTTTCTGGCCTTTCTTAGATATGTTTTCATGGAGAGGAGGCTACCCCTGCATCTCCTGGCTACCAAAATCTTGACACCTGTACCCGATATCATCCAGTCCATGTGGGTCACCATTCTATGCATATGGGCCAGAGAAGATGAAACATAATCCTACGTAAGCCTAGTAATTAAAAGTCTGGACTCTACTGGAAATAAGATCTCAGGTTAGTACTTCTGCAAAAGTTTGGAAATGGAAAATCTCGTGTAACATTTTAAGCAAGTGAAGCTAAAAGACGATAGTGCCGTTTTGTGGCCATCTGACTGGTTCTGGTTGTCAAAAAGGTTCTAAACTAATAAGGGTAAGGGTATTTGAACATTTTGACTTATTGGTAGTTGGCACTTTTTATGCTATGGTACTATGGTTTTATTTACACAAGTGAGGTTTGGTGTAGGGTTTTTTAAATAATTTTTAATATTTATTTTTTTTTTTAGTAAGTGAAGACAGAAATTATAGACAATGAGCAACTGTCTACCTCTAGTCTTAAGAGGACCTGAAACAAGGATGGAGACCCAGGAGGAAAGACACATCGACCTCTGAGAAAAAAATTCTGAAGGTGTTGGAAATCGGAGAAGGAGATGATTATCAGCTGAAGAACTTGCATAAATGCCCATGAGTAAACAATTATTCATGTCCTTCAAAGATGGCCAAAGTCAGAGGTTTGGATGTGTGTGTTGTTCATTGGAAGAAGTAGTTTCTGCCAGATCAGCAATGGCTACTTGTTCAATGTGGGATGGCCGTGGTTACGCTGTTATTTTGTCTATTGACTTAAAATCAGTTTGGAAAATTATTTTAATCAGAAATGTGGGGGTGCATAAGTGCCTAAGAGTCAGAATCAGGCTGAGGTTTCTTTTCCTGCCAGGAGAGAATGTCTTTGTTGCTTCTTTGTTGCTTGACCATTCACTTCTTTTCATAAGCAATAGTACCTAATGAAATCCAGGCAATGGCCTTTGCGGAATTGTCAGTATTATCCTCACTTTCAGAGTGTGCAGCAATAATGCTGCCCTCACCGAGCATGTGGCAATGGATATCTGCTATAGCTGTATTCTACAGAACAGAAGATAAGATGATCTTAACTTTGTAAGCTATCTGCCAGGTTGTAGAATTTAATTTGCAAGACCAAACTTCCGCAATATTGTGTTTATGTTGCAGTGTCATTTACTGTTTAATAGAAACATTCACAATGCCCTAGTTCCATCTGTTATAAATAGTGAAGGCTGATAAACACTATGCAAACACAAGATGCAGCTTTCTGGCAAATTATGTTTAGTACAGCCCCCAAACATAAAGCAAGATTTATAACACTTGCATCTCTCTTCTTTTTTGCCTTTACTCTGTAGTAATTACTCCAGAGCTTTGAGCAGATATATAAATAACACCCAAAGTTTTGCATTAAATTATTGTTTGAAAAGATGGGGACAAGTATATGCACACACACATACACATTTCAGCTACAAATCTTGTTACAGCGGCAGAATTTTTGATATAACAACTTGCAAATGCATTTTTTTTTTATCAGAGAAATACAGTTGAAAGGCAAGCCCACACACTATTATGCATTGTACGAACAAAATTCTCAGTTTCCAATTCAGAAAATGGAGATGGGTCGGACAAGTAGCAATAGACTTGCAAAGGGATGAATAACCAAAGATGAAAGTACTGCCTCTCCCCGCTCTCAGGAGAGAGGGAGAAATTGTGCAGCATTAGGGGGAATGAGTCACTGAGCGAGGCTGTTAGAAGGTGTGGTAGAAAAAAAGGGTTCCTGGTAATGCTGTTTGGGCGTGATTGCTTTATTATCTGCCAAGACCAAAACCCAAATTATTCTACGCAGTTAAAGGAAAATAAACTTGCAATCTCAAACACCTGAGATGGCCTATAGAAACACTTAAAAAGACAGACTTTAAGTAAGTTTATGTCTTCTTTTGCTCAAGCTGCATGCCAGCAGGTGAATCGCTCATCCACTTAAAAAGCAGAAGAGACATATTTTTGTTTTATTTTTGAAGCAGAAATATTTCAAAGGAACTAACTTGACAGAGCTCACCATTGTCATGGCTGACAGCCCTTAAGGTTAGTGGATATTTCTCTGCAGAAACGGTTTGTTTGTTTTTCCAGTCGAGTTGCCTGACTTTGACTTAACCGTACCCTTTCCGGGACGTATCCACACCATCTAAATCTTCCTGGTTGTGTGAGCAGATCACCTTACAGACTGGACTTTTTGAAATCTAAGCTAAAAGACTTGCTTTTGGAAAGAGAAGCTGTAAAAGAGATGAGTTTTGCACATCTGTCTCCTCAATAATATTTGATACTGGAGTAATTAGCAGGAGACAGACTCTTTAAGACAAAAGGTGTATTACAGAAAACAACTGCTTCCCAGGCTGTCACTTGTGTGCAAGACACTTCTTCCATATCCACAGCCTCAGCTGAGTAACCCACAGTGCACATACCTTTGTGGTTTCATCTTCTGGTTTTCCCAATGTTTTAAGCATTGGCTTCTGAAGCCTTTTTCTCCTGTCAATATAAGGATGTGACTTTGATTGTGGGCCTCAAAGTGGAGAGGAAAACGAGGAGGAAGGTGTGTACACTTAAAACACACTGGCCAATGTAGCTGTAGTTTATGTTTATTTCTGACTTACTGCTACAATACAGTGTGTTTGGTTTATCTGCAATAAAAGTGCAGCATTTTAGATATATCAAGTCAGAATACATTACCAGAAAGTGACCTTAGTCTGGAATATAGTAAAGTGTGGAGCAAAAAGATTTCTGTCAGAAAGACAGAAAATTACAGAATATGCAGGTCCCTTATCCCTCTGGCCATTATTTCCTTATCCTAGAATTTTTAAATGTGCTCTCTTCCCATTCTTTGTTTGTGACCTTTCTTGTTAAGACAGGCATTTTCTTATCTTTTTCTTCCTGGAGTCAAGTTAATTTAATTTACTGATCATATCAAAGGCCTAATTCTTAGGTACGTGTGTTTCACTGGATTAGTTTAACTGGGTGTAAAAGATTGTTAAGTAAAGATAATAGGATGATTCGTTTGAACACAACAGGTACAAATTAAGTTGTTAACTGTATTATATACGTTGCATTGCTTATCATGTCTGATAAGCAAGCTCAATAACATTTAGCTTTGGCACTTCTTGTAGTTGTGTCAAGAACATAACATTTTGTACCATTTTTTAGTGGCAATGAAAGAAAAAAGAAGGCTCTTGATTCAGAAATTGGATTTGCCTGTGCTTCCTTTCCTCTCAGCCATCTGCCTTCCACCTGCTGTTGGGAGAAATCAGCATTTTATGCAGCAGCTACTACTACATCACTGGAAATTACAGCGTAGTCTAGTATGAGGTCTGCATTTCGAGCCCCAATTACAGAATCACTTCAGTTCCACCACTGAATAAGGCCAGAAGAGCTAATTAATTAGTCATAGAGTCAGAGTCATTTAGACTGGAAGGAACTTTTTTCTGGAAGGAACCTGGTCCAATCATAGAATCATAGAATCATAGAATTGCCCAGGCCGGAAGGGACCTCCAAAGGTCATCTAGTCCGACCTCCCCACAGTCAGCAGGGACACCCCCATCTAGACCAGGTTGCCCAGGGCCTCGTCGAGCCTCACCTTGAATATCTCCAGGGATGGGGCCTCAACCACCTCCCTGGGCAACCTGTTCCAGTGCCCCACCACCCTCACAGTGAAGAGCTTTCTCCTCATCTCCAATCTAAATCTGTTCCCCTCCAGCTTGAAGCCATTGCCCCTCGTCCTGTCACTGCAGGCCTTTCTAAACAGGTTCTCCCCAGCCTTCCTGGAGGCTCCCTTCAGGTACTGGAAGGCTGCTATTAGGTCTCCCCGGAGCCTCCTCTTCTCCAGGCTGAACAATCCCAGCTCCCTCAGCCTGTCCTCGTAGCAGAGGGGCTCCATCCCCCTGATCATCCTTGTGGCCCTCCTCTGGACCCTCTCCTACCATTCAGAGTAGGTCAGGCATGTTTCTCAGTTTGTCCAGTCGAGTTTTGAGTATTTCTAAGGGTGGAGATTCCTCAGCCTCTGTGGGAAACCTGCTTACCTTCAATAGGAGTCATATTTTTCTCATAGTATTTTATCAGAATTTCCTTTGCAGCACTTTGTGCTCACTGCATCTCATGCTTTCACTGCGCACCCCCAAGTAGACTGCAGCTTCATCTTCCCTACACTCCCCAATAGGCATTTGTAGACAACAATTACCCTCAGCCTTCTCAAGGCTGAACAAACTCACTTCTTTTAAGTTTCTCCTCATAAGTCATGTACTTCAGGTCCTAATCACCCACAATAGATAAATGGCTTATCTCAACTGTTACATTAAACACCGTATAGTGTTCTGCTCCTGGAATTCAAGTCCTAGACATATAGCAAATTTATCTTCGTGTTCAGGAGACAGAGGAACCAAAATGGATTAAAAGATTTATCCTAGATGCATGTAAATTGGCAGAATAAACTATCTAAAGTGTCTGAATTAATTGCTGTGATTCTTAGATAAATTAACAAAAAAACTGACAGGCGTATTTCCATGCTGATATATGCCATTAGTGCAGAGATGAGTAAGAAATAACATTTTCTTCTGCCTAGTCTTCACAAATATACAGCAAATACTTTTAGCTTTCTTCTGAATGTTTTTTAATTTGGTGAATTTGGAAACCATACCTTACAGCCAGAAGATAATTAATGAGTTTCATTTAGTCAGTTTAGCCAACAAAAAAGCCAGTGGTTATTCGATCAACCTATCGTTGATCGAATACCCCGGTATGTAAACCGGGGTGAGACTTAGATCAGAGTACTGTAGAATCAGTAAGAAAACATATAAAAGTTCTGTAGTTGGAAGACAAACACAACAATTCAAGCTAAAATAATGTACATCATTTTAGCATGATGGCAATTTACAATCAAAACAACTTACCTTGGGAATTAATGAATTTATGACTATTTGAAGCCTTTAAATCACAATTACGTGTCTGTTTAAGAGATGTCTTCCAGCCCAGTCAGAAATTATAGGTCAGGAATTACTGGGTGACGTATTGTGACCTCTATTATGCAAAAGCTGAGAGTAAATTGTCTGCATAGTTATTTCAGAATTTGACTCTGTGGATCTATAAAGTAGAACCAGAGTGATATGCTACATGGTTAGTCCCCAGTGGCTGCCTGGACTGGAAGAAAGACCTTACTTCTGTGTCAGATACATCCATGCTCTCCATTTTCCAAATTTCTAATCACCTGCATCCATTTTTGCAACACCCTTGCGAAAAGATGGCAGGAAGAAAATATGTTCTCTTATTTTTGGGCACTGTTATGTTAGATTGTTGAAGCTAGACTGTCATTTGATATTTAAGTAGCTCGGGCTGTATTTCCTATTGCAAATAAATATATTTTTTAGGGCAGCTTCTGACCACTAAGCATAATAAAAATGAAACCCATTAAATAATCTAGGTGGATTAAAATCACTAATAACATTTTACAGATTCATGGAATTGCCAGAGTTGGAAGGGACCTCTAGAGATCATCTAGTCCAACTCCCCTGCTAAGAAGGATTGCCTAGAGCACGTTACCCAGGACTGCATCCAGGCGGGTCTTGAAAATCTTCAGAGAAGGGGACTGCACAACCTCCCTGGGCAGTCTGTTCCAGTGCTCTGTCACCTTCAATCGTCACCCTCTGTCTCCTCAATTTCACTTTGAACATATATTTTCTTTAATCTACTGCATATGAAATTCTATAAAACAAACAAAAGCCAAACAAAATCTATGCATATTACTTCAGAAGAACAGAGAAGAGCGTTCCAAAGATAGGAAATAATTTGTCTCTCTCCTTTTGGCTATATGTGGAAGCAGAGAAACATTTAAATCACCCAATGAAAACTATTAAGATAATTATGAGCTAAAATCTCTGCACTTCATCTTTCTGTGATGTTCCTAGTCAGAAAAGCATTAGGCTTCAATTCTCTGTGTTTTCCTCTAGAAAGCCCTCTCTCCTTCACTGGGACTCCTCCTGCTTTGCAGGACCAGGCTCTTCATCCCTGGAGCTATTCCATCACTTCTGTAGTAGCATGCCATGTGCATCCCTCAGCCTCCTTACACAACAGATTGCAATAAATCTTCAATTTAATATCCTAAACCCTTTTTTACGAGGCATAGAAATAAGCTTTCCTTCACTAAGTGATACTTCCTCAGCTTTCCAAAAGCACAACCTAACTTGAGAAACCGAAAATAAATTGTATGCGTGTTCTGTAGAAATTCTCTAAACAAATAAAACTGAGAGACATTTTATAGCAGTAATAATTTCTTACTTGCAAGTGTTTCAAAAGACTCCCACAGCAGCAGGTGTTAAGGAAGTATCCATCTGTTCTTGTTTCTCTGCACAGAAGTATATTGAATAGACAGAGTTTCTAAATGTTCAGGGTTGTCATTAAAATGGGTTAGCTGTGATCGTCACTTAAGGCATTCCTGATATTGAAATTAAAATGAAGACTATCTCTGGTTCTGTTGCAATTTGAGAATGCGATCAATGGTTCCCTGAAGAAACATCCTGTCAACCGAGTACTTTTTAAATTATCTTCTGAAAACTGCTTCAGTATTCCTGTGACTGAACTGGAAATGCTGTATCAGCAGCATTACTGTTCTCTGAAAATATGGATCAAAACCCAGCTGTTGCAGACATGTTAATTGATGAATAAGGTTAAGAGATCTGAAGCTTTTCTACTACACTCAAAACTTATGTTTCTATTTAAATATTGAAAGCTTTTCAGCTTTTTCATTGCGAAAAGTTCTTTGAGTCACTTCTAAACAAGGCTTCAGAGTCTCTAAACTTGAGTGCTAGGGTGTAAAGACTGGAGGACTGGAGCTTCATTGATACAGCAGTGAATCATCATGAGGAAAAAGAGATGCACACAAGCTAAGAAACACAACAGATGAGTGTTTTCACAGGTGAAACAGAAAGTATATGGGGCAATCATATGAATGAATCTACAAATCATATGAGTGAAACTTCTACACACTCCAGGGTGCTTAGCATCATAGAATCATAGAATTGTCTAAGTTGGAAGGGACCTTTAAGATCATCTAGTCCAACCATCAACCTAACTTTAACAAAAACAAAACCCCACATCTTTAAACCATGTCACTAAGCACCATGTCAACCTGTCTTTTGACTACCTCCAGGGATGGTGCCTCAATCACTTCCCTGAGCAGCCCATTCCAATGTTTAATAACCCTTTCAGTGTAAACATTTTTCCTGATATCCAATCTGAACCTCCCCTGATGCAACCTGAGGCCACTTCCTCTTGCCCTATCACCTGTGACTTGGGAGAAGAGACCAATCCCCACCTCTCTACAACCTCCTTTCAGGTAGTTGTAGAGAGCGATAAGGTCCCCCCTCCAGGCCTCTTTTTCTCCAGGCTGAACACCGCCAACCCCCTCAGCCTCTCCTCATAAGACTTATCCTCCAGACACCTCACCAGCTTTGTTGTCCTTCTCTGGACCCACTCCAGCACCTCAATGTCTTTTTTGTGGTGAGGGGCCCAAAACTGGACACCTCGAGTACTGAGGTGGGGCCTTACCAGTGCCGAGTACAGGGGGACGATCATCTCCTGAGTCCTACTCACCACACTGGCCACAATTCCGTTGGCCTTCTTGGCCACCTGGGCACACTGCTGGCTCATGTTCAGTCGACAGTCGACCAACACCCCCAGGTCCTTTTCTGCCAGGCAGCTCTCCAGCCACTCTGCCCCCAGCCTGTAGCGCTGCCTGGGGTTGTTGTGACCCAAGTGCAGGACCCGGCACTTGGCCTTGTTGAAACTCATCCTGTTGGTCTCGGCCCATCCATCCAGCCTGTCCAGATCTCTCTGCAGAGCCTCTCTACCCTCCAGCAGATCGACACTGCCACCCAGCTTGGTGTCGTCTGCGAACTTACTGAGGGTGCACTTAATCCCCTCGTCCAGATCATTGATAAAGATGTTAAAGAGAACGGGTCCCAGTACCAAGCCCTGTAGGACACCACTCGTGACCGGCCACCAACTGGATTTAACTCCATTCACCACCACTCTCTGGGTCCGGCCCTCCAGCCAGTTTTTAACCCAGCAGAGGGTATTCCCATCCAAGCCATGGACAGCCAGTTTCTCCAGGAGGATTCTGTGGGAGACTGTATCAAAGGCCTTGCTAAAGTCCAGGTAAACAATGTCCACAGCCTTTCCCTCATCCACCAAGTGGGTCACTTTGTCATAGAAAGAGATCAGGTTTGTCAAGCAGGACCTGCCCCTCATGAACCTGTGCTGGCTGGGCCTGATCACCCGGATGTCCTTCATGCGCTGCATAATGGCACTCCTTAAGTATTGGCTTATAATTTATAAGTATATACTTATAAGTATAATGGCTTCCTTAAGTATTTATATTTAAGCTACCACACTGTTGTATAATCAGATCAGAAAATGCACCTTTACAAGTGGTGTGAAAGTGTTAAAAATGAAAAGTCCCTCTTTGCTCTTTAGCATTGTACCTCATTAAACAGGAAGGGACAAAGAAAAGGGTTTTGCATAGTATCTTTAGAATTAAAATTAAAAAAATACCAACTGAGGTACTGAGGCTTTGTATTACTCAGTGATTTGCAACGGCTGGTAGCTTCCATCCAAAAAACTGCTAGCAGTACTTGCTCAAATGCCAAAATTTGATCTGTCCACTTTTATTTCTATATTCATCTGATTCTTTGTCCTCCCATGAAGGCCCATTGCTTCCTATGGAATATTTGTTCCTATGGAACAAATTTCTTCCTATGGAACATTTTGCTATTTGTATGTGAAGGGTTTGGTCTGCATACCTGGTAGCTAAGTATTCTCATTCCATGATGCAGTAATTTTGGTATTGTCAACGACTACTGTTTACAGCTGAATCTGTCTGCAAAGCTTCAGGATCTTGGCTTGGAAGCCATCAGTCGAAAAATAATAACACAGAGCTTTGCATCTTCCAAAGAATCCTCTCAAACAAGCAAAACCGGACAGACTCCAGCTGGTATAGGATCCTTCCAGATTCGAAGTCCAACCTTAAATGTAGTTATAAATATAAACCTTACATTGGCTTTTTGTGGTTTATGTAAGGTTTTTTCTTTTTCTTGGTGGTTCACCTTACTGAGATTTTTAAATCTAAAAAACAGGGTTTTTTTAGAAAATAGTTTAATTATTTTGCAGTTGATAAGTGGTCAAAGTACAAGAATAGTATTTTTACCCAGAAAAAAAACAACCAACCTTAACAAATAAACAAAAAACCCCACCCTACCATGATCTGGACAACAGAGAACGCGATATACTAATTTGTTTGATGGAAAAGTATAGATTGTGTGCTAGGATTGTTTCGGTGCTCGGCATTTTGCTAAGCCACCTGCCAGGTTAAGACACTCTAATATTGTAACCATGGCGATACTGCTGGCGTCAGCCTGAAAGACCGATTTGTGCAGCCAGTAAGGATTGGGCACCTTAATGCATTAACTGGAGCTGTTAGGAAATGTTTGGAAATAAATATGTAAAACAGGTATAAAAGGTTCTTTTAGATTGTTTAGTGTTTTGCTTCGGGCAATATTTGTTAACAGCAGGCCACCCTGTTTATAGGGCTAAGCAAACGTGGTTGCGAGCACTGCAATAGATAACAAACTGCTGGTAGATTGTGCTCTGCTGCTTTGCTTTCTGTGCTTTGATGGAAAACAACTGTTTCATTTTTAGCAGTAAAAGTGTGTTAGCCCATGCCTGTGTATCTACTGATGTAAACCTGAGACTTACAGCAGTAATTGCAGAAAACCTGAAAATAGACAAACCTGACAAGACTTGACAGTTTTAATTAAGCTCTATAAAAATGGTCAGCGAGTTGGTCAAAGCGTTGCTACCACATTTTATCCCTCTTGTCCCCATCCCTCTGTTGTTTTCCATATGCTTTTCCCACACACACATTTCCAGCCCCTCTCACATTTGCCTTTCATATGCCCCTCAGTTATGCGTTCTCCTCACACCTCTAATTTGCAGCTACACTGCTCCACAAATAATGGGTTTGTTTTTTTCCAGAGAGGTAATGATCTGATGATATATTGTCTCCAGCATCAGTGCTGACTTAATTAATTTCTACCCCTGTGTCAACACAAGTGGTGCAGAACTGCAGTATGAATCAGATCAGAAAAGAGATGAACTTTAAAGTAAAAACCTTGGCACCTTTTCTCTCAAACTTCTCTTTTTTCAGCCAGGTGCCTGGTTCACATGGTAGCCCCACAAGCTTAAGCATATGCAAACGTAATTAAAGGAATTCTTCAGTGAGTTTTACAGCAGGTGGAACACAGTATTTCTGATTTTGTGGCCAGAAAAGGGAAAAATATAAACTTATAAAATCTGTATTGACCACCCGTGTGCCAAAAGGCAATTTCTATAAGAAGAAAAAAGGGAGTCCTTAATGACCTCTCTGTATATTTATGTATTGTGTTTACTTTGGTCTGCTTACTAGCAGCATTACTCCATCTACTACTGTTCCAAGACAAGAAATTATTTTAATTCATTGCATCTTATTTTACTGGTCTGAATTCCAGCGGAGACAGGTAGCCCAAATAGTTACTCTGGGCTGTGGCCCAGTTGTTGCCAACTTTTCTCTCTTCTCTCGATTTTTTTTAGTCTTCCTCTAGAACTTTTTCTTCTGATCTCTCATTTCTCTCTTTTTTCCCTATTTGCTCATTTTTCATGGTGAGTGCCAGTTCTCAATGGTTCACTAATTTGCCAGACAGCACTCTGCTTTCTGGAGCATATTTGTGTCCCCCAGGCTGTCAACTGTTGGATTCCGCATAAGAGTTGTTGCTGAATTAACACATATATTTGCCTCTGAACTGAATCCGGATTTTTTGTAGGCTGTGGAAAAAGTGAACTTATGCTTTTCTACTGAATTAAAGGAATGTCAGCTTTTAAAACAATTGTGGCAACGGGAGCCCACTTGTGGATTTGGGGCTATGCAGCTTTATCAGTCTCTGAAGCTCTTCCCTCCTCTTTTACACCCCATACTTATAGAGTCTCCATTTGAAATTTCTTAGGCACTCAGAATAAATATCTAAGCCATGGAAGTTCAAAGTGTATACTTGCAAATAATGAGAAGCTGCTCAGGGCTCTAGAATTTCTGTTTCTTTTCATTCCTCATCTTTGAGAACAGCAGCATTTAACCTAAAAGTTAGCTGAAACATAGACTTGGGAAAAGAATATTTTGCTTTTAATAACTTAAAATATGTAAGACTGCTTTAAGGATGATTCTATAATTCTGTAATTCCCTTCATAATTCTTCAGTTATTCAGAATATAGGGCCCAGTTCTCTATTGAAAGAAGATTAAAAACCTACTATGAAGATACGCTGATTCTTTCTCATTCTTTTGGTTTCTTGTGTTTTGCTAACGGGCAGGGAACAAGGAGCACTGAGGACAGAATAACAACTAAAATCAAGAGAGACAGAAAAGATACATAAATAAAAGCAGAATCAGAAAAGAAAGGAACTGAATCATTCATAAGTGAAGGTCAGCAAATAGCATGCCCAGTTATTGCACACAATTGTTAGATGTGTTGATTTTGCTGCTTCTTTGAAGTTCTTAAGGATTTTAGTTATCTTTTCTGAATTGCACTGATTTGGGCCTGCAGACTACAGAGGAAAAGCAGTGGTAGGCAAAAACTTCCACATCTGAATAGGAAAGATGCATGTCATGGTATATTTTCACTGCCAGGAAATAACACACAAACATTCTTGCCTGTTTAGTGTGTATTTGGTCACGAACACAAAGTCTGCTGCTTAGCTGGAGCCCAGCATAGGTTTCCAATAACTTGTTTTTCCTCAAGCACAAACATACAACAGCACTTGAGGAAAACCACAGAGTGAATCTTTTATGATCTGAAAATGATCTTTTTAGATTTCCATGAGAAAATGGTATTTATTTATTTGGTGTTTTCCTCCCACCTTGCAATTAAGTCAAGTGCTGACACAGTTGCTGGATCATTTATGCCGCAAGGTGCTCATGTAGAGATGACGTCTTCTGGTATTGTGGATATACACAATTAAAACTTTATGGTCTTAATAGTAATAGTAGCAAAACTAATATACAGAGTTACTACATAGCCATGTATATTGCTGCATAATAGGTAGTCGCTGTTTTGCTGTGCAGCTGCACTCTCTAATCTAATCTATGTTTATAGTTAAGGTCATATTCTGTTTGTACTCTGCAGGATGATGTTGTCTATGCCTGCGTTGCTCTGACGGGTTGATCCATGAGCTTCCACCATCTGCAGCGTTTTGGGTGTTGCTGCCTCACCCTGGAGGAATGGGCTTAGTTTTAACAAGGACATCACTGGGGCTGAACAGGCAATTCTAAGGTGTTCCATCCAGTCCCACACTGCAGGTATTTTATGTCACCTTGAGAGCTAGCTGACACTGTGTGAGGCACCCTCTTATATGACACCTACACCACAAAGCCTTTAGCACATCTGGGAAGGCCCTCCAAGTGTTTCCCCTAGGTTGTCTGCTCCATGTGCATGCCATGACTTTGCCATGCAGTCCTTCATGAGCAGTTCTGCCCAGCAGTGTCCATTAGTATCAACCTTAATTTCTCTGAGACAAATTATGACTAATTCAACTTGAACAGCAGGGGAAGCATGAGAAAAGCAGAAGTCTGCAGAGGGCACCAGGCATTTCCTACCTGCTTTGTGAGGGCACTGTTGCTGTACTGTACATTGAATATGGATATTGTATTGAGTATGGATAGCAGTTGGCCTTCAGCAGTGTCTCCACTGCTACTGAGTTTTGTTCAGTTCCATCACGTGTATCGATTTAGATATGAATTGACTGTCAATGGGACACTAATTTCTCAAAGTAACAAACCACATTCATAGCTCTGGAGTAGGAGCTCGCCCCACAAGGGCAGGCAAGCCAGCAGCTGAGGGTAATAGCAAGGTAGGAAGGGCAGTGATCCCACCCAGGCAGGCTCAGTCCCACAGTACCTGAGCAGGTACCACGCCAGTGAGCAGGGCCAGCCAATATTCAAGTTATGAGACATATCTGCAGTGATGAAGCAGGTGCAAGGTGAAGCCAGCAATCAGTGGTTCAAGGATCAGCAAGGCCCGTGCCACGGCAGAAGGGCTTCACAGACATACCTCAGACAAGTCTCAAGGGTGGAGGCCTGAGCTTCACCACAGTTCCCAAGCAAAGGGCAGGAAGTCCCCACGAGGGTTCCCATAGCTCCTTCTCACACAGCTCTTTCCCCAGCAGCCTGATCTGGGGTTACAGCTGCACCACGTTAGAGCTGGACTGGAGCTCAGGCAGCCAAAACCCCAAGGAGGGGCGAAGAGGCTGCAGAGCCTCTTGGTGCACTCAGAGCCCTGACAGCAGCATGCTTATTTCCAGACTTCCATCCAGTCCAGAAAGTATCAGTCTCTTAAAAGTAATCTTGTTAGAGACGAGGCACAGCTGTTCAGAGCCGGGATGTTTACTGCTGCCCGGCGAAAGTCTGCAAAGCCATATGCTGTTTGATCCTCTGCTCCTTGGCTATTTCCCAATTCAGTGTCCAGAGGACCAGTAGGTTGAGCTGTGCCAGAATCACTGACAAACACAAGCCCTTCTGCTGGCCCTCAAGGGGTCCCGCCAGTGTCATAATTATACGGGATTACATTCTGCTGTACTTGGTGATCCATGGTACCCTAGTGATCACTGCAGTGGTTCTTCTGCACTGACTTTCAGAACTGAATTTTCCACCTTTTGACAAGCAGCCACCCAAACCTGGCAACGGCATCATCATCATCATAAATACCCCTATCCTGATGTCCTGGTTTGAGCGACACAGGACTAATTTCTCTTCTAATGCTTGGGAAAAAACACACTTTCAGAAGACTCTAATGTCTGAATTTGTGAAAATATTTACTTTATAGCCAGCTATGGTATGTGTTGAGGGGAGACCTTATCAATGATTACAAGTATCTCAAGGGAGGGTTGAAGGAGGAGGGAGTCAGACTCTTTTCAGTGGTTCCCAGTGAGAGGACGAGGGGCAACGGGCACAAGTTGGAACACAGGAGGTTCCACTCAAATATGAGGAGAAACTTCTTCACAGTAAGGGTGACAGAGCCCTGGAACAGGCTGCCCAGGGAGGTTGTGGAATCCCCTTCTTTGGAGATTTTCAAGACCCGCCTGGATGCAGTCCTGAGTAACATGCTCTGACAAGCTCTAGGCAATCCTGCTTCAGCAGGGGAGTTGGACTAGATGATCTCTATGGTCCCTTCCAACTCTAAAAATTCAGTGAAATTCAGTGGGATTCAAGGTCTCAGTGTTTTCGAGTTAGCCGGGTGCAGGGACGAGGAGGAGCGAGACCCGGGCACTTGACCCAATCTGGCCAACAGGATTATTTCCTATCATGAATGTCACATTCAATATAAATTAGAAAGTTTGTTGAGGAGTTCTCTCTCTCTCTTGATGGTGATGATCCAGAGAACTTATTGCCCTGGTGCCGGACCCCTGGGCCCTTCCTCCCAAAGCCGCGGTGCTCTCAGCATCCCACATTTGCTGTTCACTGCTGGGAGAGTACAGCTTCCTGCTGATAGAATTGGCTGAGTATAATCCTTGCATATTTTATATTAGTATCAATATTGGTTCTTTAGTGTTATTAATGTTGATTATCTAGTATTATTCTATTAAATCTGTTTATATTTTTAAGCCTTCAGTTTCTTTGTTTTTTCCTGACTCACCTTCCTGGGTTGGAAGGGGTCATTGGGTAATAGAATAATTGTCTAAATGACAATAAATTGTTGTGAGTTTCTCAGATCATAACACCCGAGAACCACAGTGCCTCAGTAATTGTCTTTTGACAGCAGTGGTGCTGTCTTGGAGACAGGCACAATGCCAGCATGAACTATACTTCCGAGATCACCAGGGCCTGCCATACATTCAGTGACTTGCAGAAGAAAGTGGGAAGCGCGTTCAAGCTGAAGGGTTCCAGAAGCAGGCAGTCAGATGACAAAATCAATTAGAAAGGCCTGAGAAAAATGTTAGTCTTGGCCTTTAGTGGAAGTTCTCTCTCCCTGCAACATCACCTTAACTACATGGTCTGTGGCTACAGGTGGTGGTAATACATCCAAAACTTCATAACTCTTAACAATTCGCAGGCTTCAAAATGTGCCTCCTGTTTGTCTCCTTCCTTCATTCTGCTCCTTCCCAAGCTTCTCTCCTTCCCCCCCATTGAAAATTCATTACTTCTGTAATTTTCCCTTCTTCTCTTTACACTGCGAAAAGTCAGTTCCTTCTCCAGATGACATAACAGATGCCAGCTGCTTGATTGCCTTGAGACATAACAGTTCAGGCTTGGTCTCCCACCCCTAGAAAACACCTCTCCAGTGTGAAACACTTGTAGTAACCAGCCCTCCTTGCTCTTCGTCTACAGTGTAGGGAAGTTCATGATAGAAGAAGGATAAGGAAAAAGACTGAGCTCTGACCACTGTCCTCGCACTCCAGATAAAACAGAGAAAACATTCACAAGCAGCCCTGCATATTTTGGTTGAAGTGCAGCAACACCACATGCAGTAAAGCTGATCCTTCTGACTGTGGCCAAATCAGATTGGGATCTAGCCCATCACAGGACACTGAGAGACAGACACTTTTGGTGAAATCCCAGCACATTCCTAGAAGTACAGTGACCAGAAGTGAAGGCCCTTTACCTGCAGTGTCCGACTACTTTGGGCTACAGACCAAGGGTAGGAATCATCTGCTCATGCGTTCAGTGAGAGGACCTGTTATCTTCAAATAATGTAATGAAGAAAGAGTATTATATAAAAGATGACATCAGAAATGAGACAAAACCAACCTTCTTGTCCTTGTGGGGGCCTCCCGTTGAACCTGGTGTTCAGGGTCTCCATTGGGCTGTTGCTGGTTTCAGCACACCAGGTTGGGGTGCATGATGCCATAACTGACGACGGGTGTTATGGGTTTCTGCTCTTGCCCATTTCAGGTAGGTGCAGTCAACAGTTTCAGCTCCCCTGTTTTGTGAGCCCACTGCTGAACCAAGGAGATTTGGGCTAGAGTTGGCAGGAGATCAAGGCAATCAGGATGAATCAAGGCATGGGTGGGAATGTGTAGGGGCTGCTGCAAAAAACCTTGCCCTGTGCTCTAGTTCTGTCTGTTCTCTGCCTCACCACTGCCCTGATGGAGGTGTTCAAATAGACCAAATACTTTACTTACAATAACAGAGCATTGTGGAAATCACCTCTTTGTCATAGATTAAGTTGTTCCAGGTCACACGGGCAGCAGTCAAGATGAATTGCATTTTAGGTGTATCTTCACATGCTTGTCATCACCTGTTACTCCAGAGGAGGGGCTGCCTCCCTTGGTCGCTGGCTGACAGGGTCTACATGTTGTGGACTTTGTGTGAAATCACAGGATCTAGTTATCCTTTGCTAAAATAAACAACAGGCACTAGTTGCTGCTTGTATTTAATTTCTGCTCTTAACCTCTTCCATTTCTAATAAATAAGGCAGATAAATACAGGATATGAAAGTAAAGTGAGAGTCATACAGAAATAAACAGTAATACTTTAAACTTTGCTGGTTAATAGCCTGAATGTAATAGAAAAACAAGTCATATTCCATAATTAAATATGGCTTCGAAGCAGAGCACAGCACAGCACGGCACAGATGAGGGCTCCGTATTACTTACTTTGGTCTTACATTACATTTTTGGGCACTGCTGTGTACTTATAGTTAGTGTCCCCAAGATGACATTAAGCAGTATTTCCCCATTTACCCCCTCTACCTTTTTTAATAGCCATGTCATACTTTGAACATATATACTATCTAAAAGGTACATTTAATAGACCTAAAACTTAGTGAAACAATTGTATTAATTTAAGATCTTGCTAAAACTTACATAGTTTCATGTATAGCACTTGGAGGATATAAAGTACTAGATGTATTTTTTTTTTCTTTGAAAAAGATCAATACAGGTAATTCTCAGTTTTCCTTGAAAGCTGAACTCCTTTGTAAAGGATGTACCGGAGAAAGTTGTTAAGTCTCATGTCCTGTTTGTAGACGATCCGGAATGCTTTTCCTGTTAAGCCTGTTACTGCTTAAAAGACTGAGAAACACATCTTCAGAGACAAATCATGGATAAATGAGTACACTCTTCACCAGACCTGTTCACACATGAATACAGTAGCAGAACTGTCTTGTTCTGTGCAACCTGCTCTAGGTGGACGTGCTTTGGCAAGGAAATTGGACTAGATGATCTCCAGAAGTCCCTTCCAACCCCATATAATTCTGTGATTCTGTGATTCTCGGGGCCTGGAGCACATCTGCTTCTGGGAGATTAGATGGCTGAGTCAAAGAGTATAGCTGGGCAAGCCCAGGGGTATCTTCATTGCCAGTAAGAGCTGTTGTGAGGGTAAAAGCAAGGCTTCCCTTGGGAGTTACTCCCATGGGAGTTACTTTTAAGCAGTGACTGTGTCACCAGCCCCTACCTGGGTGACATCGAAGGTGTCAAAGCTACATCTGCGTTCAGGCTTGTACCTCCTCCATCCTGACCTGGACCGTGGCTAAGCTCGGATTTGCCTCATCGTAATGGACATTCTGGGTGACTACTGGGCAGTGTCTGACCCTGGTCACTGTCTCTGGCCCTGATCCTGACCAGGACTTGCCACTCCACATCCTGGGTTGTTATGCTGAGCTTACTGCTTCCGCCTGGCACGTTACCATGCTCCACTCCTGGCTTGCCTTCACTCGAGAAGTAGCCATCCCTCCTTGCTCCACAACACTTCTCTGGAGAATAACTCATTGAGGCATTTATTAAAATTTAACATAGCTTATTTACACATGGAATATTTTTAAATAGGACTGTCAACCAGTCACGCATGGGGGTGCCTTTGTACAAACCATCACAATGACTAAAAACAACTCTTTTTTTTTTTTTTTTGGCTAGTATTGACATCTTTCAAAGGTATTATAAAAAAGTGATTTTGTACCACAAATTGTTCTGAAGCTACATACGAAACTGCCTGGCAGTTCATGCTTGGCACAGGTGGCCAAGAAGGCCAACAGCATCCTGGCCTGTATCAGCAATAGCGTGGCCAGCAGGAGTAGGGAAGTCATCATGCCTCTGTACTGGGCACTGGTGAGGCCTCACCTCGAGTACTGTGTTCAGTTCTGGGCCCCTCACTACGGGAAGGACATTGAGCTGCTGGAGCGTGTCCAGAGGAGAGCCACCAAGCTGGTGAGGGGTCTAGAGAACAGGTCATATGAGGAGAGGCTGAGGGAACTGGGCATGTTTAGTTTGGAGAAGAGGAGCCTGAGGGGAGACCTCATTGTCCTCTAAAACTACCTGAAAGGAGGTTGTAGAGAGGTGGGTGTTGGCCTGTTCTCCCAAGTGAATAATGCCAGGACCAGAGGAAACACTATGAAGTTGCAGCAGGGGAGATTTAGATTAGATATTAGGAAGAATTACTTTACTGAGAGAGTGGCCAGGCACTGGAACAGCCTGGCCAGGGAGGTGGTGGAGTCACCATCCCTGGAGGTATTTAAGAAACGTGTAGACATGGCACATCTGGGCATGCTCTAGTGCCTGAGCACTAGATGCAAACTAGTTGGTTTGTGTCTGGTTTTGGGTGGGTGTGGTATATGGTGTGGGTTTTTTGTTTGGGTTTTTTTTGGTTGGTTGGTTGGTTGGTTGGTTGGTTTTCTTTTGTGGTTAGACTCGATGATCTCAAAGGTCCCTTCCAACCACGAATGTTCTGTGATTCTCTATCACCTTCTGTTTTACAGTGGTGCTAATTATTTACCTCGCTGCAGCACAGCTAACAGCAGCTAGAAACAGCAAAGACGGGGTAGTGCCCTCCCTGAGCAGAGAAACATGCACTAATGCGGATTTCTCACGTTCAAAAAGGATGTGTGTGTATATATATATATATATATATATATATCAGCCTGCATATAATGAATTTGTTAGAACAGATGCCTGCAAACCTTTAAGAAGGACAGTGCTGGTTACTACATTCTCTTTATAGATGGTGTTTTGTCCCATGAGGTACAACAGCTAGCCATATGCTAGCGTAAATTGCTGGTATAATTGCCTGGTCATTTAGATGAAGATTTAAGTAAGCAAAAGCTTCCATGTCTTAAACTAACATGAGGTAATGCATAAAGTCTATAATTCTCATTATCTTCTCCTAGGTCATACTCCATCCCTTAGTAATTGGCTCTACAGGCACCCCTTTTTGAGTTACAATTATGTTTACAACCTTTTCTTGATAATCTAATGTGCAGCCAGGTGAGACTCCAAATGCAAGGTGCTTTTATTCCCATTTCTTTTGCATAATATGTGGCACTACGCTTCCACCTGTCTGCTGGTGCTTTTCCATGTCAGCAGCTGCTACCATTGTTCAATGTGCAACTTGGTCACTAATATTTCAGCATGGTTCTTCTGCTTAACTTCAGGGTAACCCCCAGCAGTAATTTAAGAGCTTCTTTGGGACAGACATACAATGGGACTATTTCCGGGCTCTCCTTGACATTATTCCTTTGGAAGCTCATATTTGCTCAGGTTCTTGACGTGATATGGGGCTGCACAACCTTTGTAAATCCAAACTACTCATACGGTTATTCAATCCATGAACTATATGTCTGGCAGGGTTGGCTGAGTACACTGAACTCTGTGTAGATGGCTCTGGTGATTGCTTTCTAGGAGCTTGCATCAAAAATGCATTGTTGCACGTTCCCAATTAATAATGCTCTCTCTGCTCTCTTTGTTGTTGTTTTTTTTTTAATGACCAACATAAGGATTAAATCTTCCCCAAGTGCAATGCTTGTTTAGATTTCGCTGGCAGAGAGATGACGTGTCAGTCTTTTAAGTGGAAATTTATTATTTTTAGGGCTAGAGTACCTTCTTTGTGTTAAGACTCCAGATCAGAAAAGCTTCAAGGGTTATTACTTGGGTAACATAAGAAATTGCTCAGAATAATCTGAACAATATAGGCTTTGTTTCCTTCTTCTGTGGCAAGTTTTCTACAACTATTGATTTTAGAAAAGATGTGTAACTTCTTGAATAACAGCAGCCACATGGGACACCATACTAACTGGTGACAAAACCTTTGTCATAGAGCATATAATATGTGTAATGTGGAAGAGATTACAATGAATAAATAGGCCACAGCAGGGGAAGAAAAAAAAAAAAAGAATAGTGCTGGCCAGCATAGCAGGTCACAGTTTGTCATCTGTAAAATGAAAATTGGGATGTCCAAGAATGAGAATGACCCACAAAGTGCATCTTTGACAGGTACACAGACCAGGTAGTTAGGTTTTGAAACCTTGGTGCAGTAAAAGAAAATCAACATTTGGCACCGAGGGGTTACAGAAGTTGCTGTATGTGACTGACTAATGTGAATCCTTGGTGTCTTCTGCCCTCACCTGCAGACATAAACCAGGTGCCAAAGCTCAGGTAGGCATGTTCTTAACTCCTGTCCCGCTCAAGTCCACCATCTGGCAGTTCCTCTGACTGCTGGAGCACAGAGGAAAGGGGAAGGTGTCACTCCATCCGATGTTACTTGTGCCTGAGGTAACTGGGCACTTAATAACGACATGGTGCCATTCTTTTAAAGTACAATTCCCATTAGAAAGGCAGGTCACAAACCCGCATGCTTATGTCAGTGATTCTAGGGCTGCATTGTACGGCAAAGCATTAAAAAAACAGAAACACATTAAATGAAACGCAGGAACTTCTTGTCCATCTGAAGGCTAAAAACCCACCCCCTCTCATCCACAGCGCCCACTTCGAGGGGGAAGGAGGAGACCCTTTTCCCACACAACGTTATCAGCAATGATTTAGAGATGAAATGCGTTTAAAAATAAACTCTTCCCGCTACTATAAGGAGACAGGCGAGGTGGCCGCGGCCCAGGAAAGGGCTGTGCGAGGGAGGCCTTTCGCAGCGAGGCCGGGCCGGGCCTGAGGGAGCCCGGAGGCCGCAGGCAGGCAGGGGGCAGGCAGGGAGAAGGCAGGGGACAGGCAGGCCCCGCTCTCCGCCGCCTCCCAGCCCCACAGCACCTCCTCCTCCTCTGCCCTCACTCCTTCCCTTCTCCGCCATGGCGGCAGCGGCTTCCAAGCAGGCAGCGGGACACCCTCCTCCCCCAGTGTCGCCTCCTCCTCCTCCTTCATCCCCGTAGCAGCCGGTCGCGGGCTTTGTTCGTCTCTGCCTGCGCCGCCTCCGCCCCTTCCTTCCCTCTGCTCCCCTCCCTCACCGGAGAGCTGGCCGGGCCCAGCACCCCGGTAAAGGGCCGAGGGAACGAGCGGGCCCCACGTCCCTCCTTCCAGCGCCGGGGCTCCCCCGCAGCGCCCGGCGGCCCCCGCACCGGCCCGGCCCCGCCCCGGCGCCCCTAAGTTCCGCGGGTGACGGCGGCAGGAGGCGCCATGGCCGACAGGACGAGGGCGGCGCTCTCCGAGTCGGGCTGGTAAGTGGAGGGGCGACCTCGGCGGCACCACGGCCTTCCTCTGCCGGTGGGGCCGGGCCTCGCCGCAGCTCTGTGGCCACCCCCTGGGGGAGCGGGCCGGGGCTGGGGGCGAGTAACTCCGAGCAGCGCTGTGGGGTTCGGGGGGGGTCCTTCTGTTTCTGAAGCGTGCAGCAGCGAGGGGACACCCCAGTCTGAGCTCCGGCCCGGAGGCAGTAGCCGCGGGAAGGCGGTGTGGGTTTGGGGCCTGGCTCTCGTTCCCCCCACACCTTGGTGGTCCTGAGGGAAGGGACGTTCCCCGGCACCCCCGCCCCGGGAGGCCCTGAGCTTCCACGGGCGCCTGAGGGGGCCGGTGGGCCTGCGGGGCCCACGCTGCGGCCTGCCGGCCTTCCCCCTTGCCTGCCCGCCTTCCCCCAGGCCTGCCTCGGCTGGGTGTCGGCGGGTAGCAAGCGCCAAGGAGGCCTGGCGCTTGCCGGTAGCTTTGTTGTTTCTAATCGCACTACACTCCCTTTCAGCAAGGAAGCTAAGGTGGGAAAAGTGGAGTTCAAGTAGGGTAGATGCACAACGTGGGGCTTGAACCCAGGTTTTGGTGTTTTCGAGCCGTTCCTAAGCGTTGGGCACGCCGGATCTGTTTTGGAACAATGTGTTTCAACGACTTGTGCTGTAATTGCAAACTCTACTGCTCGTTTGCTAGCCTAGAGGTGTTTTGGCACTGTTGACTGGAAGTTATATTTTATTATTTTTTTTTAAATTGATCACAGTAATTCGCTTACTAGTCAACACTTAGTACTTTTTCCTTAACTACTTACAAGTCCTTCACCAAAACAAAAGCCCAGTTACTACCTACCAAAGCACTAAGTGACTTACTTTGGTTGTAATTGTGAAAAATTGCTAAAATTACAAGAAGCATTGTTATTTCCAGTGATATTTTGGGGATATTTCTGTTCTGCTGTTTAACTTAGTGGTTCTCCTGGACTGTGTTTTCATGTGTGCCTAAATTGTAAAAGCTTAAAACAAATCTCATATGGTTTAGAATAGAATAGAATATTTCAGTCGGAAGGGACCTACGATGATCATCTAGTCCAACTGCCTGACCAATTCAGGGTGATTAAAGCATGTTGTCCAAGTGCCTCTTAAACACTGACGGACTTGGGGCACCAACCACCACTGTAGAAGCCTCTTCGAGTGTTTGGCCACCTTCTCGGTAAAGAAATGCTTCCTAATGTCCAGTCTGAACCTCCCCTGGAGCAGCTTTGGACCATTACCACGTGTCCTGTCACTGGATCCCGGGGAGAAGAGCTCAGCACTTCCCTCTCTACTTCCCCTCTACTTCAGGAAGCTGCAGAGAGCAATGATGTGGCCCCTCAGCCTTCTTTTCTCCTAACCAGACAGGCCCAAAGTCTTTAGCTGCTTCTCATAGGACATTCCTTCACCAGCTCTGTTCCCTTTCTCTGGAGGTATTCAAGGACCTTCACATCCTTAAATTGTGCTCACAGTACTCAAGGTGAGGCTGCACCAATGCTAAGTGCAGAGGGATAATGACCTCTTCTGACCAGCTGGTTATACGGTGTTTGATAACATACAGAGGTACAGCATTTACCTAGCTTGTCCAGCCTTACTTTGTGAGAATATTAGCCAAATTGAGAAAGTTAGTGCCTTTAGGTTTGCTTCTTGGATAAGTATCATATGTTTCAAAAATACTGTTCTAAGCGGTTCCAGGGCGTGCAGTCCTGTGATTCCTGCCTGTCAGTGAATTGAAAGGATCACAACTATTTATGCTAATTTTCATAACATTTGCTTATTTAGAGGGAAGTTTTGACTGTAACTGGAAACTCACCCTCATCTTCTTTTCCGTGTTTCCGTCTCTTCTAAAAGGAGAAAGATTTCCATAGAAGTGATTTTTATTTTCTTGGTTTTCTTTTCTTTTTTTTATTATTTTATTTTCTATTGCATATTCAAAACTTTATCACACAGTTGACAATTCTTAGTTTTTTTACTACTGTGTCAGTTGAATGGTTGCCATTGGTAAATGGCTTTCAGGTTTTGGCAGTACAAATATGAGGCGCCTCTGAAATGATCTGTTATTCCGTGATGTTTGTTTCTCTCCTTGGGGGCATATACTCTTGAATGGCTATAAACACTTGTTATTTTTGCAGTACCGCAGGGTGAGAGCCAAAGACTGAGACTGAAAGATGGCTGAGCAAGTAATGACCTGACTATCAGGTCCACTGGAATTATGCCTTGACCTGGTTGCATTTGAAAGGGTAGCATGAAAGAGGGGAAAATGAAGGCTTATATTCTGAGAAATGTGAGGTGGAGTGGAAAAAGAAATAATGCTTTGGAAATCTCATTTAGCTATGTGTGCATGCACTTTGGAAAAAAAATAAAAAATAACAGCCTAGGCAGCCATGCTTTTAACTGTTCTGCTGTTGCTCTTATGCTTGTGACTTTTCTTATATTATTATTAGATCTTAAGGTTATTTAACACACGTATGAGTAAGTCTTCACTGGTATTTAATGTAGTATATTTCTGACTATGCTTAGTAGTTAAATCGTGTTCTGTACCAAATTAGTTGCCGCTGTTGCTGTCACCTCATGTCAAAGTGGTAAGTTTTCTAGTACAAAAATGAAGCTGAGTTTAGATATTAAAGTCCATCCCCACTTACGCTGCAGAAGCGCAGCTTGGTGTTTCAAACCAAGTAAGAAACTGGTGTTCTTCCAGAGTTGCAAATCTGCTAACTTGTAAGATACTGCCTGTACTGATAGGATTTTATTGTAACTTTCTTAAATCCATGAAGGTAAGAACAGTTAATATAGACATTTGTTTATGTGAATTCTTGCAGTTGTTTGTTTTTTTTAATGATTCTGAATACAAAATTAAGCAGTAACACAGTGTAGTTAGTATAGTATAGCAGTCATACGTATATATGCATATTTTTCCAACTAGGTATTGTATGAGAGTCATTCCTTGTAAAATTGCCTGGGTATTTGTAATGTTTACCTTTTAAGTTTGTTTCAATATATCAGTTATGTTTTTATCAGCTTTTGAAACATGAAGTAGACCTACCTAGTACATATAAAAGTTGTAGCTAAAGCTGAGAATCTCTTCTTTTTTTTTTTTTTTATGGTGGTAGTTCATGAAAATGGGTGAAAGACTACTGTAGTTTGTGTGCACAATTGTAGTTCTTCTGCAGAGACGTCCTTGCAGCTCTCTTTAAAAGTATGCTTTTTTTGAGGCTAATCTTTTCATTACGCACTATGCTGTGCCTTGGAATGAGATGTTGGCTCTGACTTCAGTGATGAGATAAGGTGTGTTTGTATTACGTTGCAGTGAAAAAGATATCCTGTCTCGGAACAGAAGTTCTGTGTTACCTTTGTATTTAATTACCAGACACTTATGGGAAGGAAGTCTTAGGGGCAGAGAGATTTACCTTTTTGTATTGTTATAGTTACATTAATGAATTTTGGAACCCATTTTCCAGTGTTCCCATTTAAATATAGACCTTCATGGAACCAGAGTTATTGAATCTAGCTGTCTTGATAGAAGTGAAGTCCAGAAGGACTGCGTAATGCACCCTCCCGTGTAAAGAATGAGTTGCATAACACTTCTTGCTGGCTTAGAACAGGTTTGTTGTGTTTTTTTTTTTTTTTTTTTTTTGAGGTCTCCCAGATGGCATTTCACAAGAGAATATGACAAGCCAGGGCTTCTTTGGTGTCCTAGATCTTTGCAGAACTTGGAAATTTATTCCATGGAAATGCCTATACATTGTCAAAAATGAACAAAATGTTCTACAGATGGTTAAGCCTGTGGTCCCACAGATCTTGGGTCTGACTGATTGATCTCTGAATGTGAGAAAGCAAAGCATGCAAACTGGGTGACTGAAGAATTTTTTAGTACAACTAAATGTACACGTGAGTCCCTTGTCAAGTAGTAAAGATTTTATTCAATATAGTATGTGATGCTATAAAAACTAGTAAGTCTGCGACAAAAACTTATAGACTTGTAAAAATTCACATATTTTGAAGATTATGCAAACAGTGTTCCAACTATGAAAAGATATTCCCAGAGGTGAAGAAGAATTGGAATTGTACTGGTTGTCTGGAAACAAAAGAATGGTGTTTAGTAATCGGTGAGAAATGTAATTGGTTCAATGTAATCCTGGATTTATATACTTTGTAAGTGAAAGCTGTGTAGCTGGTGTATACCAAACTATTTAAAATGGAATTTGGGGTATTTCAATAAGTAATGTGCTGCATGCTGGATAACTTTGGATTTAAGATTGGTCTGTAGAAACTCTGTCCTTGAGGGGCTGGTCATGTCATGTGATCCAAGCTGTAAAGCAAAAGCAGGTGAGTGCCTGGAAACATGAGGAAGCGCTCACAGGGGCGAGTCTAACACCTCTTCCTAAGAGTGCAGCAGGAATTTGGCAGTCAGTTCCAGGATCCTGCAAGATGATCTGCTTTACCTGCTTGTTATTTTGCTGTTCCACTGAAATGTCTTTGGAAAGCTTGGCTGAAACTGGTCCCTGCATACAGAGCAAGCCCAGGCTGGATACAAGATGTTCCTTAGGGACAGGGATAACACAGTGATTCAGAGGAGGGGTCCGTCTGTTTTCAGGTTCTTGATACTCCTTTTATGATATATGTGTGTGTTTTGTGAAGTCTGGTTGTTGCTGTGAAATCTCAGGGTTCCAGTGCAAAACAAAATGCTACATCATTGCATTTTTGTTTGTTTGTTCAGGTGTGTCCCTTACTGGCCTGGTCTGATCAGTTTGCATTCTTGGTGGATCATGAATAATGAAAGAACCTGAATTCTTTATGTCATTTTCACTGGCTCAGAAAAGATCCAGTGTTGTACCTTCTGTTAAGGGAAACAAGCCCAAGAGTCTAATACAGATACTTTTTTTTTTTTTTTTTAAAGATGATGCTGGATGGTAACAAATGACTTGGACCAGGTAGAATCATCCCAGCTTTCACAAGAAATTGATTCAGGGCTGTAATTAATAGTTAAAAAGGTGCAAAGAAGGATAGCTAAAATAAGGAGATGGAAGATGGTAGGGGACATATGGCTTGAAGCTGGAAGGGAGCAGATTTAGATTGGAGATGAGGAGAAAGTTCTTTACTGTGAGGGTGGTGGAGCACTGGAACAGGTTGCCCAGGGAGGTGGTTGAGGCCCCTTCCCTGGAGATACTCAAGGTGAGGCTTGATGAGGCCCTGGGCAACCTGGTCTAGTTGGGGGTGTCCCTGCTGACTGCGGGGAGGTCGGACTAGATGGCCTTTGGAGGTCCCTTCCAGCCTGGATGATTCTATGATTCTATGACTAACATGTTTGAAGACCTTCAACTTGCAGAAGAGAAAACTGAAGGGCGTGTTTTGGTTTATGTAATCTGCAGGCAATACGTAAGATGAACGTATAGCCTGGATGATTCTATGATTCTATGACTAACATGTTTGAAGACCTTCAACTTGCAGAAGAGAAAACTGAAGGGAGTGTTTTGGTTTATGTAATCTGCAGGCAATACGTAACTCTTACTGAATCCTACAGAATTATTGGTTACTGAATGCTGCAATGCTAGAATTAGAGAGGACTTACCCAAGCTAGTGGCAGAGTGGTTTGAAAATAGGTAAAATATTTGACCACAGGCATCAATCAAGTCCTTATTTGCCAAGGATAAAAGGTTACCCTGTGGATTAGTACAGTTGCTTAAAAAAATGAGAAACCAGATAAATAGATGATTCCTTCAAGATGGAAAAAACATTGCCAGTAGATTTCTGCTGGGGTCTAGGGGTTTATCATATTAAAAAATGGTCTTAAGGACTGAGAGTGTTGTGGCACTGTAGCAGTTTGTTGATATATGGGGATTGATGAAATCTAAACTGACTGTGTATTTGCAGGAAAATCTTATGGTACTATTTCCCAGTGATTTCACATGCAAATATAGTTCAGTTTTGATGAATGGCAAATGATGCTCATGCAGGGAAAAATAATGCAAACCAATCTACGCAGTGATGAGCTCGAAATTCACTAATGTTACTGATTGAGAGAGTGGCAGTGGTCAGAAAGCTATTGGGAATTGTTCGAAAAGAATAAAATAATTGTTTGGCCATTACGTATATCAATGGTATGTCCAAATCATTAACAGTGTGCATTAAATTTAATCACCCCCGCACAGCAAAGCTTTCATAGACAGTGAAAAAGTGGATGAGGGGTGTGGAAGTTCTCCTGTGCTGGGAAGATGAAGATCTTTATTCTGGAAAATGGAACAATAAGGGGAGAGGTGATAGAGGTCTATAAAATCCGTAGATCATACAGAAATGATGAATAGAAAGCAAGAATAGCTATTTTTCTTAAGACAAGAATTAGGCCACACAGTAAATTATAGCTGCTACTATGATGAAAACTAAAGTAGCTTTTCAAGCAATGTGTAATTAAATTGTGGATCTTAATTGCTACATGATGTTGTGGAGCAGAAAAATGTAAGTGGGTTAAAATCATAATTAGGCAAGTCAGGTAGGGACAGATGCACTGAATACTGAACTTTGCAGTGGAGTTGGACTACCAGCTCTAAAATGGCTGAAAGTTAGGAATTATTTCAGAGCCTTCTAGATACTTGGTGTGTTTTACATTCTTTACCTGAATCGTCTGCTTCTTGCCACCCTTCAAATAAAGGAACTGTGATAGATAAACCCAGACTGCATAAGTAAAAGCACCATTTATATTCTTACTTTTATGTTGTAGGTAAGCGTTGTCACACTGTGGTTCTGCTGGAGAAAGGGTTTTCTCCTCTTGATTGGAGGTGGGGGAAGAGGGAGTGGGAATTTGGAGAGAAAGGGACAGGACTGTTGGAAACAGGACAGAGAGAAAAGACAAAGCAAGTGTGACAGTTCCCTAGTCTCGTCTGTGATTTTTCACTGCCTTACTGCAACTCAGCCTCCAGGTTTTCATTAGTTGCTGAAAGAAACTTTCCATCTCTGGACGTGTTATGCCAGATCTCAAATTGATTTATGCATCATCTTTGGGGACACAGGCCTCACCTGCTGGTTTCTCTGAAAAATCTGCTAGGAAGCTGAAGCAGTAGTGTAAGATGGACTTGATTGATAGAATTGTTGCAACTACGAGTGAAGATGTTGCTACTGTGAATCCTTTAGTTAACAAAAGGAAAAAAAAAAAGGAAAGGAAAAAAAGCTTAGTCTGCTTGTAACACACCTAAAGCTGAAAGTCCTTTAAATTGTTACAGGCCTTTTTCTAACACCCACCTTTTCAGTGGCCTTTTCTCAGTACAGTGTCTTTCAGGTTGATTTTCTCTAGTCAATGAGTTCTGTAGGAGTGTGTAGGCTTTCCATAACTAGTCTCTTTTTTGGAGTCCTTGGAGATTTCAGATGTATTGAGTATTGTTTCAGAAATTATTTACTTAGCTTTAGAACTCATAGGCTTTGCCATCTTTTTAAGACACTGATACTTTATTGGGACAATTGTCACTCAATGTCTTTGACTCAATGATGTACTAGTTTCATTTTTTCTGCCTCTTTTTGTCCCCATGGTCTTTGACCTTGCATTGAACAGTGCACATCATCTCTGAGATGGCAATGTCTTCTGAGTTTAGTAATATTTTCTATCAGTTTGTCTATTGGTAGACTAGTGGATATCATCACCTTAACAAGGTGAATGGGTAGAGCTTGTTACATGATTGTGATTTGCCACTTTAGGTTGATTTGCTTGTTCCCTCCCACAAATTTTCACTGAATTTCACTGAATTTTTAGAGTTGGAAGGGACCATAGAGATCATCTACTCCAACTCCCCTGCCAAAGCAGGACCACCCAGAGCTTGTCAGAGCATGTTACTCAGGACTGCATCCAGGTGGGTCTTGAAAGTCTCCAAAGAAGGGGACTCCACACCCTCCCTGGGCAGCCTGTTCCAGGGCTCTGTCACCCCTAAGCGTAGTGTAAGTGGAGCACAGAAAAAGGTGATTTTGGTAGGAATTTGAGATGAGGACTTGGGCAGGATGGAATAACAACATGCTTGGTTATGATATGCCTTTCCAACAAACCCAACTGAACTTCCCAATGGAAGAGTGTGTTAACAAAAGTAGCAGTGTGTTTAGGAAGTCTGCGTTTTCTTGTTGGCCAGTATCTCTTAGGATTTGAGCAAGAGCAAAAGTAGGTGTGTTTTAAACTTGTATGTTCCTGGAGAGAAGTTACTAGTGAGCCTGCTGAGGCATTTGGAGTAGATGCTGGATATAGATGAGCCAGGTCTCAGGAGAAAGCCCTTTGCAAGGATTTTTGCATTTTGAAGTCATGACTCTTGAGACACGTGTTTTTTTTTTTCTCTCTTCAATCCCTGTGTGCTCACACTCCTCACACCCCGAAACCCTGAGCAACGAGCTGGTGGGAGGGTAGCTGGTGATTTTGGAGTGAGGTGCAGTTGTCATTGTGGTGGGTTGAACTTGGCTGAACACCAGGTGCCCACCAAGCCATTCTAGTGCTCCCCTCCTTAGCAGGATTGGTGGGGAGAGAGAACGTAAGATGGAAAAAAACCCCACAAATTCATGGGCCAAGATAAAGAAAATTTAATAAAGCAAAAGTGAAGGCCGTGTGCAGAAGCAAAGGAGAACAGAAGATCGTTCTCTGCTTCCCATCAGCAGGTGGTGTCCAGCCGCTTTCCAGGACATAGGGCTTCTTTAAGAGTAGTGGTTGCTCTGGAAGACAAACATTGTAATTAATGAATGCCCCCTCTTCCTCCTCCTTTCTCCTAGCTTCTATTGCGAAGCAGACATCATATGGTATGGGTCCTTCAGTCAGTTTGGGTCAGCTGTCCTGGCTATGTCCCTTCCTAAGATCTTGCCCACCCCCAGCTTACTGGTGGGGAGGGGGGAATGTTGGAGAGACAGCACTGCTGCTGTGGGAGCAATGGCTCAGCAATAGCCAAACCACTGGTGTTACCAACACCTTTCTAGCTACTAACACAAAGCACAGCACTATATGGGCTGCTACAGGGGAAAATTAACTCGGCCTCAGCCAGACCCAATGCAGTCAGTCATAGTGACATTCAGCAGGTCTTTATGTGTGCATATTTTATATAAGTATCATTGCTGGATAAAATACAGCTTAATGTAAATAATATATGTCGGAGTATGTAGAAGCATGAAACTGTCCTGAAGTTTGACTTAAATAGAATTATGCTTAGAAATGTTGGATTTTAAACATTCTATATTTTGGTTGACTTTTTATAGATTTATAGATGTGCGTATTGTTCGTATTTCCAGGAGCAGTACATTTTCTACTTCTTCAGAGCAAAAGGAGGATATTTGAATCCAATAACAAAAATTCTAATACACCTGACAGAAAGAAGGAAAGGCTGTCTGGGGGATGAATGGTATATGAGTGTTTCTAAACACGTTTCATGTACTTAATGTGATGCATGGTTGTGAGGTGTCATGATTTAGGAAGACTGGACAGATGGAGGAATGATGTCCAACCTTTGTGCTGCTTTGCACATTTAAGGAAAAAGAAAGTTACTGGTTTAAATAATCTTTGTAACGCTGGTAAGTAATTGAAGCATGATGGGCATTCTTGCTTTGGTGTCATTGTGAGCCCTTCACTTTGAGAAATGCAGCACAGACATTAGAAATGGGAGCGATGGCACTAACTGATAGCAAGCAAAGGCCTTGCTGTGATTTAAGAGAACAGGCTGCTGAAAATGCTTCTTTCTCAGAGAGCGCTCTCTGGGGACCATGGTCAAGACTGGCTTTTTCTTTCCTGTTGTTTGTCTCATAGTGCTACAGGAATGGCTAGGAGCTTCTTTGTCATGTCTGAAAAAGAGCTGTTGAGGAAAGCCAGAGGAGAGAAAGCCGTGTGTGTTCAGACAGCTTCAAGATACTCTCGGTGGCGTGGCAGCTGTGTCCTTGGCATGGCCCCAACGTTTTCCTGGGGAAATGTGAGTGAGAAACAGTATTCACAGCTTGTATCTGAGCAAAAAAAAAATAAATATCATGAATTCCATTAGGTGAAGAAAGAAAACCCACTTCATTGTTGTGACATTGTATGTCAAATTGCTGTGGCCGGTTACAAATCATGAAGTAGCAAATCCTCTCTAGGAGCAAAGAGTGCAAGAGCTCTCTTGTCCGGTGCTTTCTGACTGCAGAGACTGTTTCTAGCATCTGCTGTGTTGCAGCAGTGCTGCTTGCTGAAAGCTTGTCTTATCAAAGTTTGGAGTTAGTGAGGTTATCTTGAGCACATCTCTGTGTGTTACCTGGAAAAGTTTGACATTTTTACATTGCAGCTATTGCTGCTAGATAACACTGTGTATACTTATCACTAAATCTCTTCTGTTAAGTAGTTGTAGAGACTCATGTTAACGTTTATTTTATTTTTGTGCAATCTGCTGAAGTTTCACTTCATTATGTTTTTTTTTACTGTTGTTATCTCAATATATAGTATGTTATTATCTCAATATATAGATACTTACCTAGATGTGAATCAGAATATACCATTAAAACACAGGCCAAAAGTGCATGTTATCCAGGACCCTTACCAAGTGCATTAAAAACATTATTTTCCATTTTATGAAGATATGAAATCACTTATTTAGCTCTGATATTGACGGCAGTATTCCGAATGGGGAAGAATCAACTTTCAACACCTGGATCATCTTGTTATGTAGCATTGCTTGATAGAATGTTAGAAATACGGTTGACGTTACCGTTAGGGTCATTGTACAGTGGGAGTGGGGGAGACTTTAAAAGGCATCAGGAGATGTAAGTTTACTAGGATGTTCCAAATACATACTTTTGTTTGTTTGTTTATTTGTTAAACTGTGATCCTGTATCAAAAACATTGTTAAATACAATGCAGAGATGTCGGATTCTAGATTACTTTTTGGAATGGTAACACTAATGAAGCATTACGTTTTTCAATTTCTTAGAACACTTTCTGGTTTATAGTTGAAAGTGTTTGCAAGTGCTGAGGTTTCCATTTCACTGCTGTTTGGAGGAGAGTGCGAGGGGAGGGGGAAAATGTCAGTGAAGGACTGAAGAGAAGAAAGTGGGTGATTTTCAAGGGTCTGGTTCTGACTGTGCAGAGTAGTGATTTCTGAATGAGGCATATTTTGTGTTGAAGCGATGAGCTGCAAAGGAATGCTGAGAGGATCCTTATGGAAAAGATATGATCCATCAAGCTGCTTTTTGTTGAAAATGGAATGTATAATGAGCACAGTTGTGATTCTTGGTTTTAAAAACTTACTTAGGGTTGTGTTTTTAAATTAATATCTAACATACGTATATACCTGTGTAATACATCCATAATCATTGACAGGCTTGAGAGTTGCTGTTCAGCTAGTCTGAGAAACATCTTGGAGGTTCTGCCTTGTGGCAAGTACTTCTCAAATTCATCTGCAACTTTTCACTTGACTGCCATCTGCAGTTTTATTTTTGATACATAATAATATAAAATCTGTTAGTAACTATGAAAATCCAAGTAAATGAAGTGAATACATCAATGCATATGCTTAATATCTTAAGCTAAACTAGTTTGAGTTTAATAGTTACAATTGGTTTTGACTATGTAGCATATAATGATTTCATACCATTTTTGTGAAAGTTAAGTATATAACAATTTTTATTTTATTTTTGTTTTCCATGGCTGGTGAAGTTTGTTACTGTCAAATTGGCCCGAATCTTTTCTTGCATACATTTCAAAATTTCATTTTGAAGGATTGGCTAAACTGGAGAAAATCATTGTTGTAACGAGCAAATGAGGAAACAAGATCTTGGAGCGTTTTTTATGCTTGAGGTGTTGAGTTTTGTTAATCCATGGAGTTTTAACCTCGACAGATACCTATTACAGAAATTCATGATGGATGCTTGTTATGATTTTGGATACTTAGGCAAAAGGATTCCCCATTGTGGGGTTTTTGAGATGGAAAAAGATTTCTTTGGACAATGCTGCTAAGGGTTTACCAGTGTGTTATTTCTTTTAAGTTTGGGAATGGGGAAGAGAAGGGGAGAGGAAACATTTTTCTAATAATTTTATTGCTCACCGTGTTTTCTGAGTTTATATTTCAGTTCCTAACCTAACCATGTCACCATATGATAATAACATGAAGAGATGGGAAAAGCTTGATTTGTCAGAATAGTAATTGCTGTTATGTTCTAGCTATGATCATATTTTCTTTGTGTGATAGCACTAGAGAGATGAACTTACTGCTTTGTAGCTGCAGAATTCCACTCTTAACTCAATTTTCCAGTTTCTTCTTTAGGTTTGAGTTTGTAATTTTTTTGTTTTGTTTTCTGTGCAGAATAATTACTGTATTCTGTTGTTGTTTGATCATTAAGTTAATAATGTATTTTTTATCTTCTTTTTATCTCCCAATAACTGTAATAACTTCTCGTCTCTTTCCCCCCTTCTTCATCCCTGAGTTGTTGGCTGATGACAAAAAAGTAGTTTTTGTCAGATTGAATGTTTCTGTGACTGACTTAAGAGGGAAGGGAAGTGAAAGGTTGAGTTAGAGCATCATGCAAAAAAAGCAGAGAGAATAAAGACTATATGTTGCTCTCCTGTTACACATCGGCTGGCTGGGAGCTTAGATAAATGCCTTATTTTAGATCCTTCCTCTTCCTGAGCCCACAATGCTAAAATACTAAATTGAAAATTTAGTATTTTATGAAATACTGAGAATGGGAAAATAAAGGCTAGTAGTGAAGGAACTACTTCAACGTCTGATTTCTACCTGTTGTTTCAAAGACCGTTTAAGTAAACTGTATGAAAGGGAACATCATTTGGTGTCTTACCGTGTTTCTTTTTTGTGCTTGCTTCGTACCAGTGAAGTACAATGGCAGGCTTTCTTTTGTGCAAACTGTTTTTTTAATTTTTACAAACTTTGAAAAAGTGTTTAATATAGTAAAACTTTTGCTGCTACAGCTACAAGCATTTTAATAAAAAATACTACCAGTTAGGAAAAGTATGCTCCTGGTTGCATGTTCAGGCAGTACTGAGAATCATAGAATGGTCCAGGCTGGAAGGGACCTCCAAAGGTCATCTAGTCCGACCTCCCCGCAGTCAGCAGGGACACCCCCAGCTAGACCAGGTTGCCCAGGGCCTCGTCGAGCCTCTCCTTGAATATCTCCAGGGATGGGGCCTCCACCACCTCCCTGGGCAAGCTGTCCCAGTGCTTCACCACCCTCACAGGAAAGAACTTTCTCCTCATCTCCAATCTAAATCTGCTCCCCTCCAGCTTAAAGCCATTGCCCCTCGTCCTGTCACTGCAGGCCTTTGTAAACAGGCTCTCCCCAGCCTTCCTGTAGGCCCCCTTCAGGTACTGGAAGGCTGCTATTAGGTCTTCCTGGAGCCTCCTCTTCTGCAGGCTGAACAACCCCAGCTCCCTCAGCCTGTCAACCTCTGGACCTGCTCCATCAGGTCCATATCTGTCCTATATTGAGGGCTCCAGACCTGCACACAATACTTCACGTGAGGTCTCACCAGAGCAGAGTAAAGCAGAAGAATCAACTCTCTGGACCTGCTAGCAACGCATCTTTTGATGCAGCCCAGGATGTGACTGGCCTTCTGGGCTGCGAGTGTACACTGTCTGCTCATGTCCAGCTTCTCGTCCAGCAGCACCCCCAAGTTCCTTTGCTCAGGGATGTTTTCTAATACCTCACCCCCTAGTCTGTACTGATGGCGAGGACTGTTCCGGCCCAGGTGCAGAACCTTGCACTTGTTCTTGTTGAACCTCATGAGGTTCACCTGGGCCCACCTCTCCAGCCTGTCCAGGTCCTTCTGGATGATGTTCCATCCCTCAGGTGTATCGACAACACCACACAGCTTGGTGTCATCTGCACACTTGCTGATGGTGCATTTTATCCCTCTGTCTATATAATTGATAAAAATGTTACTTACAGATACCTAACTTGGTTTTGCAGTGGTTTGGTTGATCACCTTCATCTATTTTACAGACCTATACTGTCTGGTTGAGTGAGAGTTCTGTAGCTCATGTGCAGCTGATGAACTGTAACTTGAAAGTAATTCTTGGAAGCCCTTTAACAGACGCAGTAGTATTTTTTTAGCTTTAGAATATATGAATCTCTGTAGCTGTAGAGCTTTTCAGATTAATTGTAAATACATCTTGGTTCTAGTGCATGTTCTTTTACATTGCAAGAGTGTGCATGCCTTCACACTGCTTATTTTGAGTGATATTTTGTAAATATGATTTTTAGTTTTAAAGGTCTGTAGAAATGGCTATTTTTACCATAAAGTAGAATGAAAAGAAACCTGCCACTTCTGCAAGGTTGAAAATAACTCCTCTCTATGCAGGAAAAACTTGTTGTGCTGAGTTAAAATTATGCAAGTAGTAATAGGGATGTGTGTATTTTAAGCATTGATGACCACGGCTGTAAAGGAAAGTATTTTATGCTCGGTGTTTTCAGTTATAACATATACTTCTTTAGTAGCAAGTATTCATCTTTCATCCTTGTCTTCTGAGCAGGTTGTAGTTTCTTTTTGTTTGGTCTTTTTTTTTTGTTTGTCAATTTTGATATGTAGGATGGAGCAATGTGTGTGGAGTGTCTTCTAAAGTTCTGTGTCTTTTAGTGAGAGTACTAGAACTGATTCTTTAAGAACAGTACCCACTACACCAGCTATTCTTGGGGACTTTGTGTTGGTGATAAAATTCTGTTTTATGTATTTCAAATAAATCCGGAGGGATTTGCTTAGCATCTTGCTTTGTGAGTCAGCAAACACTGGGGATGTTAAGCTTCTATTATTTCTGAAATTAATACAAAATGTCTAGAAGCAAATGTAGTCCAGGTCTTTGACACTGATATGGAAGACATGCTTTAATAACAAAATACCAATTAATGTTTCTAAGTTTCATTTTGTAGTTTTATGGTTCAGTGCTGTTTCTGTGTGGTAATGAAGTGAGATTTTACAGCATGAATTGAGAAATATTAATAGTCTCCTTCATGAGTACAGCTAAATAAGGTGATTAAAAATGATCAAATTTGTACTTGATCTACTAAAGATAAAGCTTTTTGTTATTTATATGTATGAGTATTATATGTTATGTATTCCAGTCTCAATTAGCCAATGTTTAAGTATCCTTACTGGAAAAAAATGCACAAAACGTTCCTTTGAGAAAGCATTTTTGGGAGTTAATTTTTATAAAGACGCCAAGTTTTGCTTTGTTTTGAGATACTGAAAATGTCATTAAGAAAAAAGTTTGCTTGGACAGCCTCTGGAGAGGCTGTCTTAGTCCCAGCCCTTGCTCAAAGCAGGGCTAACTCTGATCATCTTGCTGAAGGCCTTGTCTGGTTGAGCTTTGAATATTTCCAAGATGGCCTGCTCCAGTGTTTAGCCACTCTTAAGGGACAGAAAAGTTTTCCTATTGTCCAGTTGAGATTTCTCATGTTTCAGCCTGTGTCTCTTGCACTTTGTTTCACTCCACACCTCTCAGAACTGGCTTTTTGTCAAGCTGCCTTCAGATAGTGGGGGTGGGAGCCATTGGCCTCATTTGGTCTGCTCTTCTTCAGGCTGAACAAACTCTCAGATTGTCCTCCTCTGACACGGGTTCTAGCCCCCCAAAACATCTTGGTGGCCTGTCTTCAGTTTGTTTGCCTTCTCTCATAGTGGAGACCCCCCATAACTGGATGTGGCTTTGCTTTAGGAGGACCAGAATAATCATGTCTCTTGATTTGCTGGCTACGGTCTTGCTAATGCAGCCGTGTATCTCATTAGTCTTGACCACTGCACGGGCACGTTGTTTTGTGTTCAAATTGTTCTTCACTGTGAACCCACGGAGCTGCTTTCAGCTTCCCAACCTCGGTGGTTGCAGGGGTTATGGCTCAGTGCTTATCTTTGAGCTTCCAGGTGTTCCTTTTGGCCAAGGAACTGCTATGGTGCTGCTTCTTACATAGTTTACTTATTACTAGCATGTGATCTCCTGCACCCTCCCCCTGCAAAAGAAAAATGAAATTGAGTTCTGTTGTAGCTGTGCATCCCTTTTAAACTATTAAGTGGTCACGTCAATATAACTTTGCCATGCTATGCTAGGACAAGCTATGCTGGGATGTAGTGAGAAAACTACTGTAGTGTACTTGATTATAGAAAATGTGATACGTAGAAAGGAAGTAGTTAATATGAACCATTATTAGAATGCTTCTTTTGGTCTGGCAGCTACTTAAACTTCTGATTTCTCAAATTCATGAACTGGAGACTAACACGAAAGAGTTTGAGTTAACTTTGCTACAGAGCCAAGAAACTTAAATCGTTCTGTTCCCCATGCACATCTTTCCTCGCTCAGTCTCTACTGTGGATGATCTTGCAGTGTCCTTTGCTGTGTCGATCAAAGTTTCTGTCCCACTGCTGTGTCTGTAATCAAGTCCAATAACAGATGTAGAGAAGCCTGAGCGTGTGACAGATATGCAGAGATGATGTCTCAGAATGTTTCCCTAGCTTTTAACTGCTGTTTTTTTTTCAGCGTTTCCTCAGCTGGATGTTTCCTTCCTATTAAATAGCCTTTTGATGAATTTCTTCTGCATGGATCTGTGCGGTTGTTTTTTGAACCTATGTAAAATTTTAGCAGCCACAGAATAGTGAATAACAACTTTATATGCTGTATGAAGCACCCTTTTCCTAAGTTTGCTGAACTTCCCACTTGCTAATTTAAAGACGGTGAATAACCAATCCCCTTTTTATCTCTTTAAAGTCACTTGCAACCATATAGATAAGTTAAATCCCTTCTTCAGTCTTTTTCATGGTGGAGAAGCCTATTCTGTGTAGTTAATCTTCAAAGGAAAGGTGTTCTGTATGTTTGATCAGCTTTGTTACTGTCAGATAAAGCAGGACAGACAGAAGACAAGAGGATCCTGAATGGATGGAGAGTTTAGGAAAGGAAGTGATCTGTCAAGCACAAGGAGAAAGAGAAAAATGAAGGGAGATACTGTGTAGATACTTATCATTCAATCTCCGTCGTCATAGAGGAAAGTACCAAATGCCTGAGAAAATATGTGATGCAGATGTGCTATTATTCAGCCCCCTACCCTCCAAAAAAATTCAATTAATGGCTCGTTGAGCTAAATATAATGCATGATAAACTACATGCAATTTTCAAAATTGCAAGTGTGTGGCCTTTAGGTGGTACCTTTTGGACCCTCATGTACTTGTGAATTTGAGTAGAGGAGTGAGTAGAAGAGTGTGACCAGCCATTTGCAATTAGGGCTTGGCTTGAAGGCTTCTATGAAGACTTGGTGGCTGCATATGGGTTATGTCCCAATGTTGTTAAACATGCAGAATCAAAAAGGTGTAACTTTATAATGCTATCTTTCCCTGTGAATATGATGTACCTCTTTTACTACTTGGCAGAGGAAGAGTGTCATCAGGTACTACTTCTCAGCTGAGAGGTGGTTATTTCTTGAGGTGTCTTATCTCAGCTGGTTCTTGCTTGTCTGCCTGCATCCACTGGAGTCCCGACTTCATCATATACTGGAATTACGTTTTTCTATGCAATGCAGATGTATATTTCACTGTGTACTGTTTAGCTTCATATTACTTCCTAAATGTTGTGAAACATGCTTGATTTAACTATTTCTTAATTGCAACACTAGGGCATAAACATTAAGCAACTTGCATTAAAGAAAGTAAGTAGTCTGGCTTTGAGTCATAGCATGGTATGATTACTTGATTCTATTGATTGAAGGGAAAAACAAGCTGAAAATATCTTTTGAGAGTTATGGAAATTTGAAAGCATGGTTGTCTTCAGGCTTGCACCCTCCACTCCTAAAACTAAACTCATTATTGTTAATTTTCCCCTTTGCCTCTTGTGACTGCCCGCTGCAGTGCCCTTGCCGCTCTCTAATGCTTGTGTACTATGATGCCTTCATTTCTTTCTCCAGTTCTGTCCTACCCCAGAAGACATTTGGCTTCCTCTCACGTCCCTCTCCCTTTGGCAGGCACCAGCGTGTGTTATGGCTGGTTTGGAGCTAGGCGAGGGCTTCAATTGACCAGTTGATTGCTGCTGCTCAAAGTGGATGAGAGCCAAGTTCTGTTTCCCTTCTCCACAATGCAACTGCTAATTTGTATGTCTTGCTTCTACCCGGCAGCCCATTTCTGTGAAACTTGAGGGAGCTCAGCATCTCCGAGACCTCTGTTTCTCTGTCAAATTTGGCTGGAATTGGCCTGCGTGATTAGAATTCATCAGTGTGACAGGGCTGGGGGACAGACTGCATAATATATAATCATTGTTTTCTAAGGGTAATTGAATTCAACTACGTTTTAAAAACTTTTGGATTTGTTTGCTGAAACAAGAGTGAAGAAACTAGATTTCATATGAAGTGGTCTATCTGTTTCATCGGTGAAGTGTTTGTTTTTGCCAAGTATTGAATACGAGAAGAGGGAGGGGAAACTTGGCAAAAGTGTTTTGTCTCTTCCTTATGCTCGTTAGTTCAGCAGCTCGAGTGTTTCCTTATAGGTGAAATGGATACCAGCTCAGGCCCTGGGGAATTGAACCACGCACTCTGCCTCCTGTGAGAGTGTGCTTTCTCTGTGAATCCATAACATACACTCTGGTGAAATAGTTTTTCTTCTTTGATGATATTCCATGTTTTATAAATAATCAAACTTCCTTTAGAGTTGCCTCAGTATCTCAGGCAAATTACCCCTTAGGCTTAGTGAGTCAGTCTCTTGTTTTGTGTGTGTGTGTTGTTTTTTTTTCTTCTCTCCTTTTTGTTCTTTTTCCCTTTGTCTCTGTGTGTATTTTGACATTTGGAGCAACTTCAACAGAAGCAATCGACAAAGGCTCAGATTCCACAGTTTCAGTGCTAGGTGAGATGCTAATGTTCATGCAGTTGTAGGATATGAATTCTAATTTTTGTGCATGATGTTGTTCTTTGTACATTTATCCACTGCAGTTATTCTTTGCTAGAAAAATGTGCAGTTGCAGTAAGGTGTTTTCAATCCCTTTGTGTTTCTAGAAGCAGAAACTAAGCTCATCATTCAAGACAGGTTGGAAGTGACCATTTCCTGAAAGACTTGAGAGGTAGATTAAGTTTCAACAGGTGCAGAAGGGATATGATCAGAATTTGTGCAAAATAAAAATGGCGAAGAGGGATGTTCTTCTCTTATGATTTAGTTTATAGGGCTTATGTGGTTGTTGGCAGACAATTATCCTGCAAAGCATAAGAGAATAATTTTTGGAGGCAATTCTCTTCGTAGAAAGTGGAAGTAGCAGTGCATCTTACCTTGTTTTGAGGCAATGCCTTCAAAGGAAAGCAATGATCCTAAGTGTTGCTTTGCAAATTTTACTTTTTTCCCCAATCTGTGATGAGGCACCATGACTTGTCCTAACTCTGTTAGGTTTTTTTGTTCTCTTCTCCCTGGGAATCAGAAAATAGAAGTTGTGAATTTAACTTCTCTGTTTATCTGCTGCATTAGTTATACTCACTGCCACCTCCTCCCTTACCTGGCAGAGATCAAGAGCAGGTGCATATTAAAGTGTTTAGCTTTTAATACTTCAGACAGAAGCAGACTGGAATTTAACTGTTAAACTTATAAGGGAAGCAGAACCTGAAGTAGCTGAGTAGGGGTGGAAGAGGAAAGGATTAATGAAGGATAGCAGAATTGCAGTTAATTCTAAGTGTCAATGAATCTGCAATACACTTAATAGATAACAAGAACGTGGGTTTCCTGTTACCATGTCTTCACTTTTCCTAACATGTTAACTCTGGTTAAAAAACTCCAAAGCAAGAAGAGAAGAAGCAAGAAAAGAGGAGTAAACCATTTAAAAAAAGCAACAAGTTATCTGACAAAATGGCTGTCATAGTAGTTACCTGTTTGTGACAATAAAGACAGACTTCATGTTGCTCCGTTCTTTCTGGGTATCCTTTCTGAATACTGCTGAAAGAACATCAAACTGCAGAAAACTGAGTGGTCTCGGTTGAAGTGATATGGAAAAAAAATAAAAGCAGAGATAAGTTTACATATTTTGTCTTTATTTCTTTTTTTCCCCTAGCTTTGTTCTTCATCCTTATATGTCACTTCTGTCACCTTTTTTCGTCTGGGTGCTGTGGATTTCTTTGTACTGAAGCTTGCAGTTTTCAGTCATATAAACCGTTTAAAGAGGCTTTTTATTTTATTTTTCTTTTATTTTTCTTTTTTTTGTCAGAGGAAAGCTGCAGTGTGTAAATGGTCTGATGGCTGGAGCTGAGCACCTCAAGTCTTCTTAACTTCTCTTAACTTCTAAGTAGTAAATAGCGGAATAGTTTGCCAAGTGCAGGTCGTGACTCTTGGCCTTTCAAAGGGTTATCAGTAATGTGAGAGAGATGGGGGCAGTCATGTTTGTGGAGAGGGATGTGAAAATGGTCTCATGAGGAACGTATTTTGTTTTATTTCATTTTTGAGCAGACATTAGCTAGATCCTTAAAGTTGTAAAGACAATAAATAGTTGGCCATACAGAGTAAGCACAGTCCGAGTGTACGGGAAGACAGAAGCCCTCACTGAGTTGTTTAGGCAGGTATTTACAGCTTGTTAGTGGAATACAGAGAGGGGAAAAGGGAAATGCCTTCTATTTAATCTCTTAATTGAGTCTATCAAAAATACTTTCCTGCATTCAGTGTGAAGTAAAGAGCCCTCGTGTCGAAAATATTTCTGAACCTTTTAGGTCATGAGGATATTTTGTAGCATGAATATCTGACATCGTGACACTAAGAAAATATGTGTTGCCAGAACAGAAAAATGGGAAGCCAGATGGCAAGTTGCTTTGCCTGAGCATACTTAGCAAAGTACTCTTTACCTGCCTCCCTGTTATTGAGTTTCTCTGTAGCACTTTGCTGATGGTCTCCTTATTCTTGGATGGTGATTGAGAGAAAGCCCTTTGCATCAGCTACAGAAGGCTGGGAAGTGAAAGAGTGGGAGTTGTGACTAAGGATAGAAGCAGGGTGATGAGGAGGGCTGGAGTCGGGATTTTCAGAAGTGTGGAGTTTATGACTGTAGTACATTGGGTGTGTACTCCTAAATTCATATGGCAATGTGAACTATCAGACACCAGTAGTTTCAAGTAGGGCATTCAAAGTTAATACTTGTCTTGTTGACACTTTTAACTAAAATCTATCTGCGCTTAATTCCATATCGTGAAAGGAAGGTGATGTCATCTCATCTTGCAGAAGCCCTTGAAGGCAAGTGTAATTATTTCATATTGTTCACTTGGATTCTCTGGTGACAATGTCTAACAGCAATAGCAAAAAAAAAAAAAAATAATCTTAAGGGTGGTAAAATTTTGTATTTAGTGGGAACTGCAAATAGTAGCTATTGAGAACAAGAGTGACTGGCTATTATGGTCTTGTCCATGCTTGGAGTGGTGTGTGTAAATACACATAAAAAGACTGTTTGACCTTTAATGCTCTGGTATTGTCTTTGAAACCTTAGTGTGTCTTGAATATAATTTTTGTGTAGTAATACATAGGTTTTGAAAGCAACCTCTAGATTCTCTATATATCCCATCAGATAAATTATTGAGCTTTATTTTTCTGTTCCTGAATTTTCTGTGTACATGTGAAAATCTGGTTATAAAATCAACTTGAGAACATCAAGAAGCAGTGTGAGATGGAAGATTTTTTTTTTTGTGGTGCTCATAGAATGAAACAGAGTAGAGATTGTAAGATTTTCGCGTTATTGCTGCTGTTAACTGGCTGTGTACCACTTGCTGTGGATTTGAGTTACACAAAGTAGAAATTTAGGTTGGCGTCTATTCAGTGAAAAAACAGTAGCAATTTTTTCTGAAAACAGACACCTGCATTAGCAGGTGTTCAGGGGCATTACAATTGTGTGCCTAACTTGTTTTTCTTGGGTTATTTTTTGTAATTATGAGGCAGTTATTTGCGTTCTGATGGTAAAATATTCTAGACCAGGCTATGCCAGCAGGTTATGGCTATAGCCGTGCTGGTGGCTGTGAGTTACAGTGCTGGGTGTGCTTGGAGATGGTGATTTCCAGGAGGGATGTCAAGTCAATCATTCTGACTTAATGCTGTCTCCTTTCTTTGCACTTCTGGAATCTATTGCAGCAGCCACTGGTGCCGTAGGTGTAAAAGTAACTTAGTGTTTGAAGCGGCAGTTTCCTTGAAATCATCCAGATCAATCTATATCATTTTTGTGAGCCAACGAGTTCAGTCATCGGTGGAGGACAGTAAAATGATTTTTTAACTTCTTGGGCAAGTCCTCTACACGACTCTCTGTGTAGTAGCTATTTCTGGTTTCATATTAGAGAAAAGAGTGGGAAGTACAAGTGTAGTTCCTGCTAAGAAGGACTTTTTTCTTTGATGCTCAGGAAACTAGAGGATTTCTTGGGATTCTCGGAAGACTTTTGATTATGTATATACATGTTTTCAATTGTTATTTCTGAGGAGAGAATTTCATTTTTCCTACTGTTACGATTCTGCCTATTTTTGTAGAGGCTTTATCTTGTTCTGTGACATGCTGAAAGGCTATCTTGCAGTTGCGTTCAAATACTGGGTAAATATTAGCCTGTGCTTTGGAAAGTACAGCTCTTGTCTTGATGCCTGGTGTCAAGAACGTGTAGTCTCAGAGTTATGCTTCAACAGTAGACTCAGGCTTAATTCTCTGTCGAAATGTAGTTGTCTAAAATTTAGATGCCTGTGTTGTGGTAGTTACTCTTAAGTCTCCATTAAATTTACAGAAATAATTACCTCCAGGAGGCCATTCATCTCTTTCGAAGCTAGGTGTCCGAGATAAGAAAGATAAATTGCTGTGGTGATTACAAATGGAGCAGAGAGTGACTCGTTCAGATTCAAATATCTGGCTTACCCTCTGCGGTGGGGGTCAGTGCATCTCATCAGAACTGTTCAGATGGCACTAGTTCAGTTGCAGATTGCTTCTTCCTCTTTCTAGCTGTGAATATATAATATAAAGCTGTGAATATCTAATATAAAGACATGCTGCTGGGGCTCTGGAGGTTTGGATGAGTTACTGCTGTTTACTTTGACTTTTGGTTTTGGAGGTCCAGTTCAGAGGGTCAGGGATCGTTCGTAAAACATTCATGTTTATCTGAGCCATTTTTAAAGGAGTATTTGTTTTCTGGGTTGTTTAGCCATAGTTAAGATGGATGCATAATACAGTCCAGTGATTTATTTATTTATTTTTACCATGGTAGACAATATTAATTGTTTTTGCTTTTTAATTATGTTTTTAATTATAGCAGCAGATGTAATAAATCACTGTATATAAAATAAATGCACTTTTTCATCTGCTTTTTTCTTGGAGGATGTGGAGGAAGATAACAGAGGAAGGAGTGTATTTTTATGTGTGCGTGTGATCTTAGCACTATTTCTGAACATGAGGTGTAATGACTGTGTTGCTTCAAAGGTTTAGTTGTTGATCAAAAAGGTTCCAAATTTGCTCATCGGAATATCCACTTTTTGCCTCTGATCGCTCCCTACCTCAAGTTCAGTTTTCCCTTCAGGGCTTTTGTGAGGTAGAGAAATGCTGTTACGGCTCTTTCATGGATGGCAGCTGTGGCAGAGGCTTTGCTTTTCCATGGGAGGTGAAGAGGGCAATCAGCCCCTGTGAGCCCAGGGCCAGGTCCCGTAGGCATTACCTGGGCAGGCAGGTACCTGAGGCCAGTTGAGAGGAAGGGCTGGCAGGTATATGGAGTCAAATCCAGTTGGTGGCCGGTCACGAGTGGTGTCCCACAGGGCTTGGTACTGGGACCCATTCTCTTCAACATCTTTATCAATGATCTGGACAAGGGGATCGAATGCACCCTCAGTAAGTTCGCAGACGACACCAAGCTGGGTAGCGGTGTCAACCTGCTGGATGGTAGAGAGGCTCTGCAGAGAGATCTGGACAGGCTGGATGGATGGGCTGAGACCAACGGAATGAGGTTCAACAAGGCCAAGTGTTGGGTCCTGCACTTGGGTCACAACAACCCCAGGCAGCGCTACAGGCTGGGGGCAGAGTGGCTGGAGAGCTGCCTGGCAGAGAAGGACCTGGGAGTGTTGGTCGACTGTTGGCTGAACATGAGCCAGCAGTGTGCCCAGGTGGCCAAGAAGGCCAACAGCATCCTGGCCTGCATCAGGAACAGTGTGGTGAGTAGGGCCCGAGAGGTGATCATCCCCCTGTACTCGGCACTGGTGAGACCCCACCTCGAGTACTGTGTCCAGTTTTGGGCCCCCCACCACAAGAAAGACATTGAGGTGCTGGAGCGGGTCCAGAGAAGGGCAACGAAGCTTGTGAGGGGTCTGGAGAGTAGGTCTTATGAGGAGAGGCTGAGGGAGCTGGGGTTGTTCAGTCTGGGGGAGGGAAGACTGAGGGGAGACCTTATCGCTCTGTACAACTACCTGAAAGGAGGGTGTAGAGAGGCGGGGGTCGGTCTCATCTCCCAAGTTACAGATGATAGGACAAGGGGTAATGGGTTCAAGTTGTGCCAGGGGAGGTTTAGACTGGACATTAGGAAACAATTCTTCACAGAGAGAGTGGTCGGGCATTGGAATAGGCTGCCCAGGGAGGTGGTTGAGTCACCATCCCTGGCTGTGTTTAAGAACCGTTTAGATGTGGTGTTGGGGAATATGGTGTAGGGGAGAACTTTAGAGTAGGGTAGATGGCTGGACTTGATGATCCCGAGGGTCTCTTCCAGCCTAGATGATTCTGTGATTCTGTGATTCTGTATAGCAGAGCTTACAGGAGGCTGGGATGCACCTGAGCTGGAAGCTGGTGGTGTCTCAGATAGAAACACTAGATACCTCAATGAAGAGCTCTTTAACCACCTGAAGATTTCAAGGTTCTTGTTACTGGAGTACCTCAATTTTTGGCATATTGGTGTAGTGTTTGAATGCCCCAGTTCCCTGGGGAAAATAAAATCTTCAGTCCAAACTGAAAACTTGGGCATGATTTCTTCATTACCACTAGCCAGTAAATTAATTTATTTTAAAGTAGGAAACTTCTAAACCTAAAGCTAGCTATAAAACTATAACAACTTTTTTTTTAACACAGGTTTTTCTCATTTGTAAAAACCGTGCAACGTGCCCTGTTACAATTCTTGTGTATTTTGACTTAAAGTATGACTGCTTGGTGCCCATTTTTTTTTGTAGCTCACTGTGCTGTGAATTGTCGTGAGTGGAGTTACCTGCTACTATATTAGCAGTGTATGTAGGGATATTTAATTGTAAATAAGCCTTGTGCTAGTGTATTGAAGTTCATTTTCACTGCTTGGGTTACTGATTTTTTTTTTTTGTTTGTTTCTCTTCTGTACTTATGGAAGACAATATGAGACTATATGTGAAAGTTTCGCTTCTAATTAAGCAGGCATAATTGTACTGGTAAACCTTCTGGATGTGTTTACACTGTTGAAGTTTGTAGAGGAAAGGTGTGCAGTGGTTGTGACTACCTCAGAAAATGCGAATGATGCTACAAAACCTTAAATTCATAAATTCAAATAAACTATGGTACTGTGGCAAATACTATAGGTCCTATTTTAAGCTCTTTATGGGGAAATATGAACAGCAATCCTAAAACTTTGGGTTGTTACACGAATTGGAGTTGTGACAGGTAGAAGTAGGGTCACAACAGCAAAGTCTTTCTTTTTAATTTTTTTTGGTCAATTTTCTAATTTTTTTGGCCAATGCTCCGAGTTATCTCAGATGTAATTGTGTACAAATGAGTTGGATTTCATATTGAATGCTGGAGATGAAGCTGAAAGTTCCAGTTAGTGGTATCAAAATGTCAGAGAAGCGTTAAGAGTCTGAGAAACGGAGTTGCTTGAGGCTTTTTAAAGGTGCTGTGGTGCTGGCACACCCATCCGTGTCTCTTCCCCATCCCCCAGAATATTTCCAGGGGAACTCAGGTGAAGGTAAGAGTTGACTAACTAAATTTCCCAAAAAAGTTTTATTTTCTTGTGAAGACATAGCCAAGATTTTACAATCTCTGCATTTTGAGGCATCGAGTTTGCTTTATACTGTAAATCCCCTCCTGAAGAGCACAGTATTTGTATGTAGTGTCATTGAAAACTTTTCTTCCTATCAATTAGAGGAAGAGCCTTTTGCTGTCTAATCATTTCTCCTGGTTTTGGATCCATCCCTTTCTGAGTAGAAAGGATCTGTGGTTTGGTGGGTTTTTTTATTTTTCCTTCATACTCTATAATTTTTACTTTTTTAATGCTGAAACCTTATGTTTTGATATCATTCTTATGTTTGTGTGTTTGTTTTTTTTTTTTCTTTTTTCCCCCACTTTACTCCTTTATCTGTAATAGTGGTAGATGTGCTTCTCCTCAAGAGGAAGGAACTGGAGAAAGAAACAAGTTTCTTCAATAACAGTTACACAGTAACCTGTGGGTGGTTGGAGGGGGTCAGCTGTTTGTAGCTTTGGCTTCCAATTCAGGGGTCAGGCGTTACAGTCAACCCAAACACTTTGTAGCAAATTATGAAGGAACCTACCAGCTGCTTAATTTAATTGCTCGTGTTGACTTAATTTATTTGCAGTAGCCATTAACTGTTGTCTCACCGGGTTGTTCTTAGTCTGCAGCTACTGTATGTGAAACAACATTACAGGGGGATAAAGCCAAGATACCTTTATGTGAGATGTCAGAATCTGGTTTGGAAACAGGTGATCCGTGTAAAAACAAATGTACAATGTACGCATCCTGTCAAGTGGACTCTTTGAAAGTGATTTTTTTTTTTTTTTTAAATGTACAGTAGCAGTGTTACTGTAGCTATGACGGGCCAAGGATAAAAAGAAGCAAGCTTATGGGAAGAGGTAATGAATTTGGGAAAAGTGAACAATCATTTGGGCTCAGAATCCTTTTGGTTTTTAATAATGAGCAAAATGCAAGGTAAACACAGATCAATGTAGGTACAGTTTGTTTGGATCAGCAACTAAGCTTTTATACTTCTCATCTCTTGGGCAGAAAAAAGGGAATTTAGCACTCGGTAGACAGAAGGAGGAAAAAGTGGGAGGAAAAAGGGACACTTTTTTTGAAAATCATGCTTCGATTTATCGATTTATTCGATTTATGAAAGATTTTTTTTTTGTGTGTGGTGTATGGGAGTTTTGCTTATTGATTGTTTCAGGTCCTGTGGCGTGGTAGCTTAGTTTTGTCTGGAAAGTTTTTCTCTACACAGTGAGCCTCTCAATTGTGAATACTCCTATGCTCAGGGTGTCTTGACTTTAGGAGTCTGATAATGCTGCATCTATGGGAAATTGTGTTCCAAAATGGTTTGCCATGGCATGATGTTAACTTGTACTTAGCAGAAGGAGATAAACATCAGCATACCATTGCGTACTTCCAGGAATGCAAAGCTGTTGCAGTAATGCTGAAAATTAACTAGCTTTTAGTTAATTCCCTTCCTGTTTTAGTAGGATGAGAATAGGATTAGCCCTTTGCTCTAACACAGTTTAGGCTAACAAGTAAGCATTTTTCTTCAAGGGCCGTAAGAGGGCAGGTTAGATCCAGCCTGTTTCATGCATCTTGATAAAAAGTTTGACAAATGTACTCCAAGAAGGTTGTGAAGCCCCTCTGCTTCCAGTAAAAAACTGTCACTTCCTGGGAGTTTATATGAACTGGGATTGGGGAAATGTGCTGAATTGCCTAACAAGCTTACAAAAGTGTTTTTACAAGCTGAGATATTTTAGAGCACGAATACACTGCTTTGTTAAATGAAGGAAGGGAATGGATTCACATTTTGTAGCTAAAGGTGGTTGTAGCTGCTTGAATTACCTGCAAGCTGCTCTTTTGATGGCAAAGCATACCACGTCTCCATAGAAAGTTTGAGACTGCCACTGGGAGGTTCCAGATAATCTTTACCCTGAATTTTACTACTACACATAGGCACAGCTTCCTTTTTTTCTTTTTCTTTTTCTTTTTTTTTTTTTTTTTTTTTTTTTTTTTTTTTTTTTTTTTCTCTGGGAAAGATCTATTTATTCTTCTCTATTGTACTGGTGCAGCCACCCGAATTCATCATCGAAAAATTCTGCTGTAAGATGCTGCCAGCAACTACTTGGCTGCCATCCTGCAACAAGAATAGCCCGCATCCAAGTTGTGATGCCAAATCATGTGTAGGGTAACCTTTGTAACCCATTTCAAGTCGGCGCACACTGTTTCTGGGGAACAAATCTGCCCTATTTATAGGAATGCTCTGCCTGTATTCGATCGCTTGCATGCAAACTATGCAATTAATGCCTCTAGCAGTTGTTGCTGAGGAGCTTCCCCGCTGTGAGGCAGCGTCTGCGAGAAACTATCCTTGTAGAAAGTAAATTGCCTCTTCACCTTAAGATTCTACGTGAGTGAGTCATTGAATATGGCAGTATCAGGGAGGTATCTATTGCTGAAACAATGTCCTGTGCAGGAACAAGTGACAGTTCATGTCTCTCCCCTTTCATCTGACACAGGACGTGAGTGGTAACCAGCAACATGTAAGTGAAAGATGTTGTGACCTGTGATCTGGGATGTCATGTGAGGACTGTAAACACCACAAGGCATACTGTAAGCTCACAGCAGTTAAATTTCAGATGCCATACGTGAATGCTGGCATTTAACATAGTGTCAGCCACTGTATAGGTCCAATATAGGACCAGTCACTAACAGTTAGCACAGAAGGAAAGTTTAAATGGTTAGGTGCTCTCCAAAATCTGAAGATTAGGTCAAATCTTTTGAGAGAAAAGCTGGTAAATATTTTGTGGTATTTTTTTCCCCCCTCTAAACTGACTTTAATTAAAAATACAGAATCAGAAATACACTTTTCTTTCCAGAAGATAATTCTTTATCTCTCCCTATAATAAAGTAGTATCATGAGGAGCAAGTTAAGGTAGGGGGGGTTTATTTTTATGAAGCACTACTTTTTTTTTTCTTCTCATTTTAAGGCTTTGCTCTATTCATCTGGATTATCTCCATCCAGGATTAGGTTAAAGTTATTGGCCTGTAGTTAGCTGGGTAACAAGATTACCTCCAAAACGCCTGCTTTTTGCTATATGTAAAATTGAATGAGTCACACTTCACACTTTTGTAACTGTGGCAGCAGAAAAACACTGGTAGAAAAGATTCATGCGCTTTAGCCATTGTTACTGCTCCTTTAGATTTTTTTTTTTTATGTAAAAATGAGAATCTTAAAATGCTCAGGCTAACATTGTGTTCTGTAAACAGTTTGATAATTTTTCAGTGTTTTTATAAACAAACATAATAGGATGACAAGCAACCACAAACAGGAATTTAAGAAACAAGGCATGACAGGTTTTGACAAGGAAAAAGCAGTACTGTCTTGTATCTTTAATGAAGCTTTTGGAGTTCTTTGAGATACTTAGGAGAAAATGTAGTTTATATACAGCAGACACAGTTGCTTGTAAAATGGGGGATTGTTTACAGTGTGAGACAATATCAAACCTGACGGGTTGCAAGCACTTCACCAGCAGGTTTTTAGAATTTAAAATGAACTTTGAAAAGGATTTGGAATGGTAGGGAAACAAAGGCAGTGGTGTTCCAATAGGTTTAATGCAGATTATATTGTGTGGGTCTAGTTAGGATTTGTCATCTCTATGTCCTAGAGTTCATAAACACCAGTTCTTCAGAATTTTTTTTTCTATTTTGTTATACACCACACAGAGTATGATGTGGTATCATGCTGTTGAATGGGGTGTGGAAAGCAACTGTTCTGGTTGGTAACCCAGTACGGTGTTTGTAAGATGCCAGAAAATGTTCTTTCCTTTGGTCAGTGCTCTAAGGCATTAGCTGGAGTGAGTGTCCAGTTTGGGTACAGCACTGTAGGAAAGCTGTGTGGGTGGGGAGAAGGGAAGAGAGAAAAAGAAGTCTAAGTAGAGAACTAGTAAACAACATCACCTTTTAGTGAAAGGTTAAAAGAGTTGGGGTGGTTTAGTTTAGAAAGAGAAGCCTGGGAAATTCAAGTCTTCAAATATTTAAAAGCTCTGCTCTCCTCTCATAGCTGTTTATCGTGCTTTAAGGGCAGTAATGATCAAGGTGTGGTCAAGGATCGTAGACCTTCTTCCACACCTATTTCTGCACCTACCTTTACAAAGTATATTTGGGTAAATTTATTTCGCTTGCAGGATTAATGTGTGACTGATACTGAAAATAAAAATAGTGTTGAGTAGAAAAATTACTCTATGATTTATAAGCTAGCACGTAAATCCTGTATATGTGAGTGTTATAATACTGCAGTAACATGAGTATGATGTACTTTCTAGGACGTGTATTTATATCGTGGATCTTCTCTCTTCTCTGAGAATATTGTGAGCTGCCCATTCGAAACCTTGCTTGTCATGTCTCAGTCATAAAGCCCTGGTATCTCACATGCCTTCTTGCATATTATTACATGAGATCAGCTTACTTTTTTTCTGCAGTCCTTCTGTTTGAGAGTAAGAACAGCTTAGATCCATGGGGAGGTGGAAGATAGGAAAGGGAAAGAAGTACAAATGAACTCTTTACCTATTAAAAGTGCTCTGTGTGCTTATCTTATGGCTTCAATTATTTTAGATAAATGAGGAAACACATCATCCTCTTGGGTTAATTAAAAATGTCGACAAGTAATGGTTATACTTATAATGTCACTATTGGAAGACAAAATGAACAAAACAGAGGTTGGCTAGAAAGGAGAGTGTTTACGGAGCTCCTCGCCTTTGTAACTCATTGATAAGGTGAAATCTCAGAACAGATAATAAGGTTTTGCAGAATTTTTGACAAACTGAATTCCTTTCCCAAAGTAATAAAATAAATTAAATAAAAACCCTTGATTTTGATTATTAAGAAATATTTCTAAAAACAATTCAGCAACAATAAGTAGTTTAATGATTATTTTATGGAAAAAAAAGTGATTACCTCACGTTTGTATTTGGAGCTGGTTTTCAGTTGAATTTTGGTATGGTTAATGGAATTTACTTTTTGCTGCCATGCTTCCTGTTTCGAGTTTTCAGATGTTTCCTGTTGTTTGGCAGAGAAATAGTTGTTAATGGTAGACTTGGCTTTTCTATGCAGTGGAATACCAGAAGCATCACAGCCTCACTTTGTACCTTGCAATAATAATTTAGCATAAACACTGTAATCGCTGTATTTACCTGCATTTTCTAAGCTGGAAAAACATAAGTTATAAATTGCAGGAATTAAAAGGCAGTAAGAGCAATTTGAATGCAGGAGGAAAGGAGTAATAGTGCTAAATTGATTAAAAAATGAAATAACCAAGATGGTTCTGGAACTACATATTGACAAATACATGCTTATAAAGATCCAATCCAAAATTTGACAGCAAGATAATGATTTAGAATTCATTCTATTCTATGCCCAGTCAAGTCTTTTTTTTTTTATGTGATTTTTCTGTTCTCCAGTAACCTTCCAGGTTACTGCTGGTAATACTTAGTTACTAGTTAGCTTACTGTCATCCTTCTCCACATCCTAATTCTAATCTTGCCTTTCTTTTGTGCTTATCTTGAGTAAGAGAATGGTTTCTGTGGGTGAAGGGTTTGTGTCTGCTCAAGTTTTTTGGTGCTGCCTTCCAATGTGAGCCATCAGAGACAGTGATTTTTAGGGGTGCTCTGTGTCACCAAACTGCAGACTTCTATCATTTAGTGAACTAAATGGTGGTGGGATCTTAATTTTGGATGATTGACGGCATTGGTAGACTAGAATGAATTGCAATATTCCCACCAATTATTGAGTGAAACGACCTTAAAAAATCCAGCCAAGTGAAATCTCTAAATATCAATTGTGAAATTGCATTCAGATTCTTAAAAGTGGTTATATAACACTTAGAACTCGCAGTTGTGACTGGTTTGGGGGGGGGGAACCCAAATCAATATCAGTAACACAAAGACTCAATTGCCTACATTTATCTATGTGATAGTTTCTTACAGATCTCTTTCAGTATTGGAGGCGTTATTGATTCTCAGCTCCTTCCCAAGTCATTAGTTGATGAAAATATGTACTGAGTTCCTGTACAGTAAATTACCACTTCATTAGTTGTGTTGTATACCAGCTCAGAGCTGGTCTTGGTTAATTCTTGTCTGGCTTTTTATAGAAAGCTGAGCTCTATAATCTGTCATGTAATCAGCTTGGTTACACGGAGGCCACATAGGTATCAGCTGTTTAAAGTATGTCTTCTAAATGTTTGTAAATTAAGACATTAAATTATAGAAGAATTGTAACATTTGAAGGTGTATGTCTTGAACCTGTGCTGAGGCCACAGTACAAACTGCAACACTTCATCCTTTCAGGTGGAAAACCTACCACACAGAGAATTAGTTATATTCTGAACTGGGATTTGGTATCTTTAACTCTCTTTACCAGTATTAGCAACTGATTTTAAATTTCTCTTGTACTTAAATGTAAAATGTATATGTTAATTTATTTACTAAAGGATTACCGAATCTATTTATAGAAGCTAAATAGCTTTTGCTCCAAGGTATAAATGCAAACAAACACACAAACCACTGACCTGGAGGGCTGACAACAGCATCTGTGAAATTGTGCCATAATTCCTGTTGAATTTAAAACTGTGGAAATAAAAAAAAAAATAAAAAATACATATGCACACACATATATACATATGTAAGCCCAACGTGGCAATATGAGTAAAATGCATTAACTGAAGGCAGCATAACTTTAGGTTATTTAAAACTCTACCTGTATGTTTGCATATTAAAATGTAATATTCACATACAGTTGCAAATTGGATCGAATTCTTGAAATAACAGGAAGGTTGACTGGAAGACATCCCTGAAAGTCATCTTTGGAAAGATTTTACTCCAAGAAGGACTCTAGATAAGTCAGCTGGAGCTTTCCTAGTGGTGTCTTGAAGAAGTCCAAGGATGGAGGTTCTTCAGCTGCTCTGGGGAACCTGTTTCTGTGCTGCACTATATGATCTGTGATGGAAGTCTGCGTTAAAAATGAAACAAGTCATAATTTTCAGCTTTTATAACTGAAAGTTATGTATAGCAGCTCTGTTGCTTAGTAATTCTGATCCCATTTGCATTGTTTTATAAGTTGTGTCTTGTGTCGTTTTGAGAACAGATGCTGGTATTCTTTGCTCGCTTCGTTCTGCTACTGAGCTGTGAATTAGTGTCCAAAAAACAACCATGTGGCTGCATGTTTTTCATGAATGGTAACTGAGTTAGAGCTCGGGACTGTGCATGTTGTGTTATGGTGTTTGTTTTTTTTTCCTCCTGTGCCATACTTTGTGTTCATTAATGTTGAAATTCATCTGATGCTTTATCCTATGGTCACAGAGGGCGGTGAGCTTTAGATTTTGGCATCATCTAGAACTATGTATAATCACCACCAATTGCCACCTTGCTGTCCAGTCCTTTGTCTTGGTATTTGTGGTATGCAGTCCAGACCGATGGGATGCAGCCATTGTTAACTAGTCCTCTGGAAGAGGGACCATGTTTTAGTATGTGAGAGAGGATTCTTCTTGTGCCTTAACAGTTCAATGTCTTGAAGAACCTTTGGTGAAGGATCTTACCAAAGCTATTTCAACAACAGTCTTTCCACTCCTTCCTCCCTGCTCTCTTTCCCCCTCCACTCATTTTCTTCATCTTTCAGAGAAGTCTAATAGCTGCCTGTGGGACATCTTCTATCTACCAGAAGTATCGACTTCATCTCCAGACTCACAGGCTTCTCACAAGCCTATGAATTCCAGTCTCTGTTGTAGCTTTTATGAGTTTGCTCATAAGGGTCTATAAAACTTCTAGGTTTTCATCTGGTTGCTCCTTTTAAAAATACTGTATGATGTTTTACTGCTTCCCATTCTTCTGATAGAGGGGTTGATTTAAAGTGTGTCAGCAGTTTTGTATTTTGGCTCTTGCAGAGCTCTTGTATGAATATTTGCTGGTCCCTGGGGTCTTGTTGTCATTGCTGTATTTATTCTAAGACCTTTTATATTGTAATATCAGTTTGAGAAACTTGCTTAGATACGTATTTCAACAATAACTGTCGTTTGGAAACCTTCCAAATCTCTGTTGTAGAGATATAGTTTAGAAATAAATTAAAAAAGAAAAAAGCTTACAGCTTTTTGTTTCTTTATCAATCCTTCTGCATCTCAGTCATTTATCAGCCTTGTCATCTGTCACGTTTCTTGCAACCACTTTGAAATGTCTGTATTATTAGCTTCTATCAAATTAGTCCTCCAGAATATTTTTGGTCAGTGTTTCTTTTGACTTTGTTAGTTAGTTTGTTTGATTGATATAATTAACCTCCCTTTTTCCTTTGAAGTGTGGACATTAGTTTTTGGGTTTTAAATATAAAATCGACTACCCCTTTACCATTTTGCCTAAGCCATCAGTAATAATAGCCTTGGAATGAAGTTCTCTGGGAAGTCACAAAAACATGGAACTTTTTTTTTTAAATAATGAAATAATAATTCCTCATAGTTTAAAAATAATTTTCATAGTGTCTTAAGTATCTAATATTTTATGAGATTTTCACTGGTTTTTTGAACTTGATAGCAACTCATTCTCTCTAAGATTCTGTATGTAAATATCTACATGGTGAAGCGAGAGCTCTATACATTTTTGATCTGTACAATAAAAAGATGGTATGCAGCCACTGAAGCAGAATAGAGTTCTCAATTTGATTCAGACACCTCTAGTCCTATATACATGGTGGTGAAATAAGTGATTTCTGTGTCTGCATTTCAGTGTGATTGATGATTACCCCTGAGTTATGGAATTGGTTACTTCCAGTAGAGAAAGTTACGCTCTGTCTCCTGTGTTCGTGCAGGACTGAAGAAATGGAAGTATGGTCATGGGTGAGACGGACAAAAGTTCCTCCCCTTCTGGTGCTAAACAGCTGGTGATTAGTCTTTTATTTGGGGAAAATTCTGTTCTCTTTCATCCTTCCAATCCACTTAATTCCCTACCTCCTAACAAGTGTTTTAGATTTTGACATATTAAATATGAAAAATTTGTACTTTATTGGATAATTTTTGAATGTAAACCACCCATCAAAGTATTAGTAGCATTTGCATTGCAGTTGTTTCAAAGTTGAAAATAAAATGGTCGTTTACTGATGTAAGCCTTGAGGGTAGTTGCGTTTGCATATACTCACAGTGCTGCTAATGCAATTTAAAAGTATATCACAAATAATGCCCTGAAAGTGCAGCTGTACAATTTATTAAAACCTACCACACGCAGATCTGACAACTTAATTTGTAGCTTTTATCCTGTCCTTCAGTGATTTCTTACCCTGTTTACAGATGCCACTGAAAAGAGATGAGCAGTGCAGCATTTAGTGAAGGCCATGGAATGTGAGCTTTCTGAAAGCTCGAGGAAGTCAATTCAGCAGCTGCACAGCCCTTTCAGAGAGTACCCTGCTTCATGATTTCTTGTCTGTTCAAGTGAGGCTTCTCCACATGCATTTCTCCCTTTCCCAGTTGTTTGCCCGGAGGAGAACGGTGGGTGTCCTGAAACCAGCCTCTCGTAGAGCTGTGTGATGAGACGTTATCTAATTTCTAGGTTTCCTGACTCTCATTCAGGGCTTTACAAATGATTTATTTTATGTTGTTCTGTTGGGAGCTGAGATTTTAAAGGAAAGTTGATTCCGGTTTTTAGTTTTGCTTACATAGTTTAGATAAAGCATTTGGTGAGTGAAATATATTACATTTGGGAAGGAGCAAGCGTAGAGTCTGAGGCTTTTGATGGTTGCATTATTGGAGATGGAGATGTGTCCATAAAGGTGTTAAGTTTTATGTTTCGTTCAAGCACAAAGTTTTTCTTAATTTTTCTGTTGTGAAATGCTTGTGAAGAGGTGTGATGCCAGTCTCATAATACAGTTTTAAACCTTTTTGTGTTTTTTAAAAACACAAAATTGCATTCCCAGCAGTAGGAATTTCATAGAAGAAAACAGACTTGCAAAAACCATACGTCACACTGTGGGAGGTACTACTATAAACACCTCACTAACACAAATTTAAAATGTCTTAAAATGCGTTTTCTGTGTAAGAACTTGATGAAGAGTGTGCTGAAAACTTGCTTTTGATGCTTCGTTTTTGGAACAGAGTCATTTCAGGGAAGCTGGAGGGAAGAAGAAACAATACATGTGCCAGTAATTAAAAAGAGAAGAGCTGTGTGTGGGTCTAGGGAGGTGTGAGAGAGAATGATGGACTGTCAGGCTAACCTAATAATAGACTTATACTTCTGTTTGCATGTCAAACGTATTAAAGTGCAATTCTAAAACTATCAGTGGTTACTCAAGCTTTTGTATAAAAATAGGCCTTGTCTTTTGGAAATGGATGAGAAGCTGGGTTAGTAAAGGTGACTAAAAAAATCATGACAGAAATACAGACTTTGAAGCACTTGAAGTATTGTGGGGAGTTCTGGGGCACCCTCTGCCTTTGGTAGCCCCTAGCAGAAACCTCCTTACCACCAAATCCCATCTCGGGACCTACTGACCCAGGTATAAGGCCTCTCCCATTTTATTGTAGGAGAAAGGAAAACCTCTGCTCGTTCGGGAGAGCAGTTACTTGCAGACCCTTCACCTCTCCCGTGTTCTTCTTTTCCTTGGCTCTGAGCAGCCTTCCAGTACCTGAAGGGGGCCTACAGGAAGGCTGGGGAGAGCCTGTTTACAAAGGCCTGCAGTGACAGGACGAGGGGAAATGGCTTTAAGATGGAGGGGAGCAGATCTCGATTGGAGATTAGGAGAGGGTTCTTTACTGTGAGGGTGGTGGAGCACTGGAACAGGTTGCCCAGGGAGGTGGTTGAGGCCCCTTCCCTGGAGATACTCAAGGTGGGGCTCGATGAGGCCCTGGGCAACCTGGTCTGGTTGGGGGTGTCCCTGCTGACTGCGGGGAGGTCGGACTAGATGACCTTTGGAGGTCCATTCCGGCCTAGACAGTTCTATGATTCTATGATTTGCTGTGCTTTCCTTAGGTTGTGATTTCACTGACAAAATAGTTTTTACTGCTAGATAATTAACTTGTTTGCTTCCCTGCATTTATAAAAAAGGGGGGGGGTGTCTGTGTGTTAATGATGATGATCTCCTTTTACTATGTAATGTGAAAAAAAAAACAACACCCCTTTTTTGTTGTTCCGTTCTAAAAATCGGCTTTCTTAGCTGTTTTTTGTTTGTTGAAAGTCAAGTGTCATGGACATCTGAGAGAGGTTTAGGTCTTAAATTTTGTCAACTAAATGTGTGAGAATGTGAGTTTGGGAATTTGAGCTTTCTGGGGTTTCAGCTTGACCTGGGTTGGAGACTGCGCTTAAGGAAGTGGTGTAATCCCAGGAGTGAAAAGTTAGGCAGCTGGGATGCGAGTTTAGCTGCCCAGGCAACTGAGGTGCTGTAGTGGCTGTGCACTAGTTTTAGTAACGTCAGTAATATTTTAAAGATAGACTAAAAATGGTAACTTGGTGTCTGTTCATCTAAATGCCTACCTAGTTGCAACCAAAATTCTGTAATTCTCAGTGTGCTTTCTGGGTTGTGCAAATAGGATTTTGCTAGCATAATTCCACTAAAAACTTAGTGAGTTTTTAATAGTGATAGAATACGGTACGTCCTGTTACTTTAACCTTTTGGTTTTGCATTTTTAAGGAGCAAAATAGGGAAACAGCTTAGGTTAAGTTTCCTGTAAGGCAATTATAAAACTGGTTTAACAGTACTAGAAAGAAGGGCTACCGATTGTTCACTGTCAAAATCTGAGGCTGTATGGAGGTATCTTCTAGGTCAAGTCTCAGCTGATACTGTCATTAAACACCTGAATGATGGAGCATGAAGTACTAAGTTTAAACACAAGATAAAGCTCCTTAGGAGTGTTAAGCTGTGAGTGCTCAGGGTCAGAGTTCAAAGTGATGTTAATAAAATGGAAAAGTGATAAGAGAACAAAAATGCACTTCAATAGCAGTAATCGTCACTGTAAGTCCAAAATATAGAGGATGTGCAAGATATATAAGATGTAGTAACTAAGTCTTTAAATGTAATTCCAAAAAGGAAAGGCATGGTCTCTTCTCAGTAGATGTGGAAAAAACAAGAGGCAGCAGAAGACAATGCAGTGAGATTAGACATTTGGAAAAACTTCACTTTTCTGGGTGTGAGAAAATTAATAGTAAGACTGCCAAGAATGCCACTGAATCTATATTTGTCATTCCTTACAGGTGTTTACCTTGTGGATGAAGGAGCAGTTGGCCCTAGTTTTGGCAGGGCTTTTGAACCTTTCTAGAATCTTTCTGTTCTTATTCACCTTTACTTCCATTTAATTTTGTCTGGTAGTTTGTGTACGGCTACATTATTCTTTAAATGCTGGAAAGTTGAAGGGAAGAAAGAATGTTTGTTGCCTTCCCAGTATTGTTATGCAGGTTATATGGTATGCAGAAACTTTCTTTAAAATCTGATTTTCATATTTAGCATAATAATGTTTTAAAATACATTATTTTTTTTTTAAACAACTCTAACGATAGCACCTCAATAAAATTTGTAACATTGCACTGTAATTCCTTTATACAACTGGAATTCAGCAGAACATTTTGAAACCCTATTAAGAGAACGCCCAAGATTTTAAAAAAGCCAGTACAGGCGATAGTTCTTCTGTTGTGGAACCATACTGGCACCCAGTGGTGGTCTCTTACTACTGCATTCTTTGATTGAACTTTGCTTTATTGTTAAAATTAGAAAGCTCCCTGTAAACATATATTTTTTTTTTTCCTTTAAAACCTTATCTTTTGTATGAAAAGGTTGTATAAATCTGCTTTCTTAATGAACTCATGGAAGGGACATTCTGATTTCTGCATACACACATTGAAAATCCCTGTCTGAAATTTACTGTAAAACTTCAACATTGTTCCATGTGGCTGGCACTGAATTACATGAAGTCCTGTTAGTGTAGTTTGTTTTCTGCTAATATCACAGTGATTCTGTGAAGCTGTGAATCTGAAATACGTAAATTTTATAAAGCATGTTTTTTAATATTAACTTCCCTTGTTTACTTGGTTCCTTAAAGGAAGCCTGTCGTTAATAAAATGTTAATTGAAGACATAAGAGAAAATTGCAGAGGATTTATAGAAAAATGTAATATGGAACAGAAAAAGGACGGAAGATTGAAGATTTTATGTCTGTACATGAACTGTTAATTAGAGAAAACACGCTTCTCAAGAAAGCTGCTTGTGTAAAATAAATATTATTAGGAAAGTTTTTTACCTGGTGAATTTAATTATAGAATAAAGTTCTTATTTTAAACCTTTTAAAGTGTGTGTGTACACGTGCATGTTTGTCTGCAGATCAAATATTTGATGCAACAGTATAGAACGGACAAGCAAAAATACATCTTCTTCTGATACTGCTGATTTCTTTAATGTTTCAGATACAGATGTTAATAGTGTAGCAGTGCAAAAATCTATTTAGGCCACGTCAGGTGTAATCTATTCTTGATGGAGTAAAGCAGAAGATAAAATGAGATGAGCAGAGGCGCAGGTGAGATGGGTACTACAGAGTTATAGCCCTTAGCAATGGGAAATACCGAGAGTGTGCACCCCTATGATGTGCAAAAGCAGGTTATTAAATTGATAACATACTTGATATGAAGGAGCAGTGGGGAAAACAGCTCTGCCTATCACTGATGTAATATGTTTTTCTCTGTATTGCGAAGGAAGAATTGCTAGAATCTGTTTTTCGTAGAAGCTTATTGAGAACATTTTGACAGAAAAATTGCAGAGTTGGATTTATGTGTGAGTGGTTCACAGAAAATGCTGATTCATTGCTTTTTATTCATTCATTAATGGCTTTAAAAATGTTTTATTTGAAGGTAAGGTTACAGTCTAAGTACTTTCTAGGAGATGTTCTACTGACAAAAGCTGTTGCTAAGAGGATTGTAGTGCTACATGTCTCTGAGCGGAGCTGGGGCGGGAGGGTGAGAATAGGTGAGAGATCCCTCAGGTTTCAGCAAGCACGGTGTGGAAGAATTGCAATAGAAGGATATATTTTCCTCTCTCTTCTGGTCATATTTCTGAAGATCATGCTCCACAATTAACTATCTCAACCATTAGCAGCAACTTTGTGCCCATTTGGTTGTAAACTTTTTTTTTTTGATTTGTATTAGAGCGTCAAGACCCCAAAATCCTTATGTGACTCATGCAGCGTTACATGCTGTAATTCCTTTGAAATCAGTTGAATTGCCTGCATTACTTCAATTTATAGCTTTTGAAATTGTTTTAAAGCATGTGCAAGAAAAGAGTAAGTACACTTTTTCTTGGAAACCAAAGGTGCTTGCAATCTACATTATTCTAGTTACCAATCCTCATTAGAGGGGAAAGTTCAGTGTGGTTTTGTGTGTGTTGGGGTTATTTTTTTTGTTTCAAATGTTATTATTATTTTTTTTATTTCCTCAAAAATATAAGCGTCTCTTTAGGATGCTTAAAATTTTGGTGGATAATGCCAAAAATGAAGCTGCCAGTTGGAACATAGTTGCCTCCTTTTAAGTCTTTCAGGCTCATTTTCCAGGGTAGTATTATTTGCATTGTATGTTAAGGAAATAATCTGTCTCTTTGCTGTCAGTGCTCAGCTACTGGCCAGCCTTTGACTTCTTAGAGAGCTTTGTGGAGCTTGGCTGCTTCTCGCTCTGTGCTTCTCAACCATTTATTTTACCAATTATTTATTTGCTCCCTCACCTTAAGCAAAAGTGCATAATTCTGAAATATCTGTTTACAGGAAAGGCCAAAGGAAATTTGTTGATTGTGCAGCAGCATTTCTGTGCCAGGTTATTCCCCTGCCACCTCACCTTTTAAAAAAAAAATTAAAAAAAGAGGTTGGGACAGCTTGGTTGAGATGGAGATATGGAGAGCAAGAATTGATGAGGACGGCACTGCCAGGTACCTCTTGGGGAGGTACTTGAGCTGACTCCATCAGTGTGCTCTGGTTCATGAGTGGTTTGGGATTGCTTCCTACCCTGCGGTAATAGGAAATGTGTTGCATTAATGTAATAGGATCACATTGTAGTTGACCTTTCATTGTTGTGATAGGCTGTGATATTTTGCAAAATGTGCAGGTAGGTAATGTAGATGTTTTACTCTGCCCTGGTGAGGCCCTTTCTGGAGTACTGTGTCCATGTCTGGGCCCCCCAGTTCAAGAAGGGCAGGGAACTGCTGGAGAGGGTACAGCAAAGGGCCACAAAGATGATTAGGGGATTGGAGCGTCTCTCTTAAGAGGAGAGGCTGAGGGACTTGGGTCTTTTTAGTCTTGAGAAGAGAGGACTTGGGGGGGATCTAATCAATGCATACAAATACTTAAAGGGAAAGTGCCAGGAGGACGGGGCTGGTCTTTTTTCAGTGGTGCCCAGTGACAGGACAAGAGGAAATGGGCACAAACTTGAGTATAAGAAGTTCCACCTAAACGTGAGGAGGAACTCCTTTACTGTGAGAGTGGTGGAGCACTGGGACAGCCTGCCCAGGGAGATGGTGGAGTTTCTTTGGAAACATTCAAAACCCGCCTGGACAAGTTCCTGTGCAACCTGCTCTAGGTGGACCCGCTTTGGCGGGGGAGTTGGACTAGATGATCTCCAGAGGTCCCTTCCAACCCCATATTATTCTGTGATTCTGTGTTGTGATGAACTTGAATGGATATAATAGAGACACAGAGCTGTGGGACTGTTCTCTTTGACTCCAGGGAGGTTTTTGCTGTCTTTGGCTTTGTTTGGGGTCAGATAAGTTTTAATTTTTTTTTTGCCTTCATCTAATACAGAGAACAAGAAGATTGAGAGGCCTTATTCTGTAAAGGTCCTGTCTTCAGAAAATCACATGCACTTATTCAGAACAGATCGAAAAGGTTTCATTCCAGAGCCCAGAAAAATAATTTCAGATTTAATAATCCATGTGTTGTGAGGGAAAGGATTATGCCAGCTGAAGAGTTAATTTTGCCTGTTGCAGCTTCTCTTGTCATACTTGAGAGATATAGTTGTAAGTTTTTCTGTATAAATACATTTATTTCAAAACAAAAATTTCCTAGAAGTACTGATTTTTTTTTTTTTTAATTAATTTGTGGGCCTGTAGCAGGAAGTATTCAAAAGTAAGATGTTGGTAGTTCTTAGGGGAGACTGTACAGACAATAAGGAGAAAACAAAATAATTTAGTTAAAATAAGAACTTTCTGTAAGATTGAAAAGAAAATCTAAACATGTATTTGGAGTACTTGTTGCTGTATAAAGTAGTCTGTATAAGAGAGTTATTAGAGCAAAATGGAAGAGACTGACTTGATATACGCCAGTTCCAAGCTTCTATTAAAAAAGGAGAAATCTGTGCTGTGGCTAATTCTGGTGCACAGTGTTTCTGGTTGCAGTTTGTTCCTTGACCAATTCCTGACTATTTCTGATGAAATCTGGGCTTCTACATCCTGTTGCGCAGAAGTAACACCTGACGTATTACTGGGAAACTGCTAATTTTGTTTTTTTCTCCGTCAAATTTCTTTAGCATAGTTTTGCTGACATAGTTGCTGATTTGATCTTTTTTCTTGAAAACAATTTTGATCCTGGTTTTGTGCATTTAAGTAACTCATGCTTTCATGTTATAAATATCTATAAAAAACAAACCAACAAGTTCCAAAATATAAAATATCCCCCCTACTTTGATGTTCGCAGATCTTGCTTTTTTGAAGACTATTTTAATAACCATGTTAATCGGTCTTTTGCCAAAAAGCTTTAGTGTTTGCTTAAATCAAACTACCAGATGTCTGCAATGGCATTTCACGATTGGTACCTCTGTTACATTGGCAGAGATTTCAGTCAGGTGGGCAGTGTTTCTGCTAAGTGCTGTTGCTTTCATTAGTACAAGTCAAAAATGAGTAGTGTTTTCCGGTGGGTTTCTCTTTATCCTTCTGTCTCAAAAAACCTCCAAAGTAATAAGACAAGCTAAATGGAAAATTTATATAAAAATTTATATACAAAAAGTTATAAACTGAAAATTTTGACTAAAGCAGAGTGAGACACAGCAGAGCAACTGAAAATTTTGACTAAAGCAGAGTGAGACTTTTGACGGCTGTGATTCAGTCTTCGCTTTGAAGTGAGAAAGTAAAACATGACTCAGTGGATTTTGTGATAGCAGAATTAATCTTGTCCTATATAGGGAAAACTTGTGTCTATGTCAGATTCTTGTTTGTTCATTCTTTATAAAAACATTTTTCTCTTGCTGGAAAATGGTAGTGCTTACATCTAAATACTAGGCTAAGAAACTTGTTAAGAGAGCTGCAGTCCTGCTGACTTCAGTACAATTGAAAAATTACTTCGTTTACATTACAAGCAGAAGAGGAGGAATCTTTCAATAAGTTCCCCTACAGTCTAGAACTCATCTTATGGATTTTGTACTCCTCCTAAGCCTTGTTGTTGAACTTATGTTCAATTTTACGCTGGAGGCAACAGAAGGTAAACTCATAGGGTTTATGATACTGCTTTTTCTAGGAAGTCCGTTGGTATAATGAAACCACAGTTGAAGCCTTAAGAGTAGACTAGTGCCTGTAGGATGTATCTGTTCTAGTTTGCTCTGGCACAGGGTGGGAATGCTGGTCTACTTTACCTTCTGATCCCAGCTAATGAGATCTGCTAATTCACAGTAGTTACCTGAATCTTCACCAGTCACAGTACTTGAGCTCAGAGTCACTCAGCTGGGAAATCCTGCATTCCCATGAAAGCCATCAGATCTTGCCAGCTTATTCTTCTCAAGCATCTGCCTTTTATATAAAAAATAGGATTGTTTCTTCTTATGCTTATGTATATACAGTTTTTTTTCCCCATTCAGTGCATCTGGGATTTGGGTTGTTTTGGTTTTTTTGCTTTTTTTTTTTTTGGTGATGGTAGCCTGGTCCCTCAGGATTTCTTAGATGTCAGTGTCCAACTTAAACAGTTAGATCCCATCCAGTGTCTTGGTTAGAGCGGAACTGGGATCATTAATTAGTCTGGGAACACTGGCAGGGCTGGAGAGGGTGATGTAAATGAATGTTACCTGAGCTAGAACAAAAAAGGCCTATCAAGTGCTCTTTACTTCAAAGGTTTCACCTTGTTTATATGTTACGCTGTGGATGTTACTTAAAAAGAAGTATTTCTTGAAGCACTCGGGAATATTTCTTTGTAATTTTTCTTAAAATATATTAAGCTTTCTTTCTTAAATTGTTCTTTTATTCTTTGGGGAATGGTGATTTCTTGGGAGGTAGTTATTTAAAAGTTATTTGGGCAGGTGCTGTGTTTCAGACTGAGTCTCTAGCAAATATCAATTATTTAATGATTGTGTGATGTCTTTAAATAAAATGAAGAGCTGTGCAGAGAAGGCAGATTGCTAGCTACATGAAAATGAAAACTGGGGCTTTGAATAAGAACTATTATGCAAAATGAATAACAAATGTCACTATTTCTGACCACTCAAGTTAAAATTATCTTTTCTTCTTTTTTGTTAAAGTGTTTTTGGAGGTCAGGACAACCCTTTTGAATTGATTAACGGAATCAGTTTAAAACTTACTTAGTTTTCAGATGAAGAAAGCTATGATATACTCACAGAATTTTTGCAGAAAGACACTGATATTATTTAAACTTTTTCACGATATTTGACTATTGATAACACTGTAACGTGCTTCCATTTTTATCATTTTTTTTGTAGCCCTAAGTATTTGTATTTTCTAAGTATTTCTATTTTTGTATTTTTTCTAAATTTTTGTATTTTTGTAGCCCTAAATATTTTTACTTTCTAAGAACATATTTTGTAGAATGGCAGTGTTATGTGTGCCCCAGCCCTTGAGCTCTTAACTGTACACTCTTGCTCTTTAAAAACAGATGTGGTTGTACTTTGTGTGTGGGAGAGTTGTTTTTTTTTGTTTGTTTGTTTTGTTTTCAATTGTTAGGTTATGTTTTTTCCTTGTAAGTGCATGGGTGAAAGTATGCCACTTTTATCAAGTAAAGATATCTGGAACTAGGTTCCTATAATTTGGGCAGAGGGAGGTGAGCACATTTGGAGGAGCGTAGTATTACCCTGTTTGACATAATCAGGATGATGGCTGTTGTTACTTTGTAAGTAGAGGGATTTTTTTTTTTTTTTGGTTTGTTTAGAAATGATAGAAGAAGAAATCTTACTCTCATCTTAGTGTAAGGAACGAACCCTTTCCAGGTACTTTTAAGTCTGTGCTTCACTATCACAAAAGAAACAAACTGAGGACAATAATGCTATATAAAGTAAAAATATTTGCCTAATAGATACATCCTGTGATATTCTAACATTACTTTTTTTTTCTTTAACAGGTATCTTTCAGATGAAGGAATTGACGCTTGCATAAGTTCCTCTGAAAAAGTTAATACGAATGACATTATCCTCGTTGCCCTTAATGTAAGTTATGATTGTGAAAACTTTTTTTCTGACAAATCATGTAAGAAATGATATATCCAATGGCTGAAGTGTAGGTTTGTGTGGCTCATTAAGTGTACCATTGTCTGTGGGATTTATGGAAAGGACAGCATACCTAGCTCTCTCCTTGCATGTATGAGTTGTGAATTTTATTTGCAAATAACACCTATTCCAAACTGTGAAACCTGGAGGAGAAAAATGAATGTAATTTGCAGGAGGAAAATGTTTTTATGTTTATGGAATGTAAATCTAAAGTCAAAATACAAGCAGTAATAAAAACAGAATTCCTGTATACTGGCATATGTATGAAATTGTAGTACAGAACATTAGTTTGTTGGGATGAATAAAAATCTGGTCTCAAAATTGGGAACTAATGGATTCGATGGATGAACCACTCAGTGGATGAAGAGCTGGCTGGATCATTTGTGCACGTATGTGTTGTATTTCCAGTTTTTTTGATAGATAATAAACTAGAAATATTACATAAGTACTCCAAAGCCAGTTTTAATTGCTTGTCAGTGTCTTTGTGATGAGGTCAGTTGCTTTGATGCCCAGAAGATTAAGTTGCCTGTTGGGTAAGTAGGGAATAACAGTGTGGTTTGAACAACAGAAGCAGTGATTTTTCGATTCCACTTCTTACAAATTCACAAACTCTTTGCCTGACTGCTAGAGACATATTTCAGGCAGAAGAAACCAAGAAGTCAACCCACATTTTCTTGGTGTGAATTGCTTAATAAGTGTGAAACAGACATAAAATATACCTTCAGTCCTCCAAATGCTTTTATTTTGTATAAGATCTTGCAAAGAGTTTGTAAAAGTTGTGTCCCCTTCCTGGTGCGGTGATTGCAAAGCACCTGGCTGGAGACTTGTCAATGATATGGGTACGGAACATGAGGGAACAGTTTATAGGAGCCTGTGTGCTGGTCAGAGATAAATAACTGAGAGATGACAGATCAGTTCCCTCAGGTGGGCTCAGATTGAAACCCAACTGTGCTTTCTTATCGCTATTTGTGGCTGTCTTGTGTGACAGAAAGTGGGTTGAGCTTTCATCCACTCTATGGATGCTCAGAGTAAGCACGCTAAAAGAGCATCCCTACAATTCGTTTTCTATTTGTAGGGTGTACAAATGTTTCTCACTGAAACAGTATAAAACACTTGTTTACAAGGTTTTAGATACTAAAACATAGTGCTGCTCAGTTCTAGATTAGAATGCTGGAACAGTAGTCCGTTGGCATATATTAATAGCAAGTTAGTGTGCAAGTTCTAGTAGTAATTACATTTAGTCCTTCATTTGGAAGTGTTTATGATCATAATAAATAAGGAGGGTTTTCAGCTTCAATACAGTAATCTGCACCAGCATGTTCTATTTAAAACAACACGCTTCTTTAGAGCAGTGAGGTTCAGAAACTGAACACAGGTGTTTTAGGCTGCACTGCTGTGCTTTGTTTTTTTTTCCTGAACACATGTAAATGCACTAAAAAAAGAAAGTTTAATTAGTTTTTACTCCATTTCCTATTTTCACATGCTGCACCTTTCAGCCATCCAGTGCATCCTTATGTCACACATCACCCTGATTGACATGCTTGTCCAAACAGTTTTAGGTGAAGAAAGTGCTTTTGTGGAGATTTGTTCCTTTGATCATATGAATTCTTTAGTTTAATGTTGTCACTTGACATGTTGCGCAGTTGCTGAATAATGTCATGCAGCTGTCTACCTCACTTGCAAAAGAAGTAATCAGACATTTAAGTCACAAGGTATTTCCATTAAATACTTTTTAAGCTTTTGCTCCAGCTATAATTGCAAAAATCATCCCAACCTTTTATGAAGGATTTGTGCATAGAAAACCACAGAAACTAAAAATGCTTTTCTTTAAGATAACAAGCGAAGAAAGACGTTTACCTCTGTCAAACCTCAGAGTTATGTCTAATAATTAAACATTACTTAGTCATTTTGTTTCATCTATCAAAGGCATTTAATTGTCTTTGAAAATGTGTTTAAAACAAGAATATAATTTAAAAAATAAAAGCCTTCTTTTGTAAACTTTCAGTTGAATTTTTTTCATCATATGCAGTTAGAGGGATGGGTTGTTTATAGTCTATAAATAGTTGGCATTCTAGAAGAAAGAGCTTTCTTTTTCCAATTTTATTATGATAATTTTTTTGAAACAGGAAATTTAAAGTTAATATTATCTTGTCTTCCGTGTTAATTTCAGACAGATCTAAGAACGATTGGCAAGAAATTCCTCCCCAGTGACATCAATGGTGGAAAGGTGGAAAAGGTAGACAATATTTTTACTTTATTTTTTCTATGTTCTGTTATTTTTCTGTGATGACAGTCTTCTATGCTACATTAGTCTGGTTTTGTCATTTCTTCACATTAAAAAAAGAATTCAATATTTGAGTATATTACAGAATAAATATATGAACATACTTGTTTACCTACTAGGCTTCATAAAGAGAGGAGTCTGTTTTTATTACTCAACTTTGAAATGCTTAAATAAATATGAACAATCCTAGAAACTTAATTTCTCACTCAAAAGTCATTTAACCTGTTTGATCTTGATGTGGTATCAGCAGTCTTTTTTCTTCTTTTATTCTTGTGAGGACAACAAAGCAGGTTAGGAATAAAGCAAAGCAGCTGTATGATTATGATAGTGATACATGTTGATGCAGTATTACTTGACTTATTGATATATAAAATTATAATTATACACTTCATGTAATTTTCCCGTGACTGGATATCCTATAGTTTATACGGATAAACCGTGTTACATGGGATAACACTTTATATGCTACAGAATAGTATTCTACTTGAAACTTGGTTGTGATAGATTTTTAACGTATGTTGTAAGTTTAAATAAAAATTAAATTTGTCCCCTTTGATACACCCTTACTGTTTTCTTCCTTATGTGCAGCAAAGACAGTGCATAAATGAAGTAATTTTATTTTAAAGCTAGTAGTAGTTCTCAATTCAAAGCATTAACCCCAACTTCCAAGTATTGACAGTATATCATGGACGTGGAAGTTCAGGGAAACATTTCATTACTGTTGAAACTGAAATAGTGATAAATCAAGGTGGGTTTCTTCTAAGAAAGCAAGACTGATGAGAGAAGCTGTTAAGAGTTCAGATTTGGTTTTTTCTGCTGATGCTGTTGTCTAAATGGACTGTAAATGCTGGCTTCTAGCAGAACAACAGCAGGAACATTATTATCAGGTATGAAAAGCCCACTTGAGAGATAGTGTATTGCAGAATCATCATTTTTAGCCAGGCAGTCTGTGAATGCAACATGTTACTACTTCAACTAACTTTCTGGGAAAAGTTTTTTTTTTTTTTTTTTTTTTTTTTTGCAGGTATTACTTAAAGGAAATAAATATCTGATTGTTTACCTGTTTAGGTTTCTGGATAACATATTTTTTCAAGATACTTCAATGCTTAATTAATTTTTTACCACCTGAGAGAATTTGGTTTAGCTGTTTCTTATGTCTATGACTAATATTTTTCTTCCTCTTCAGTATCCTGTTTTTGAATAAAGAAAACAAGCAAAATAATTGCTTTTTATGGTATCTGGTTTTGCACTGTTGATTTTCTCAGTTGCTTAATTGGAGTATTACTACATTTTTCTTTCAGATCATGTAGTACTCACAAGGTCCAAACCTATTAGGTTAAATGTAATTCTCCAAAGAATTAAGGTTGTATATGTGATAATACTTGCCTTATTTAGTTTTGCTATTGAAACATAATTCCAGTTCAAAGTGACTTTAACTCTACTGGGTTTTTTTTTTTCAGAATTTTGTTGCCTTATGGTGGGATTTGTAGTAGTTGTTCAGTTTTCATTCATCACTTGAGAATATACCTAGTAACTTGTTCATTTCCCTTAGAGAAAATGTTTTTTAAATTTCCATTGTCATTGCATAGTTCAAGTGGTCAATTAAAGGTAAAAGCATTATTAAAATCCTCTATGCTTTGATGGATGTTATATATGAGAATCTATTTACATACTTTAAAATCTTTGCTTCTGGTTTAGGTGCTCAAGTCACCATTTGGTTTTCATGTTTCTCAGCTCAAACTAGAGAAGGTGAAATTGTGCCATTTGTTTCCGTGACACAAAAAACCTCTGTACAAAAATGAGGGATGTGCGCTTGAAAACTGTGGTGGTTGGTGCTTTGAAATACCTGTGAAATAACAGCTACCCTTTCATGGGAAAAACCTTTTGCACCTGTGCACACGAAGTACATCTATATTTTGTAAAACTGAACGTCTCAGAAAATGAAAAGGTGGAAAAGGTGAGAAAAATCTAGTTCTAGTTTAATTTTCAAGGATCCTTATGACAGTTGCTGCTCTCCCCTCGGTGTATGTTCTGCTTTTTGTTACTGTTCTTCTGAGGGTTCTCATTTGTGTTACTGGCAGCACAAACCAGTATATGTGTAGGATCCTACATAAAAAAAAGGAACTGTTACTGAATGTTACTTGATGCATTTGCCGAGTTGATGGAGATGGAGGAGTGGATAATAGGATTGAATGCTGCAGGAATCCAGTCCAATCCAAACTTTCTTTTTGAAAGTTTTGTTTGATTCAAAGTATTTCTTTTTCCCAGATTGTCAGACAGTTGAGAGGGGTCAGTGCTTAAAGACTTCTTCCATTTTTAATGGTTAAAGAAGAAAAGAGTATTTTTTTTTTTCTCTTGGGTAATGACTCCTGACAACAGCAGCCCGAATTGTGAGAAGCTGGAGGAAATAGGCAGGACAGAAGAAAACTGTCTTTTTAACAAAGAACAAATGTTTGTTTCACAAATGGTATTTGTTAGAACCTAGGGAATTACATCGTTCTATCACTATTGTTAGGGAGCCAGGATTTTCTGCATGTGAACTTCCAGTACACTTTAGTTTGGTCTTAGTTTAATCAACTGTCTTTATTTGGATCATAGATCTTAGAAAATTACTCTAAAAATACCCAAACCAAACACCTGCGAAACATTTGCTGGAGGATGGTAATACTCCAGGTTGTGAAAAGAAGTAACGATTGCACAGAAGAAATCTGAGTTTGACTCCTTTTTGTAGTTTTTAGCCCAGACTATTAGTATACTGAGTTTTTGCTTGCTTAACTGTAGTGTTTTCTTTTTTTTTTTTATAACATAAAGCAAATCTGACTACTTATTAAGTGCTGCTATTTAGCTTGCAATATATACAGATATCTTATGTTGCAGAACTGTGTGTTTATAAAGGAGCTTATTTGCGTTATGCAAGTAAAGGATACGGTTGGTACTGGAGTGACTTCTTGATATAATCTCTTAGTAGAAAGTAGTAATCTGTGTTTCAGAAATGCTTCAGGAAACAATAGAAATTATATGCTACTCTTATTCCTCTCATCCAAGACTAGGATCGGTATTATTTATCTGTATCTGGAGAACATAAGATATTTCTATCTTGCATAGAAAATAACTTTATTTTGTACTATTATGTAGTAGTAGGCAAATATTTTCATAAAAGCTGGCGTAGAGTCCTAGAGTGAAACAACACATTATAGGTGGTTGTCAAATTCAGTTCCTATTACACAGAAATGTTTTATTCACTCATTTATATCTGTGTTTTGTATGAAATTTAAACAAGTCGCTATTACCAGTACTAACCACCAGATGGCCACATTTGCATAGGATTTGAAAAAGCTGAACCCTCCTATTTCCATTTAGTGGAATAAAAATGCAAAGACTATGAAGTTATAATGTATAATTTAGCAATGATGTTACATTTAAGGCGTAACTGGTTTTCTTTTGAGAATTTATGTATAAGGAGTATACATATATGCTTTTGAGTACTTTATGTAAGGGTTTAACTTCTGAGCTCAGAGAGATGCTTTCTGAGTATCGACAAACTGATGGTAAGCAGTTAAAGCATAAATTGCCAGCATTTCTAATTCCTTTTTAAGGTTACTCATGTGTTTCCCAATTTCTGTCTCATTACTTTAATACATCTAACTGTGCTTTGTTGCCTTTCAGAGTCTCTTTGATTGTGGAGTTTGGTTTCTTATAGGTGCGCTTTTTAAAAAACAGAAAAAGGGATGATCAGGTTTGCTATTCCATTTACAACTGCTCTACATTTTAAAAAAAAACCACTTTCTCCAGTCTTGAGGTGCTCGTCTTTGCCTTCCAGTGGGAGTGATAACTGCAGCAGATCTCCAGATGTAACTCTTTTAAAAACTGCACAGTGTCAAAGATTATCCTGCGTGTTTTTAGTTCTTTGCTTTTTTTTCGAATTGAGACGATTTTGACAAGACTGCGCGTGCAGTATTGATGACACATCAAAGTAAATATTCCTATTTTTAAAAATAGCTGTTTGGCAGCCTTAGGTGAGCTGTGGGCCTTGGGCTCTTCAGCTTGATCAGTGTTTTTGATTGTGTTCTTCGCTTTTAATGTCTATTTCAGGAGCTCTTAAAATGGCGTGATTACTTCCATATTTTTGAGGAAAAGTCTATTATGTCAGCTATAATAAATTAAATCTTTGTGATTTAGCAAAAACTGACTAGTTTTTGGTTTCAGACCGTTTTGAGTGTGTCAGAGCAATGCCTCTAGGAAGACAGTGATAACAGTTATGAAAAGAGTAGAGTCTAGTCTAATTACTATATTGCAAACCTTGTTGAAAATTATTAGCCAGCTATTGGGCATTGTTTGAAATTTTATCTGTATAATTTAGAGATCTGAAGAGATTAAATTTTTGAACATCATATTCTACTTTAATCACGTTGGCATGTGTGCATGTAGATATTTTATCGCCCCAGCTTGATCTGAAGCATCTCCTCTCATTCCAAAGATGGCAGTAGTGGTTTAATCCCTGTTTGTGAGCAGTACTGTCTTAATTAGCAGACGTTGAGCCAGGTGTGAGCACTTTTTGAAGACCGCTGCTACAAAATAGTTTTACTGACTTTGAGGATTTGCTGGAAAGGCTATTGATTTGTTGTAAAAAGCGGTAATATTTGCAATTGCCCACCAGTCACTGTGTGTAATTAATATTTCAGAATATTTTTTTCCTGAACATCACTTGGTTTAAGTATTTAGATTTTTTTCTTTGTGTTAAAGAAGCCTATAAGCTAACTACACGAGTGAATGAAGATTTAATTAATTAAAACTATGTCCAGAAAGACCGAGTCTATTCTGTTATATGATGGTGTGGGTATTTATTTATTTTGGTTTTTTTATTTGTTTTTTATTTGGTTTTTTTTCCCTTCCAAGTGTCATGTGTTCTTGAATTACCACTGATAGGTTTTGTGGATAAAGAGGAAGGAGTGGGATATGATGTATCTCAATGACTTTTTATTAAACTTTAATTTCCAGTCATTCCTTTTATGCTTTTATCTGCTATTTCATATATCAGATTCTGACGTACCTAGTAGTTTTCCCATGCGTAGATATAAAACCTACAGTATGAATATTATAATGGCATTAAATAGTGTAAGATATTATTATTATTATATTTTTCACCTTGAAAAAGTTGGCGGAGCATTAATTATGGGATTAATGAAGGAGAAAGGTAGTCCTCATTACTCAACTCATTTTGCCTGTGTTCTGTGCTCTTAGCTTATTTGCATCCTTTAGACTCTAGTCACTGAAAGCTGTTTATACTACTACGGCACGTAAAATACAATTTCTTTATTTTTCTACTTACCATAGAATCCTAGAATGGTTTGGGTTGGAAGGGACCTTAAAGATCATCAAGTTCCAACCCCCCTGCCATGGGCAGGGACACCTCCACTAGACCAGGTTGCCCAAAGCCCCATCCAGCCTGGCCTTGGACACCTCCAGGGACGGGGCATCGATGACTTCTCTGGGCAACCTGTTCCAGTGCCACTATTTTTTTTTCTTTTTTTTTTTTTTGTGTGTGGTGGTTTTTTTTTTTGTTGTTGTTGTAATCAAAGTCATCTGAACAGCTTTTCATAGCACTCCAGCCTTAATATGTATGCTGTTGCTTGTCCAGTTTGTAAATACTTCTGGAGAGAGGAAGCTACTACTGTACTATTTGGAACTTAAGAATGAAGGCATTACCTAAATAATAGTATGATACTGTATACAAGAAAACAGTCTCAGGATCACAGGGTGGTTGAGGTTGGAAGGGACTGATGAAGTTATCTGGTCCAACACCCTCAAGCAGGGGCACCTAGAGCTTGGTGCCCAGGACCATATCCTGATGGCTTTGAAGTGTCTTCTGTGAGGGAGAATCTACAATCTCCTTGGGCAGCCTGTTCTAGTGCTCAATCACCCACAGTAAAGAAGTGTTTCCTTATCTTCAAAGAGAGCTCTGGTGTTTTGCTTTATGCCCACTGTCATTCTTCCATGCTGAATAGTTCTAGTTCTCTCAGCGCTTCCTCATAGGACACATGTTCCAGTCCCTTAATCACCTATGTGTTCCTTCGTGTCCAACCTTGGTGTCCATCCTGTAATAAGTTCGGTCTTTTTCCATGAGATCTGTGGAGAGGTTAGATTTGATGGACCATTGAGTTACACTGCAGTGGCACATAAGCCAGTGTTTTAAGAGTTCAGGGTGCTGGTTTTGTTCCTTTTAGTGACTTTTGCTCCTCTTCTCAGTACAATTTCATGCTTTGATGGTATTCCAAAGTATTTTCCTTTCTCTTTTGTTCTCATCCTAAATAAAATTCCTGTTTCTTCGTTTTCTAATTTGTCTAGTTTCACTGATTCTATTCTTTTATTTATTCATTTTGCTTTTCTTTGCAATTATATAGATATTCATCTCTTGGTTATCTGCTCTCAGTTTGTGGTGTTCTGGGCTACCAATTCTGTTTCTCAAAGGGAAGAAGTTGATGAAATGTGCACTTTTTCATCTTTTCCACTGTCTCTCAGGTGCTAAAAATCAGTTGACCAGCAACAGATTATTCATTTTTATTTCTTAGAGGTATCAGAATGACTCTGTACTCAGCTATAACCCAAATGTGATGAAGTGGTTTTGTTGGGTAGTTTGGGTTTGGGTTTTTGGTGGTTTGCAGTTTTGGGGTTTTGTTGGGAGTTTCTTTTGATTGTTTTTTGTTTGGTTGGGGTTTTTTTGTTGTAGTTAACATAAACTGTGGTGTGTATTACAGCATATGCTGCATTTTTAGGTAACCAACAGATAGCGATGTCCCTTGAGTTTGTTACAATTTTGGTTGCACTTCTGTTTGAAGAAGCTCGGTTTCTAGTTAGTGCTTCCAAAATGGTTGTACTTGAAACATAGTTTTGATACCACCAGATGGTCTTCAGAGCTGGTTGTTTGTTTCTTTAGAACACTTTGTCACTGAGGTACAGCATGTAAAATCTTACCTGGACTCCACAGTATGTTGGAAGTGACAATATTTGTGGTTTTGTTTGTTTGCTCTCCCCAACTCTTTTCATTAACTTCCTTTCCATAATTGGTATTGCAGAGATGTATGAAGCATCACAACTGAAAGAGCCATTTTTATCATGCTTTAGAACGTACAGTAGATGAGTGACAGAAATTGAACATGACTCCCTGATCAAATTGCACTTTCCTTTGCCTGGGGGCATCCGTTAGGGCGTCTATATATTGCAGTGTGTTTGCGTTGTGGGTGTTAACAGCTCTGTCTCTTCTGTTTTGCATATACAGCTGGAAGGGCCGTGTGTTCTGCAAATACAGAAAATACGCAATGTTGCTGCACCAAAGGATAATGAAGAATCTCAGGCTGCTCCCAGAATGTTACGTTTACAGATGACCGACGGACACACGAGCTGCACAGCTATAGAATACAGTAGCATGTCAAAAATAAGGTGAACAACTTTGTTTTCAAGTTTTGCTTTGATACTTAAATGTCCTTAAAATAACCAAAATGTCCTTCATAATATATTGAAAATTTGCTTGACAAAACAGGTTTCCTTCTCAAATTTTATGTATAAAGGAGAACCTTAAATTCAGCATGCAGAGATGTATATGAATAAATTTACAATACCGTTTATGCTGAAGTACATAATAGAAGAAAGTGCATTTTTGCAGCTACCTGCTGAGTGAGAGTTGACATGGCACAGGGACTTTGGTGTGTGCAAACGTGAGCCAAATTCCCAATTTTTAGTAGTAGCAGATCTTTTGTCTGACTATAGCAGGGATGTCGCAGGCCTGGCACACCTAACTTAATGTAACTAGTGCTGCTTTACCATGGGAAAGGCTTTAACTTGGATTGAATTAGTAAGTATTTCTTCAGTTAAAAATAAAGGGAGAAAGAGCTTATTACTGATGAACGTAGGGATTTTCTGTGTGTTTATTTAGGAACACGCTGAAAGTTCTCTAGTATTTAGTTGCTAGAGTCATGAGGTGCTTTGCTGTTCACTCTAGTTCAGATTATTTTTATTTAACAATAAAAAAAGTCTTCTTTCTCTCTTTCTCTGTAAGCTGCAACAGTTAGGTATAGACCTTTTATACTTCATTTTAAAGTCATGTTTTGCTGTTAAACTGCTCCTTCTGAGCAGGAGCCAGCTTGCAGTTTAGAATTATGCTGTTTTAAAAGCTGGGACACTTAATGATATTTTAATTTTAGCTTCAGCCAGCAGAACTTGGAATATCATATTCCAATACGAATATAAAAAGAATAGAAAAAGAAGGCAAACAGCTTTGAGTCTAAGTCGATTCTAGATCACAAAATACTTGAAGAATATTCAGTAGAAGACATACTTTGAAAGCTTTTAGATAAAACCTCAAAAATGTCAGAGGACTCATTACTCTAATAATCATGTGAGCTCTTCTTTTCAAGTAACATTGTATGAAAGTTTAGTTTGTGTTGTATCTGTTTGTTTCAGTTTTAAAGTTGGACTATTAAAATAGAATAATGTGCTATTTCAGTACATAGTGTTTCTTTAAACAAATACTAAAAATCACAATTTTCTTTTAAATTATAAATTCTTAATTATTAGGTTTTCTATTTACTGCTCCCTGCCTTTCAATATTTTAATTTTTTGTCCTATTTTTTCTTATATATTTTTTCTGATATCAATTTCTTTGCTTTTATCAGAACAATACCAAAAATCCATTAATATTGCTAAGGTTAATGGTTATTGCTGAAATTGGCTGACTTGACTGTGAGTGTTCCTCACTGTGTGGTATGGTCCTGTGATTGCAACGATAGTTTTAGTATATTTTAAAGTTATTGTCTCTTGGTTGTGAGGTTATAACTGACTGTTATGTTTCTCACAAGACAAGTCATAGTTTCCAGACTCTGCTGCTTGTCATGTCTTTCAATTACGGGTTGGAGATGCATGATTCTTTTATGCATCTGCTGTTGTTTTTCATAGGGTAGATTCACAGGAAAAGCAGGTAGGTACCTTCTGGTGGGAGTAGGCCACAGAGAGCATCCATATGTTTTCAAATGATAGAATAATGAGAGAAGCAGCACTAAAAGATGTATGTCTTTGTATTTACTCTGCTCTGGTGCTGGCTGTTAGTAATGTATAGAAAGCTTCTTTTCTAACAGCTCTTTGTTTTCCCCTAAGTTAAATATCTAAAACAAATGAGATGATTAACCATCTGGAGGTCTTCCATTTATTAACTATAAATGCATCCTACAATGAGGAACTTATTCTTAGACAGCTGATTTTGAGACATCTTCTGTTACTCTAAACAAATCACATCCTTAGTTTGGTATTGTTAAATTGGATTTTAACCAAACAGACAATTTGCAAACATTCATCTCTGTTAGAATTTAATTTGCAATATGGCATTTTTGTGTAATGAATGGGAAGCATTCCAATAAAGCTATTGAAAAGTACTGTGCATACTGAAGGAATTAGTGCGAAAGGTTTTGATGCTAATTTTTTATTATGAAGTATGACATTGTTGGAAGTATCATAAGAGTGGTGGTAGAATGGTGGCAGAATATTAATAAACATATTTTTGGTGGCAGAATATTAATAAACATATTTGAAATATTTGGCTTTGTTCTACTTTTAGCTTGAACACTCCACCTGGAACAAAAATTAAGCTTTCAGGAACTGTTGAAGTGAGAAATGGATTCTTGCTGTTGGATGACAGTAACACAGCAGTTCTCGGAGGTGAAGTGGAGCATCTTATAGAGAAGTGGGAATTGCAAAGGGTGAGGTAACACCACTGGAAATGCTTGTCTTGCAGGATGAATATTACAATGAATGACATCGAGCTGAATGTGTTGACTCTGAACTTTCATATGATAAGCTTTTAGAACTTTACAGTTGCGATATTTTTAGGGTTGAAGCCAAAATGTGTGTAAATAGGTCTTATGTATAATCATAGAATCGTATGAGGTTGGAAGGGACCTCTGGAGGTCATCTAGTTCAACCCCCCCTGCCAGAGTGGGTCTACCCAGAGCAGGTTGCACAGGAACTTGTCCAGGTGGGTTTTGAATGTCTCCAGAGAAGGAGACTCCACCACATCTCTGGGCAGCCTGTTCCAGTGCTCTGCCACTCTCACAGTAAAGAAGTTCCTCCTCACGTTTAGGTGGAACTTCCTACACTCAAGTTTGTGTCCGTCATCTTATAAGTGATCTTTGCATGGTGCCTGATTCCTTTCATTGTCAGCAAGGATTGAAAACATCAATCAAATGTATGAAATGTAGTGCAGTCATAGGTGGTTACTTTCCTAAACAGTGTGTTTGATAACAAAATTTAGTTGCCTTTTACAATTACCATCTGTGTATTTTTGAGGCAAAAAAACCTAATAGTAAGTGTATGGAGAACACTGATATTGGTGACCTTAAGTATGAACTCTGTATTGCAGATTTCATCAGTGCTTTAGGTAATTTGTGATGAGAAAGACAAATTGGAGGTTTTAAAATCTTTTAACAAGCCGTAACTACTTTTAAGCCCCTCTATTCCTTTTTACTGACTCCTGTCACAGTAGAATAAAAGTTGCTGCAGGAAGGCTTTTTCATACTTTTTCTCACAAATGAGTGGAAATTCCTAGGGCAGGAAGTTGTGACCCTGCTCCAAGCAGTCCCAAATACTTGTTGGATTGACTATTATTAGTACAGACACACATCTCGATACTTTTACATCCGCATCTCTGAAACAGAGTAGCTTCTTCTGAACTTCTTTTATTGTTGATAATGCTAAGTTCGGCACAGTGATTTTTATTACGGCCAGTTGTCTTTGGTATTGATTTGTGTTTTATAGGATTCAGCAAACTGGACCAATGTTTATTTGAATATTTGAGTTGCACAGTGTTCATTCTAGTAGATTCTGTTTGGCATCCTTTTTGTGCCTTTATAGGTAAAAGTAGTTTTTAAAAAACATTCGTGGTGTTAAATGAAACTGCCTGTTTGATTAAAAAGAAGGTTCTGGGATCAACAGCAGAAACTGTCACATTTTACCATTTTTGTTCATATTCATTAGTTTTGTGAATTCTCTCTTTGGTTAAAAAATGCTAAGTTTTAAGGTTGATGGGGAGTGAAAAGAGACACGTAGAACTAACATATTCTTAGGAATGCCAAAGAGTTGATAAGAGAAGGGTCAATGGAATTGGTTAGCTTTATCGGTGATATTTTGGACAGTCCGTTTTCATGTTTATTCTACTGGGGTTTCAACAAATAAATGTTGCTCTATAAATATTAATTTGTTTTGATGTCAGTGTCAAGAAATACCCTGGAACACTTTCTGTTTACAAGAAAGCAAACCATTTAATAACCATTGGCATGCTGCTGACTACAGCTTTCAGCACTTGTTGTTAGCCACTTCTTTTGGCTTTCTATTGATGTGTTTACAAGAGTGGTAACGAATTTTTGTCGTAGAATCATAGGATGGTTTGGGTCGGAAGGGACCTTAAAGATCATCTAGTTCCAAACCCCCTGCCATGGGCAATACATCCCACTAGACCAGGTTGCTCAAAGCCCCATCCAGCCTGGCCTTAAACACCTCTAGGGATGGGGCATCCACAACTTCTCTGGGCAACCTGTTCCAGTGCCTCACCGCTCTCAGTGTAAAGAATTTCTTCCTAATATCTAATCTAAATCTCCCCTCATCCAATTTAAAACCATTGCCCCTTGTCCTGTCACTACTCTTCCTGACAAAGAGTCCCTCTCCGGCTCTCCTGTAGGCTCCCTTCAGATATTGGTAGGCCCCTATAAGGTCTCCCTGGAGCCTTCTCTTCTCCAGGCTGAACAGCCCCAGCTCTCTCAGCCCGTCCTCATAGGGGAGGTGCTCCATCCTTCTGATTATCTTCATGGCCCTCTGCTGGACCCGTTCTGTGTTGAGGACTCCAGAGCTGGACACAGAACTCCAGGTGGGGTCTCATGAGCGCAGAGTAGAGAGGTAGAATCACCTCCCGTGACCTGCTGGCCACAGTTCTTTTGATGCAGCCCGGGATGAGGTTAGCTCATTTATTCTGGTAATATAAAAGTGTAGAAAGTTAACTATTGCCTATTGCAATCCCCTTGGTTCTCTGGTTCCATCTTGCAATTTGCCAGAGTATTGTTTTCTTTTTCTCATTGACCAGCTCACAGCACACGATCAGGTTCCCAACCTAAATGTGGCCATGTCACAACAGCTGTGGATGACAAGAAATCAGTTTGGACAGATGAACCATGACCACTGGAAATTGTAGTTCCAGTTCTATATCCAGACTGACAGCTAGACAGATAGTGCTCAAGCAAGTCTATAGAAGCCAGATGCTACTTTGATGGCAGTTTCCTCATGAACTCGATGTTTCTGTCCTGTTCAGAAAGCTTTACAGAGGAGATCGGTTGACAAATAAGCGAGATTGTCAACTCTCAAAGATATTGAAGTGAAGAAGTTGCCACTCCTTGTCTAATCTTGCCACTGAAGCTTAAATGAAATGCTGAACTGTGTTTGCATAAAAAAAACCCGCGTATTTGTGCGACTATTTCAAATTACTTGTTTTGAATCCCCTTTTGTTTTTTCTCTCCACTACAACGTCTGAGAAGTGTTAATTGGGCTGCTTCTGTAGATGGTGAAATAAGTTTCTATTGTACTTATTAAAAAAGTTAGTACGATTAAGCCGAGTAATATTGGAGAACTTGAGAATTGAAGTTGTTTGTCCAGTCCTAAATTATTGCCCTTGCACCTATCTGTCAGCTTTTAGTTGTGTTACAGTTTTTTTTTCCATTCAGAATGTTGTTTGAAGTTGCTTTTGAGAGGAATCAAGTTTTAGTAATAAAAGACACACACTATAAATATAATGTATGTTAATGAATGCAGCATTATCACACTGCAAATATAGTTCATGTGGAATAAATGTATTCTTTGTAGCATTCGATTTTATCATAAGGTAATTCTTGCCTGGAAATTTCAATTTCTTTTCAAGTGTCACTATTTAAGTGACAGTAAATGAGTCAGTAAGGAGAAAATGAAAATGTTACTGTGAGTTCTTTTTTCTAGACTATTTGAAAATAAAAGGTAATATGTCATGGACTTCTTTAGGTGAGAGTACAGTTCCAAATAATTACTGCTTCACACTGTTCCCAGTGTTCTGATGGTGACAGATGTTTCAATCAGTGAGGATCAGTGTCTGTGAGATAATTGCTGGTACCCTTCTTAGAAAGAAAGAGTACTTTGTATTGTTATTATTCAAAATATCAGATGATCTGTAAGTGAAGGCTGAAGCAAGGCCCTTAATTTTTAAAACATAAAATCTGACAAATTACAGATTATCTAAAAGTAAAATTTTGTAGTATGATTCTTCTCTTTTTGTGGAGGTGAGGCTAAATGTCAAGGTTACCTGATGGGGAAACGGAGTAGTTTTATGTGTACTTCAAAATTTCTTCTAGAAAGAAGTGTGAGGGGATAATAGTGTATAGTATCTAGGAATTCAGTCTCATATTGTAAACCTTTGTTTCTTAAGATATTCTCTGGGAAATATTTTTTTTATTGTTACAATTCAAATACAGCAGAAAGGGTAAAAGAAGCATACTAAATGTCTTAATAACAGAGGTTATTGTAAATGATAGTTACTGCTCTGCTACAAGCAAATTTAATAGTAAATTAAAAAATCTTGTTCTTGTTGCCAGTTTGCTTTTTATTTGGTGCAAAGTAGAGCAGTTGTTCTCACTTCTCAGCAGACAGTGCTACTTGAGAACAAAATGTCAAAGCTGTTATTTACCATTAGGCAGAGTTCTTTCATTCTGCATAACAATTTTATGCAATAAATTGTTATGATTCAAAATCCATGTAGCTAAATGTTAGTAAATATGCAGTCAATTTTAAGTGCTTTTTTGCTATTTGCCAAATTACATGTTTGAGCAATAGCTTGGAACAGTCTTTTGCTTGCATGTGTTTCCTTGATTATGATTTGGGGAAGAAAAAAAAAGTGTGACCTTTAACTTAAGCAAGTGCTTCCTAATTATAGGGCATGAGGAATTAACTATGATCAAACGCTCAAGTTCTTGGGCTATCATATAAATATTTTTATCATATTCAGGGCTGTAATTAATTCCAGAATTGCCTACCCTTCTCTAGACCCAAACAAAAAAATAGCGTAGGGTTTACTCACAGAATCAAAGAGTTGCCTAGGTTGGAAGGGACCTTTTAAGATAATCTAGTCCAATGATCAACCTAACTCTGATATAAAACCACTAAACCACATCTCTAAGCATTATGTCAACCCATTTCTTGAACACCTCCAGGGATGGTGCCTCAACCACTTCCCTGGGCAGCCCATTCCAATGCTTAGTAACCCTTTTAGTGTAAATATTTTTTCCCCAAATCCAATCTAAACCTCCCCTGGCGCAACTTGAGGCCATTTCCCCTTGTCCTATCTCCTGTGACTTGGGAGAAGAGACCAACCCCCGCCTCTCTACAGCCTCCTTTCAGGTAGTTGTAGAGAGTGATACCCCTCAGCCTCTTTTTCTTTAGACTGAACACCCCCAACCCCCTCAGCCTCTCCTCATTAAGACTTTCTCTCCAGACCCCTCACCAGCTTTGTTGCCCTTCTCTGGACCCGCTCCAGCGCCTCAATGTCTTTCTGTGGTAAGGGGCCCCAAACTGGACACAGTACTTGAGGTGGGGCCTCACCAGTGCCCAGTACAGGGGGACGATCATCTCCTGAGTCCTACTTACCATGCTGTTCCTGATACAGGCCAAGATGCTGTTGGCTGCCTTGGCCACCTGGGCCACCATTTCGTTTTCTGCCATACAGCTCTCCAGCCACTCTTCCCCAAGCCTGTAGCTCTGTATGGGGTTGTTGTGACCCAAGTGCAGGATGGGGCACTTGGTCTTGGTGAACCTCATCCCACTGTACCTAGAGCACCTACCCTGGGGAAGCGAAGTGGCTTGGCCATACATTGATTTTTGTACTGCACTGCTTCTGTTAATAGATATTGGAAGTTCTGAGTGTGCTACAGTGATCAGCCCCTGGTTAGCTCACAATTCTAAACAACACTTGAAATGAGCTGATTGAAACTAAAGCAGAAAAAAATTATGTTATCTGCACTTCTAAGTGCTTTGTTTTGAATAATTTAGTGAATACTTTAACAGTATTTTTTTACTCTAAGGCATGAGGAAAAGGATTTTTAATATTTTTTTCCACCCTTGAAAGATATTAATAACCGTAAATAATTTAGAAAATGATTTTTGGTTCCGAAGTAAAAGTAGTTAACTTGAAAAGAGTGGACCAAAAGTTTTGATTTGGGTATTAGTTAGCTAAATTAGTATTATATTTTAAGAAATTCTCTGGAAGTGTAATGGCTTAAAGCATATTCATGTTTATACTACAGTTCTCATATGATGGAATTAAATCAATTTTACATTAGGGTAATAAATATATAGGTAAATGTCATCTATAGCCTTAAGTAATTAAAACTTTCTCTGCCAGTGGGGAGTAATAAATGATGTATGTAATGAAGCATGACTGTCCCAGTGGGGAAAAGAGGGACAGTAAGTAATGAAGATGATTAAATAGATGCATTATAGGAAATGCAATTTTGAATCATTTTAGCGGAATTAAGAACCTGTTCTTCCTTTTTCCACTCCTGAAACCAAATGTTTCTGTCTAATACAAAGTAATTAACAGGTAATTGAATGTTGATTCCAGTGATTTTCATTTTCTTGCAGGTTGCTGCAGTTCTCACAAATTGTAAAGAAAGAAAAAGTGTATCAACTATGAGCAGATATCTTAATGCAATGTTTACAAATCCATCTTTTTACTGTTGTTGGCCACCATTAATTTTTATTATTTGAGAATGCTTTGTTTTCAAGCCTAGGTCACTAATAGCCTGATTGTGGCTAAGAGTTTAGAGTGCTTCTGTTCTATAAATACTAAGTATCAATAATTGTTACGCTTATCATAGAGAATCATAGAGTGCTTTGTGTGCTTATTGTTATGATCTTTGTGATTCAAAGACCTGGTGATGAATTTAACATATGGTACCCTACTTCTCACAAGGCCACAGCGGAAGTGTTCTAGTGGCCCAGTATTTTGGTTCCAACAGTGTAAAAAGATGGTTTAAAAAACATTTTTAGGAGGAGTACACAGCCTGATCTCCTATATAGCCATGGCATCCAAACTTTATTGTCTTTATTAGACAACACAATCTTGACTAATTGTTTCAGTGTTTGCTTGTACATGGATTCATGAATTTCAGAGAGTTGGAAGGGACTTCTGGAGGTCATCTTGTCCAGCCCCCCTCCTTAAACAGGGCCACCTAGAGCCAATTGCCCAGGACAATGTCCAGGCAGCTTTTGAATATCTTCAAGCATGCAGGCACTGGAACCACCCTGGGGAACATGTGCCAAGTGCTTGGTCACCCTCACTGTAAAAAATTCTTCGGGGAGGAACCTTCTCTGTTTCAGTTTGTGCCTGTTTCCTCTGGTCCTGTCACTGGGCACCACTGAGAAGAGCCTAGCTCCATCTCCTTTACAGTTCCCCCTCAGGTATTTGCATAGATTAAGATCCCCCTGAACCTTGCCTTAGTTAGATTGAATTTGTCTGGTCCATTCTTAGACATGCTGAAACTGAATGCCTTTGCAACCTCGAGTGGCAGCAAGTTCAGCAAGCGCTATGTAAAGGGGATGGGTTCAATAGCCCAGCTGAAGTACATCTACATCAATGCACACAGCATGGGTAACAAATGGGAGGAGCTGAAAGCCATTGTGCAGCAGGAAAACTGATATAATTGCCATCACAGAAACATGGTGGGATCACTAGCATAACTGGAGTGCTGCAACAGGTGGCTGTAAACTCTTCAGGAGGGATAGGCTAATGTATTTATAGGAACATTTTTTTATTGTCTTTTATTGTCTCACATTGGGGCTTTGACCCTTCTAACTTTCTCCCTGCATAACCTCACAACATCTTGCCTCAGTCTTCAATAGTAAGACCAGTTGCTTTCCTGGTAGCCAGTCCCCTGAGCTGGAAGACCGGGATGGGGAGCAGAATGAAGCCCCTGTAACGCAAAGGGAAACGATGAGGAGCCTGCTACAGCACTTAGACACACAGAAAGCTATGGGACTGCATGTATTTCCTTCATGATTGTGCAAATTTTTGTGATTTTTCTTTGTCTCCCTGCACCTCATCCAGCTTTCTCCTTGCTTAAGTGAAGTGTCCCAGGATTTTAAGTACATTGTAGATTTTGTTTTGTATGCTTAAAATGTTCAACTTGCAAGTTCCCTGTACTTTCTGAAATAGATACATTTATTATACAGTCTGGGTTTTGTTCACAATTTATTAATCAACTATTTTCTTTTACAGAGTTTAGCAAAACACAATAGGAGTAACATTGGAACAGAAGGTGGTCCTCCTCCTTTTTTGCCTTTTGGGCAGGTATAGTATACTTCTCTTTGTCAATTTGTAAAAAAAAAAAACAACCACAAAACTGTATTTTGATATCTAGGAAACCTGTTTCTGTTTAGATAAAGGCTATCAAAACACCGTAGATCATGATGACTTGGATCAAAACCATGTGCCTGTTAAAGAAGAAGTAAAAAAATTGCATTCATCTTGTCAATTTTTGTGCCAATTTATATTTAACACTTTTCTTCTCAAACTTAAAATTTCATTTAGTTTGTGAAGCCTTTGATTCCTCCTATCAGATCTTGTAGGCACTATTCCCTTCTTAAATGACAAAGGTGTTTACAAGAATCATATTAGCTACATCATGAACTAAGCTTAAAATATAAGAGTCATTCTTTTTGGCCTGTCTAATGGACCAGCGGAGTGTGCTTTCAGCAAAGACATCTAGATGTGCGAGGTGTATATTTTTGCTATCATGTTCTTTATCTACAGTTGTGCTACTCCAGTGGAATAATAGGTTTGTTTTTTTTTCTTTTCAAATGAGAGTAGGCAAAAGAGTTAATTAAAACTTTGTTTTGCATTTTCAGAAATGTGCCTCTCACGTGCAAGTGGACAGCAGAGAGCTTGATCGCAGAAAGACTCTGCAAATGACAAATATTGTAAAACCTGTTGCGGACAATGATGAATTTGAGAAGCAGAGAACAGCTGCAATCGCGGAAGTAGCAAAGAGCAAGGAGGTTAGAACGCATGCTATAGCAGCTTACTTACTGTGATTGATCTTTTCTTGTTATTTTAAACATTTCTCTCTTAAATGACAAATGCTTTCTGATGTTTGCCTTCTTATAATTCTACTTACGTGTCTTTAAAAAGATGAGTCTAAACCGGAGGATCTTTTTGGATTGACGAGTATGTTATTATTTTAGTAAAGCTAATAAAGGTATCGTAATGTTTTATGGTAGCTATGATTTTGATTTGATACCTCTATTAAAAAATGTGGGGTTTACACTTTAGCTAATAAGATTTAAGTAATAAATATACGTTATCAGTTGTTTACTGCTTTTTTCAGTTCTTAAAAGCCACCAATTCCCCGCATTCAGCCTGAAATACTAGCTAGGAAGTTTAGTTCTAACATGTCCGGTTTTTATGTTCTCCCCTGGTTTTCCTTTTTAGTTTATTTTTCCAATTTACTTGGTAAGTCATAAAAACTAGAATTATATGCCCTTTTTACAGCCTCATTTGGACATAGGGGAAAAAATAAGTCCTACCTAATAAATTCATCTTTTTGTGTGTATAAATTAGTGCTTTATTTGTTGGTGCAAAGAAAATCATAAAAAATACAGCTGCATGAATTTTACTGCACTTTTTCTACTAGCTAAATATTAAGGCATATTTTCATCAGTTCTGTTTACTGAAATGTTATTTTTGTGCTTATCTAAAGACCAAGACGTTTGGAGGAGGTGGTGGTAGTAACAGAAGTAACCTCAGTGTGAGTGCTGGAGGGAATCGGAACAGGGAACTGTTCCAGAAAGAGAAGATAACAAAACCTGAGGGAAAGAATGAAGGTGTCTACCGAGAACTGGTAAGGTGGAAGACTTCAGTGGAACCTTAAATGTGTGCTGTTAAAAAATGAAAACAAATGTAACAAAAATTAAGCCAAAAAGACCCTGAGGAATAAGGGCTTTCCTTTTCAATTTATACTGAAGTCGGTTTAGAATACTTAAGGTGCTTTTGAACCTTACTCAGATAGTTAGGAGTTTCAATGTGATTTTGTAATTTTGTCTTGTCCAGTAAAATTTAAACCCAAGTCCTCACAACAGAATAGTAGTAGTATAGGTGGTATTGGACATTACAGTATAGTTTTATTTTCTTGTTTAAATAAGCTTAGCAGTTTTGCATGCTAACATTAATTCATTTTAGGCAGGAAGACTTTAATCCTTCAATTTCAACTTATCAAATAATATTTTAATGTAACTTTTGTTCTGAATTAAATATTTATTTTAAGAATCCGTATTAAATAGGCAGGAAGACTTTAATCCTTCAATTTCAAATTATCAAATAATATTTTAATGTAGCTTTTGTTCTGAATTAATTTAATATTTATTTTAAGAATCCGTATTAAACCATTTCTTTTGATATTGAGAAAACTAAGTGGTACTTTGATATTTAAAATAGCGAAGTAGAAATGATTTTGTTGTGAGGTGTGAATATCGTGCTTACAGCGTCACGAGTAATGTTTCATTTTGAGTAAGGTGGGTTACTATTGGAGAATCTGAACTGTGCCCCTTGATCCAGAATATCACCTTCCAATATATTTCATAACTTTATACTTACTGAAAAGCGTTCTTTGGGATCACAGCATTGAATTAAGTGTATGTAAGATGAGCAGTCATCTTACAGATGAAGTTTCTCTTTTGATTGCTTTAGCAATCTAAAAGTTTATGATTGAGAAAGTGTTTGCTATCAAGAACAACTCCGGAAATGAATTTCCAAGTATGCAATAATAATTATTGATTCTGATTTGAGTGATGAAAGCGGACTGAAAGAGGCATTGCAACAATGTAGTAACTCAGTAAACCAGTATTAAAATATTGATTATAAATGTCACTTATTTATTCTTTAATGTTTTCCACTTTATTTACTTTTACCAAAGGTTTAACAATCGGAATAAAAGACATTTAGGAATAGTATCTGCCTGCTATAATTTTGTTTGTATAGTGTGTATCATAATCTTGCAGTGAGGAGAGCCTGCAGCAGTGCTGCCTCGGGCACTGTGCTCAGAAATGTCTATACAGAAATGTAGAAATATGAGCTGAAAGGACCTCAAGAGGTCGTTTAGTCATCCCTCTGCCTGGTGGAGCACCAGCGGTACGGCTTGTCTTTCTCAACAGCTGTGTCTCGACCTAAATAGACTTCACCTACCCCCAAAGAAACAGAGGAAAGCCCCAACAGCAGAAAAAACACACAAAATTTAAATTGGGTAATTGTTTAAAGTATTAATTTCTTTTTTCCTCTATGAACTGAAAGAAACATATCTTACATTGCACTGTAGAACAGCAACTGTAAAATTCCAATTTATCAAAACTTTATATTATGTCACTTAACATATCTAGCTATTACTTAGAAGACAGAAATATGAACCTACTAAGCCTATGTGGGAAGCCTTCTTCCATTATAAATAATGATTTTTAGATCTAAAAGCAATGGATAAAAAAATTGTTTTGTCTTTTTAGAATTGTGACATCAAGTTGGTTTGATTGTCGACTTTTGCGTATATTGTTGACTTGTGTGTATACTTAGAAACAACTAAGGGTTTTTAATCCATCCGGTGTGTTACCTTCTGAGACAGCTGAAGCACTTGATCTTTACCTACAAAACAAGAAACAAAGAAGTGCAAAGTTTCTTCATAGACAAATAATCTACCTCCTTTCTCAGTCATCCTCCTTTCTTCATAGTCTTTATCGTCCAATCATCCTCCTTTCTTCATAGTCCTTATAGGATATGTCTTACAGTTTTCATTGTCTTTCCAGTTTTGTATATGAGAAGCAAGGTTTGTGCTGTGTAAAAGAAGTTGAAGGGAGTATTTTTGACATCCAAAGATACTTCAGATATTATCTCATTTCTCAAGTAGTCTTTGTATCTGGGAAATTGCCTTTCCCTTGGGTCTCAAATTGTGCTCTATCCAAGATATTTTTTTTTTCTCTGTAGCTGAGAGTCCAGGTGCTGTATATATGAGTCTTCATTTCCTGGTGGTCTTTGAACATAGCTGCCACATGCACAGAATTTCCACCATTGAAAGGAGGTCATGTGGTAGTAATGGCTAGAAGTTCTCTTTTCATCCAGACCAACTTCTTAGCTACCAAGGGGAGAAGAGTGAAGCAGATTGGCTGAGGAAACACTTGCCTCTCTTGTACCCTTGTTTCCATGCAGAAGAATTTAGGAGAATGGCCCAGAGCAGGAACTGTTATATTCTTTCAGTAAAAATAAGACATTATTTAGGCAACTGGAAGTCAAAACTCAAGTGGGATGATGATTCACTGTAGACGCTGAGGTCATGTTTCTGCCCCATTGTTCTTTTAAGACCTTTTAAATTGCTGCTCCTTTCCTTAGTCTTTGGAGAGTTAATTTAAGAGTATTGTTGAGTTTGGGAATGCAGCTACATGAAAGCATTGGACTTAATATTGCTGAGCATGTGGAAGTTGTAGCCAAATGCTGCAAAGTAATGTCTTGTTCATTACAGTGATATTTGCATAGCTAACCATAGTTATTAAAGTTATTTGAGTTGTTATATCTTTTACCTTACTGTATTGAGAAATCTCTATATTGAGATAGCAACAGCAAACACTGATTGTGTGCCTGTGCCCCCAGAAGGAGACCTGTTCACATCTGTTGTCCCAAAGCACAGTGTGCACCTGGAATTAAGACACAAAGTAATGTATTAAAACATAAGAGAAATGAGTAGCGGAGAGATTCCATCATAAGACTGGAAAACAGAGGATAGGGAGGGTTAAACCTTATTTGTCATACAACTCTCATACTGTTGTAATTTAAATCATTCTAGCAATAAAAGTTCGTGCTCTTTTAAGCAGAGGGAGAAAGAAGAGGTTGTTTATCTTAAAGGCTATGTTCTGTTGGGTTTGAGTTTTGGGTTGGGGTGGGGGGGTGGGGTTGGGATGTCACAGTACGGCTATTTTGGAACCCATTGGCAAAACCTTACCTTTATGGAACTCTAAAGAATGTATTTGGTTCCAGCTGTTGCAGTAGGTGCGTAGCTGGCATTGGTTTGGTTGGTTCTGGGATGAGGAAGGACAGAGGACTTAGTCCTGTTTCATGTTTAGCACGGACAGACCTACACGCACTGGAAGCTCTCTCTTGAGTGCTTTAATGCACAGTGCAGATGTAAAGTTATTTTCTGTAATTAATGCTCTGTGATTCCTGCTTCGCCTTTTTGTCATCATGCTCTGTACAGTTTAGAGTAAGAAAGCCTGTATGAAGCAAATTGTTTATATTTTTTTTTTGCTTTCTTCTACAGAACCTTTAGTGATTATTTTTTCTCCGTCTTTTTAAGAAAACTGGGGTTTGTATTGTCTGTAAAAGTTGTGAAAGTGTCCAAAGAGGAAGAAGTGGGTAGTTCTTATACTGGTGTTGCTTTGAGAGATTCCTTCTAGTTTTCATCTCAGAGAAAGTATGTTAAGAGTCTGTCATACTATTCCAGTGTACAGCGATGGAAGGGGTAGACTAGGGGAATTTGTGCTTGAAACCACATAATAATATTAAAACTGAAAACTGGTGAATTAAAAATCATAATATTAAAAACCCCTCTACTAGCTCATTGTTTGGACCTAAGAGAGATTGTACGTGAAGACTTTATATAAAACTGAAATATTTATCGTCAATGAAATATGAAATACTGTTTCAATTAAAAATTAATGAAAAATTAAAATCTGGTTATTTTGTAGAATCGCTGTTGTATCTTATGATTAGTTCTGTGTGTACTTTTTATTTCAGGTTGATGAAAAGGCTCTAAAACACATAACAGAGATGGGTTTCAGCAAAGAAGCAGCAAGACAGGCACTTATGGATAACAGTAACAGCCTAGAGGCAGCATTAAATTTTCTTCTCAACAGCAGTAAACAGAAACCCGTACAGGGACCACCACCTAGAGGTATAATTTGCAAAGAAATGCTTTAAAACAATGGTTATGAGCAAAGGAAATTGTTTATGGTGGATTACTAATGTAGTTACGGAAGGGCATATCTTCATGGGGTTTTTTCCTGCAAATTCAAATGCATTGCAAACCTGAAAGCAAATACTTAGAAAATACCTCTGTGTATTGTATTCTTGTCAGAATTTTTTAAATTAAAGTCACAGATTTGAATGTCTTTAAATGGAAAATATCTGTTTTGTCCATGGACTTTTTTAAGGATAGAAAATACAAATATTTTATAAATCAAATAAAACTTTTTTTAAAAATGTGTACACTTTTTTTTTTTATTTATTCCCCACAAATAACTTCTGATGCTTACAGGTAAAGGGAAGGGCCGAGGCCGAATAAGACCTGAAGATGAAGAAGAGCTAGGAAACACCAGACCGTCTGCACCAAGCACACTGTTTGATTTCTTGGAATCCAAAATGGGTACTCTAACAGTAGAGGGTAAGTTATTGAAATTAATATATCTGGAATCAATTTTGGACAGTGTTGGTAAATTTTATTCTTAACTTTGTTATCTAAAAGGTGGTTCCTAGAACTCCCTCCACAGTCAGCAGTAAAAAAAACCCCAGGGATTGCTAGAGAGCTATTCCTCTCTTTTGAAGAAGGGTCAAATAAATCACACTGTGGTGGTTTGTACTTCTGTCTTGATTATAGAAGAGCTTAGGATGTTTGTTTCAGGCTTAGATGTCTAGAAGTCAGTAATTTTGAAATAAGATGACATAAATCCCTGTTTGTTAATCTAATTTGATAAAGGCCCTTACAGCTTTAAGGGACTTCCATGCTGTTCAGAAGTAAGTAAAGAAAAAAAGTCATAACTGCAGCTCTCCTTTCTCAGTTTATAAACAGCAATGTTTTGTGTGCTGCCCAGTTAAGAGCTTAGTAATTGGAGTAAGCTTAATTGGTTTTCTGTTCTCTCTATCTGGAGAAGGAAATATAAAAAAACTTTTTAGCTGCTGTAAAATATTAAATGACTAATTTTCTCCTGGTTTTCTTGCTGTATAACTGTAAGAACTGAGGGAAAGGTAGGATTTTAGAGAGAGGGAAGCCAAATATTCCCTCAGATTTAATGCGAAAGATCTGAGCTTCTTATTTTTTTAATATCCTTTAGTTTACCTGCATCAGGATGTCTGTTTAGGTCTAAATCATTAAGTACTGTGGCAACTTTAACAGACAGATGCAGTAAAAGAAAGAAAAGGAAACTCCATCATCCTGAGGTCTCTAGAGGCTGCTATAATATTAAAGTAAAACTTGCTGCAAGCTGAGTAATAAATGGAGATCAGTTTTCTTTTGGGTATGGCCTTGGAGGTGTTTCAGTGGTCAACATGAAATGAAAATATCTGCTTCAATTATTTAACATGAAGGTTTTGGGATAGAGTTGTCATTTTATAGGGAAAAAAGAAAAAAACATTTTTCATAACGGGTGCAAAAAAAGTCATACTAGTTTATATTAACTGTTTACTATTTTTGACTTTTCTAAGGAATGAGTGCATCTAAGGAGTGACTGCATGTATATGTCATTATTTTTTTAACTTAAGTTCCAAGATAGTTTTTATCAACTGTTAATAAGGGGCTCTCTCTTGCTTTGTGTTTTTTCACTGGATTTGGGATATATTTTTTTTAAGTAATATTAAATAAGTGGAAAACAAGCTTGTAGTAATTGAAAGTGAACGGGTTGCCCTGCTGAGAAAGGTAGGAATGGCTGTAATGTCAGCAGATACCTGCATCTGAAGTGCAAATAGAACATCCCCATCACTTTGGTTAGTCAAATGAGAGATCTTTTGTTGAATGTATTGTTTTTGTTTGCAGCTTTATATATAATGTGTAAATACCTGTCTCTTTTTGCAATAGCAGTGAATTTAAGGTTTGTTGTTTGAGAGTCATTATTGACTTGGAAATGAAAACATGAAGCCATGTATAGTCTGTCAGTGCATCAAATTCCCTGTTTCCTGTGAGAATTCTTAGGACTATCTGCTTTCCACTAAATGGATGGCACACTTTTTTTCAAGATCTGTTATTGTTAGATCTTTCAGACGTTTGAAGCTGCACGTTTACAGTTGCTACTTACGTAAGCAGTGTAGCATTTTGCATTAACATGTCTGAATCTTTTTTGCAGCCTGTAGCAACTAAAAGTCAACATATTCAGGTGGAAGAGAGCATGGCAGTGTAGAAATGCAGTTCTTGGAGCTGTATAGAGGATGTTTTTATCCAAAAAAATGGAAGCAGGCGCAGCAAAAAAAAAAAAAAGGACACATATTTTGTTACAGAAAACTTGCCCAACAGATGGGCTCAGGAATTTGTGAACCTGCCAGCAAACCCAGAGGGCTCTTAGAACCATAGGATGGTTTGGGTTGCAAGGGACCCTAAAGATCATCTAGTTCCAACCCCCCTGCCATGGGCAATACATCCCACTAGAGCAGGTTGCTCAAAGCCCCATCCAGCCTGGCCTTGAACACCTCCAGGGATGGGGCATCCACAACGTCCCGGGGCAACCTGTTCCAGTGTCTCACCACCCTCAGGAAAGAACTTCTTCCTAGTATCTAATCTAAATCTCCCCTCTTGCTGCTGCTGGTAGAATTAGATTCACTGTGAGCCCTGTTGAAGTTCACAAAACATTTTCATGACGTGCTGAGTTTTAAGTGTGAACAGATACTATGTATAGAGAGCAGGTATTATGTTGTTGCTGTATGTACATTTGAGTTTCATTTCAACAGTGTCTGTTTTGGCCTGCAAAACAGGTGATTTGTAAGTAGCTAAATATCTTTTCTACTTCAGTTGGGTCTAGGTGTTATTGAAATAGTTTGTAGGAAGTGAATATCTATATAGTGAATCTTCACTGGTTTTGTCAGACATTTAAAAGGTATTTTCTGTAAATATTTTAAACACATGTGCATTCTGCATTAGCTGACACAATTTTGTGAACTGTTCAAGTGATGAATATAATCGCATTTTCAAAAGCATTTGTAGAGAATTTTACTCGAGAGATATTTTTGGCAAGTCATTTCATTTACCGAAGGCGAGTTAGATTTTTACAGTGAAAAGAAATTAAAACAGTTGTGGTGTTTTCCTCTCACATTACAACCGTTGTTTTTTTTCTCTGGATAAATTTAGTGCTTGTATTGAAAGATTAGAGAAGGCTTTTATGTGTGACAAAGACATTTAAAGGAAAAATAATAGAAATAATCCCCGTGGGATATATGCCTTTCTTATTGTCAATAATTTTGTAGTAAGTAAGTAATAATAATTTCCCAAGAATTGTGAAATGAGTGAAATGCTTCTTTTAAAATGATACTGCTAATTGGTAGTGTTTGCTTAGGGGGAGTTTTATGATCCTTTGAGTTCAGTGCATGTATGTAGCCAATATACTCTAGTGTAATCAGGCATAGTGGTATGCGAGTTAAAAAACAATAATGTTATATTAGCATATATACTTCCGTTTATAATCTTCCATATTGTGTCTTAAAGATAAATATGCTTTGCTTTTATGTATTTTTCCCTCAATTAAAAAGAGTCCATAAATGTTGTAAGAAGAAAAACACAATTCTATGAAAAGTTTGTGAAGGCTTTGTACTCCTTCAGTTTCTAAAAGTTCTGGCATATTTCCTAACGTGACACATAAGGGTTTAGATTTTGTGTGTTTTAACAACATATTTGGTTTTTTTTTTTTTAGTATTCTCTGAATGAAGAATAAGCAATCTGATGCAATTCCTGAGTCATGCTTTTCTGAAAAAAGACCCAAAACTCGCTAGCATTTTTGAAGAGTTCAGAAAGTGTTCCGATTGCCTTTTGAAAAGCTTTTTAAGCATTTCTACCGTCTTGCCTTTTGAAGACATAACAATACATGTTTTTGTACTTTCTGTTATTTGGAAGTCAGCAGGCTTTACAATGATTGCTCAGATGCATTTTGTTAATTTTTATTTTCCTTAGTGAATGTGTCTAGCCCGTAGGATTGTGCTTCTGTTTTATTTTTATCTTGCAAAGTCGTCTTCAAATGGATTTTTCAAGAAGTACATAGGCATATGCTGAATTACAGACTCTTTGTCTCTGAAAAGTCCTTTCTTTCTTTGCCAGTTTTGAGAGAAGAACCCGTGCAGTCTGAATTCAAACACAGCTTCAAAAGCATTTAATGAAAGTGTTATTTTTCTGCTATTTTTTGCCGCTGTGGTTGAAAATAATCTCATTTAAATTCTTAATGATAAGTTGTCTTAAATTATGTGCAAACCGAGATGGTGTGAGAGTTAACAGCGTTTGCACAGTGATGATATATCTGCAGTGATTATACTTAGCGCTGTGAACTCTTTTGTCATGAAGTCTGCATCCAAGTGTTTGCAGAAAACAGGTTATATATTACTAGCACCTTTTTCATTTAATTTGATCTTGTCAGTTGTTAGCAGTAGAGGCATGCAGTTCTCTCTTAGTATTAAAAATAGTACTTGTCAGAAATGAAAGAGCCCCAGGGAAATGGCTAGAAACAACTCAAATATATAATGTTATATATCCAAGAGTAAGATCTCTTCATTGATTTTTCTGCATAGTAGCTACAAAAGAGGGCCCAGGTAGGTGAATTTTCCTGCATTTTTATGTAGCGTAGCACAGCTTCCATTCAATATAAAAGAAGATCAATTGTTTTGCAGTTTTTTGGGCCCCTTGCTGTCCCATATGGTCTCTAAAATCCAAGTTTGTTTTTCAGATATTCAGAGAGATGGCCTTTATATAGGCATAGTGGTTTGAATAAATGAGCACTCTCCTACTATTCTACTAATGCATATCATTAGGAGTATATGATTACCTGGAATGGCCATATCTATCATTATCAAAAGCATTAGGCTTCTATACACTTTGGACAGATTATAATTTCTGCTAAATGACTGAGTCTATGTAGAAACAAAAACAAAAGGGACTTTTGCTGAACTGAGATAAATATATTTTTTTTTTAATTCTGTGCTGTGCCACACTTTTTTCAAAAACTGTGTATGTGATCTGGGAAGAAAGTGTCTGAAAAGAAGAATTGTTTCTTTTCAAGCACACAAAGGACTGATTTGCTTTTCTCTGCACATCTCTCCTTGTTTTTCTTATCTAGTGTTTCTAATGGCACCTGAAACCTCAGTACTGTTGAGAATTTCTGAATTCACTTCTGGATTTGCAGTAACCAGGCAAGGTGGTTCTGTTTGTAGACAGGAGCTGCAGAATAGTTGTTTAATTTGTTATCTTTGATTTGGTACCTTTTCATAGTTGGGTTTAGACCAAGTAGAAAAATATCTATGAATTAAAATACCTTTATATTTTGTTTCGGGGGTACTTTATTCCTTTTTTGGAGATAAGACAGCACATTAAGCTTTTTGTTGTTTGTTTGTTTTTTCAAAAAAGCACAAATTAGTGAGTTTAGTCTTTCACCCTTTAAGTGGTGTCTTGTGGTTGTCTGCTACTTCTTTAAATGTAAACCAGCATATACTAAACATACTTTATTTCAATGAAATGCAAAGAATTAAAACAAACCAACCCATAGTTTCATACTGCATATTTATTTATTTTTAACCGTGAATGCTTGGTGACACCTATGAAAATATTTCTGTGTTGAAGTTAAGTCATTTGAGTTTTGATTGGAGAGAGAAACCTGCTGACTGGGAGAGATAACAAAAATGGTAGACACAATTGCTGTCAACCAGCTGCCTTTGCTTGTACTTGGATTATTTCTGCTCCTGAACACAAAAGATTCTTTCTGTTAATCTTCTTCTCATTTTTCTTGTGTTATGAGGAATAATTCATCCATCTCTGCCAGCTTAAATAAGTAAACACAAGGATTATCAGGGAGAACAAAACAGAGGGAGCCAAGAGCTCAGAGCCAAGAGCTCTGACTATAGAATTAAGGAATAATGGATAAAATGCTGAGAACCAGATATTTTCTCTCCCTTTGAGTCTCAGGGACTGAGAACAGGCTGGTGCTTCCATTTGTCCAGGATCCAAAGCCACAAAAACTTCTGGCAGACATCTTAAGTCTTTGAAAGACTCTCAAGCAAAGATTTATTTTTTTTTTAAATAATTATTTGCTATTAAATGAGGTAGGTGGTGAGAAACATAAGTGACTTCAGTTAGAAGATTGACACAGGACACAGAAGGCCAAAACCTTTTCAGTTTCAGATTGTGCAGAATTGCCTCTTCAGTCCTCCAAAGAAACAGACTGTGTGAGATTTAAAAAGTCATCTTTCATTTTTAAGAAGAAAATTAATATTTATGAAACTCTTGGTTCTTTCTGAATAATACATATTTACTTATGTATGAATTAAAAAAATTATTGGTTTCAAAGCCATACATTTTACAGTAAGATGTATTTTTATCAAGAATATGATTGTGCTAAGCCTCGTGTGTGCTCATGTCACTTCAAAATGACTTAATATTTTTCGTAGTCAAGCCTTTTTTACTTCTAAGTATTAGAGTAAATCAAGTGTATGTGAAAATAAAATTAGATTCTTAGTCAATTTAGTCAAATTGCTAAAAAACCTGTGAGCTTTTAATAATAATGTGATGCTTGGAAGTTTTTTTTTTTGGCTTTGGTCTTTTTTTATTTAAGAAGCTAAAATTTACATTTGCATTTCAATTCTGACAATATAAGAAGTAATTACGAACATTTTTACATTTGTTGTTACATATAGGCATTGTTGCTTCTAGTAGTAACATCTGAACTGAAGATCTTAGTTTTTCCTTCCAGTGGGAAGTGTATTTGGGGTCGGGCAGCAGAGGGCCCGAGCACATCGTCCTACCAGGCCCATGCCTACACACCAGAGTCACACACACAGTACATCCATGGCCATGAGGATGACACCTTTGCAGGCATCCACATGATTAAAAATTGCTCATCTAAAGATGAATCACTTTATGCTTTCCTTTTCAATCAGGTTCAAACTCTGCTAGCAGGTCTCGGACCCAGCCACCATTTCCCCTCCTTTCCAGCATCCCATAGCAAGTTCGCTCTTTCTCATGAGACCCATGATAATCTTGGGTTTTTTTCTCATCATTTAGAGTTTTGGTTGAATCTCTTGAAGGTACTGCTTGAGCAGTTCCTGTTATGGCTCATTGATCAGGGTTTCCAGAGTTCTGGGCTTTGTTACTATTCACGTTATCTAGTTTGTCAGTGTGTTCATTTTATGACTTCTATTTCTTGCCTTTGACTTTCATGCTGAATACCTGTTAACAAGTTACTTTTACAGAAAGTTTCAATTCAGATCAAAAGTATTCATTTTTCCTCCTAACTTCCCCCCCCACCCCTTTCCTTTTTCCGTGTTGGAATTCTATTTTTTTTGTCTTAAATGGCCGTTATTCAAGCGAGTTACTGATGTCCATAGGGAGAAACGAGTAACCTCCTGGAAATTTATGCCCAGCCTTTCTCATACTGGTAGGTGGTTTGGGACTTAGTACAGCCCAGAGTAGTGTACGTTTTCCAATAACTAGGAATTGCAGTTCAAATGTCTTTGCTAAATTTTCTATGTAGCATTACATTTCTATACCACAAAGGTAAATACTGCATACTTTTCTAAATAATACTGTTGCTTTCTCAGTTAGGGGCTGAAAAGCTGTTTCTAAAATATGTTTATGTTAAATATGTTAATAATTGAAATAATTGTTTTTTCTTTGTAGAGCCAAAATTGCAATTTCAGCCACCACATCAAGTACAGCACAAAGTTATGAATACAGAACAGAATGGCCTCAAAGAGAATCATTCAAGACACATTTCTCGCAATGACATGAGACAACCAAGGAATGAGAAACCTCCTCGTTTTCAAAGGGATATCCAAAATTCAAGGCAGGCTTTGGAAAGCGGTGGGTTACCAAGAAACAGAGGTCCTGAAAGGCACAGCTCTTTAGAACATTGGACAGAGGAAAAAAATAAAAGTGACAGACATTATCCTAGAAATGATAGGCCAAAGGATTTGGGTTATCCCGTAGCCACTCACCAGAGTGATATCACTTTCAAAAAAAGGGATAACAATATGCAAAACAGAGTAGGAAAAGGGGTGTCTTTCACAGAATTCAAGGAGAACTCTGCTGCTCAAGATACTGCAGACAACAATAACCAGAAACGGGGGAAAAGGGAAAACCAAATACACAATTCTGAAAATTTTTGTGATAGGAAAGCACGAACAATAAGTAGTGAAGCCTTTATGGTAAAAAGTGAGCAACATTTTGGTGTTAATAACGATTACCAAAATGCTGGCAGAACTGATAATTTTAATGCTATACCAAATGGAGATACTGAGCATCATCAGAAAGGAAGACGAGTAGGACCTATCAAATCATCAGGACCCACTACGATCCCATCTTTCGATGATAAAATGTTGTATTACAACACTGGTCCCAAAAGGAGATCTGGGCCCATCAAACCAGAGAAAATATTAGAACCCTCAATTCATGTGGAGTATGGAAAAAGTTGGAGACCAGGGGATGAATGTTTTGCTCTTTATTGGGAAGACAACAAGGTATGAGAAGTACCTCAAATTGTACCTTTTGTTTTCTTTCTTACATGTGGGAAATTTAGCAGGCTAGTACAGAGGCATGGGGCTTTGTTCATAGGTCTGTACTGTGCTTCTTGGCTAGCTTCTTTTTTTGTTTTAGGGTTTTTTTTTTTTAAATTTACTTATGATATCTGTTGCTTGTATTCATTGCGTAAAACTTTAAGCACTTAAATTGAGTCATCTTGAAGGTGATTGTTCCTCTCATTTAAGTGGAGTTTAGGATGACTGAGATACTAACAGAAGCTTTTGACTTACATGTTGAAAATTTGAAGGGATTAATATGGATCTAGGTGCCCATATGCTTTTCCAAGGAACAAGAAGCAGGATGCTGTGCTATCTAGAATATTCAGTAACAGTAGATGTGGAATGCCTTTAACTAGAAAAAGTCAGTGTGCAACCCTTACTAGAGCCATGGGAAGACCAGAGTGTGCAGGAATGGGACTGTTTAAAAAAAACCCTCCCTCCTTTATTTCAGTCATCACAGAAAGGAAACAGAAAAAGGCTTCTTTTTTTATTATCACTAGTACACTGCAATCTGAAGTATTTGTGGACAAACAAGTTATGCTGTGTGATGGTTTTGTTTCACAGATATATATATTTTTTTTAAGTTTAAATACTTCCTCTTCAGCTGCTTTTCCTATTAATAAGATTTCTTTTGCGACAAGACAATTTTCATCTTCTCCTTTGCTAAAAACTTTCAGGCTATTTTCTTTGTCTTGTTTTTATCTGTTCAGGAGTTCTCTGTCACTCTCCTTGGGTAGCTTCTTCAGTTTTGTCAAAATAATCAAATAATTTCAAATAATCTGAGAAGGGAACCTTAAATATTATTGTTCTTTGAGAAGGTTTTATTCTCACCATTTTCTGTCTTTACTTATTTTATATTTATTCAAGGCTTTTTTCCTATTTTTTTGGTCTCTTTTACAGGAAGTAGATAGTGTTAGCTCAGCAGCATGACTTAATTTTTCTCTCTTTTGCTTGTATACTAAAGCAGATAAGGCATCCAAAATCTTTGGTAGTGGGAACATATAGTGGGTTGACTCTCTGAAATAGGAATATTTAGCTTGGGTGGGTTAATGTGAAATATAATGGCATATTATGGAATTGTTTCCTGTTTTGAGAAAAATATTTGTATTGCTGTAAGATGAGTTTTTAAAAATCTAGAAAGTATGAAACTTGCAAAATAAGTAGATAGGAGGCAATCCCAGACTGTTACCTGAAAAGTATTCATCACATTAGAAGGGTGTTTTTGAGGATTATTGGGTTTGTCATAGTTACAGTAAATGCTGCTGCTCACATCTAGAACAATTCGAAATGTAATGATAAAATACACTACTGAGCTTAGCCATGTTTGGAGGAGGTTTTTGTTTAGAAAATGGACTTTTTGAAGAAGCAGTTTTATATTTTTATTATCTTTTATTATGTGTTAAAATAGATATGTATTACTATGTACAGTGTATATGGCTGATAGGCACTTACTGATACTATTTTTTAATAGAAAAAGTCTTATAGTAACACTTCTCTACATAAAACAGCGTTTAGTGATGTTCTGCTTTCAGGGAAATGAAATCAAGTCAGTCTAATTTCGTAAGCTGCTTGTTTTCTCAACGAATATTCAAAATACATTCTACCATGTCCTTGCAGTCTATCACGTGGAAGTTTAATACATCCTGCTTAAGATCTGGAACAAATCTTATTCAAAATAAAGGCTCAGACTAAATTTATATATATACACACACATACATATGAAAAGGTAGTTGTTAAGCTGTTTGTGGTATTTCAGGTAGTATTTTATGACCTTTGAAAATTTCTCTTTTAAGTTCTACCGGGCAGAAATTGAAGCTCTCCATTCTTCTGGGACAACTGCAGTTGTTAAATTCTGTGATTACGGAAATTACGAAGAGGTGCTTCTCAGCAACATCAGGCCTGTTCATGCAGACACATGGGTATGTGATAACAAATTGTATTAAAAAATATAAACTACGTAAGTCTGTACAAAATATGTAACCCTTCAGGAGTTAATGCCTACTCATGCAAAGATTGCTAATGGCATGTTTAGAAAAATAGTTAAATGAATATACAAACAAAATCTCAACTTTTAGCTGTCTATATGAAATATAAAAGTGTATTATTATGTAGTATTCTTGTATAATAAACTTTAATTGTGTTGTTTGAAAATGAATAATCAACCTGTCAGCCAAACAGTTTTATGCCTGTTTTCTCTCTAAAACTTGTTGCTTACTCTATTAAACGCAGGTTTCTGCTTTATTTCATGTAAATCATATGTTGTTTTGTAAAGGTGAGGAAACAGCCTTTTAAAATTTATATTCTGAAGGTTTTTACTATGTGTGTATGTATGGCTTAAACCACTTTATTTTGTATCATGATTTTATTGTTGTTTCAATGATTACTACTTTGCCAAATATCGTGGTGGAAGTGTATGCCTTCAAAATCTATTTTATGAGGTTTAGAATGTATTAGCCTCAAGGAAGTTGGAAATTTTGAAAGGCTTTATTTGTGAATGTCATGGAAATAGAGGTCCATTTTGATTTTTTTTAAAGAAAAATATGAGGAGTGCATAATTCTTTGCTGTTTCCTCTTGCTATAAAGAGCTGCACCAAGGGTAGTCGTATTTGTATATTGATTCCTGAATGATTAGTTGACTGTGCTTATTTTCATTTCTTACCTCTGGGCCACATAGCCATATTACTACTGCTACAGGGGCTGAACAGGCAGTTACTGTTCCCTGCCAGTTGGCTTTTAACTTGTGTTCTAGCTGTAGCTCTCGGATGTCCTTACAGCCTCAGAGATGGCCTTTTTGTACTTAAAAAGATCTGAAGCTCTTCCCAGCTGATGCATTGCTGTTTCTATGAAAATTTACTGTTTACTTTTTTCTTTTTTCCCCCTTCTTTTTATCACAATAGCTGAGCTGTAAGATGCTAGTTTCTTACTGTATGATTGTACTTATTTTGACCTGAGTGGTAATCAGCCTTTTCTTCACACTTTTATCACAGTCTGGAGGAATGGCTTTTATTTTACTATAACCCTCTGAAAGCTCTCACAGCCTAAGAACTTGAGCTGGTGTTAAGGCTAAGTTGATCTCGCAGTGAAGTGCCAACCTGAAGCAGTGGTCCTTCTTCCTGCCTCTTTTTGCTGTCTCTGACCACATGTCCCTCCTTTTCCCTCTCCTCCCATGTTGGATCATCAGTCACCTAGCTGCAGGATGAGTCAAATGAGATGAGCCACTTTTTTCCCTCCAGTTTCATTTGTTTTATTTCAGAGCTCATTTGTTAAAGCTGACACAAGATGCCTACAGAAGTTGTGGATGCCCCATCCCTGGAAGTGTTCAAGGCCAGGCTGGATGGGGCTTTGACCAACCTGCTCTAGTGGGAGGTGTCCCTGCCCATGGCAGGGGGGTTGGAACTCAGTGATCTTTAAGGTCCTTTCCAACCCGAAGCATTCTGTGATTTTATGGTGGGACAATGTATGGAAAAGGAGATTCTGCTGCTGAAGTAGCATAGTGCTAAGATCATGCTACATCCTAATCTAGTCATCGATGTTTCCTTAGCTCTTACTGGGGAGAAATAAGGATTTTTCTAAGGACCTTTCAGTCCATTCAGAAATGGAAGATATCTTTCTCAAGGTTCTTGTCACTCTCAAGGAGCTTAAGTAAACAGCGTAATTTCAGACAAATAAATTTGGATCATTATCATTATACAACATAAATACCAATCAACAACTTCACAGTAAACAAAATCTTTATGGTTTCTTTCCAGGGTTTTACTATTTTGTTGCTAAAATGTCCTTGTAGCTATAGGATTTTTGCAGGAGAATGTTGATTAGCGCCTTGCTCTTCACTTGCTTTTGGTGTTTGGATGCCAACACTACTCCTCATTATGCATTTGCAGTTCTTAATCACCTGTTGGAGTCATACTCTGATATTCAGGTTTGGCTTTTAAGCTGAACACTGTCACTTTTCTTTGTATCAGTGTTCATGTTAATAGATACATCTAGATAGCACACACAAATGCAAAATGAAGTTCTCATGCTTCGTGCTGCTTAATACTTAATTCTTTGTCATAAGGTTTAAGTAACTGTGATATTTCCTCTTTACAAGAGAACAAAAGAGATTTTAAACTGACTTCAATAATACTTTTCTTTTACTGTTAGATGTTGTCAGCAGCAGTGAACTTTTTTTTTTCCCCACAAAGTGTTATGCTGAGTTTTATTTCAGTCCTTTCAGGCAAATTCCAGAGAGCTAAGTTTGTCTTGGCTGTTTGTTTTGAAGACTTGCTACCAATGTAGAAATATACTGTGTGTGAGTTCTGTTGTCCTATTATTGCCAGTTTTTCAGACTCCTTTTTGAAAGAGTTATTGATATTAAGAAAAGATCTAGTGAATTGACTAAAAGGCACAAATTTAGTCTGTGTTAGAATTAATTATTCTTTACTGATTTCTCCAGCACACTGTTTGGTACTCGTGTGTTGAATTCAATTTTTTTTTTTTTCCCAACAAACATAAACTGGTCATGATATACAACTGAGAGGAAGAAAAAAAAATGGCAAAAAGTTGCTTAACTAATGACTTGAAAAAACAGCCAAATTATTACACTGACCTTACTTTGATGACATGATCTGTTCTTTAAACACCCAGGTTTCTGGTCTACTTTTGGCAATCTTTATAATCATCAAAAATAGTAAATTAATGAAAAGTCTTTACATTGTTAGTAGGTTTAATATAATTTTGTTTTCTCTTAACCTGTTGTGGTTAACATTCTGCTCTCTGTTCCTGCTGACTCTAAGACTGAACTGCACTGCATTAGTGCAAGTTTTGTGGTTCTGGTGGGTTTTGTTTGGATTGGGGGATCTTTTTTTTGACTGTAGGTCACATCTGCCTGATATTCTCAGGATACACTGTGCTTTCCACTTTAATGGAAGAAGTGTTACTAGATGATCTTAAGATTCCTTGATAGTTGATTGTATACTGTCCATCACCCAGTTTGCCTTAAGTAAGTTTTCTGGCTCTCTGACACCTAACATGCTGCTATTTTTCTTTCTGATGGGTAGAAATACAGAAGATAAAGCTTTATTTTACATAAGGTAAATCAAAAAGTTAGTGGGGATTTTTTTTTTCAATAATCACATACAATACCCATATAAATATATGTAAGAACACGAAAACTGGTTTGTTTTTTTTTAGCTAGTTTTTTTGTTAATAAATATTTTCAATAATAAAATTGCATTTAGATTCCACGGTTTTAGAGTTCTTCTAAGTATCTTGTATGTAATGCTACAATACTGTATCCTTCTCTTTCCCTTAATGTAGCAGAGGTCTCTTAACAAAAATACTATAATCCCAATGAAAAAAAAAAATACTGAAAAACCATTGTGGAAATAAGAGCTGATTGTTTCTTCTTGTGAAATATGTAAGATTATACTAACAACTGAAAAGCATGGAATGTTAAGGACCTTCATGACTCACGTAATAGTTTGTTCTGTGAAAAAAATATTAAATAAAGTCAAGATAATACTTTAAAATTTAAGTCTTAATTTTATTCTCTAGCTTGTAGGATTTTCTTTCCTTAATAAATTATGAAAACGTTTAGCCTAAGTGCTTAGCTTGCGAAATTTTTCCCCAAAGCTGAGTCCTTGCTTTTCATTTTCCATTCTGCATATCCTTAGTCATGTGATAGGCCTTGTTCTGCCATTTATGCTACAATTACCTTATCTTTTTGTTTGTTTTCTATTATTATATGAAGGAAATAAAGATTGTAGTTTTCCTACCTACCTATGTTATAGCTTTATTCTGATTGCTGTCAAAACAACCTAGAATTCATACAAATTTTTTGTTTACAGTAATTCACTTAAAAATACTAATTATAAAGTGAAGTATGTAGTTTTGTTTCCTCTTCCTGTATTTCTGTCTAAAGAGATAAGGCAGCAAACATAATTATTAAGGTATGTATAATCTTATTTTTTCTAAACTCTGTTTTGTTTTGTGGAGACTGATAAACTACTTTGCAGCTTTCATCAGCTCATTCCTCCAGTAAAGAATGAGTTGAGGACAGAAAATAGGAAAGGGTCTTGGATTACAGTTAATGTGTGCTGGCAGAAATTTGAGAGCTCAGATTTGTTAATGTTGTGACTTGTAACTTACAGAGCTCTGAGAGCTTCTACAGATGTTGAATTATCTTAAATCAAAGTAGAGACATGGTTTAGTGATGTGGTGTTTAGTGGGATATTTTTTTTTTTTTTTTAATCTGAGTTAAGTTGATGGTTGGACTAGATGATCTTAAAGATCCCTTCCAACCTAGACAATTCGATGATTCCATGATTCTGGGCTTTCTTATAGCTGTTCCCTGTTTCAGTTAAGTAAAGAAGTAAACTCCTGGGAGTTTTCTGAAGATCTTCAAACCTCTCTCCAGCAATGTAAAGAGCAACACTGAAAACCACTAAATAATAAAGATTTACAGCTGCCTCTTTAGGCTGGAGAAGACTTCTGCCTATCTGTTTTATGGAGGTTTTGAACCCGTTCCAGTGTCTTAATTTACAATAAGGAAATACTTTTTTGAAGGATTGGGTGCCATTTCTTTATGGCTCTTCAGCCTGGACAGCCTTGGCATCACACTATGATCTTTTTTTTGTGTGTGTGTGTGTGTTGTGTGTCCAGCGAGCAATCTTTCTATTGAATAATTGAGTAGGTGCACTAGATAAATGTGTCTTGGTTGGATCTCTTACCTACCTTCTGTCCTCAGTGACTGTACTAAAAATAAGGCTGTTAAAAGAGAATCGTACTGTCTCCGTAACCAGTTCTAAGATTACGGTAGAAAAAAAGTCCCTTAAATAGTTGCATCAGACAAGAATTTGATGTCTTTAGTTCTTCAGCTTCTGTACTGTTAGGAAAATCTCTAGAATGATTTTACAGACCATAATTACTCATTGACTAAACGAATTAAATGAAGGCTGAGTATTTTGGACTACGCATCTTCCGGAGTGGTGGTGCATATTTCTTAATTAATTCTAATCTATAAAGTTACTAGTGTGGATTTAGTTTCTACAAAAGGCTGTCTCTCTTTATTAAAACACTAGAGATTTAGGCAGTTATTTCTTTGAAATGTGCCTCTTTTTCCATCTCACTTATGTGTGGTGATTTCAGTTGCCTCAGTCCTGCCAGGCTGAGAAATTACTTCTCATAGTCTGACCTCAAGTTTTTTATTTTTAAATTTTCTTAACTGGAAATGTTGTCTTTAATTGCATCATATCTTTTGCAGAGCATCCTCATACATGCCTTTACATAAAATTAACCTTTAGGTTGTGTCAGGATAATTCTTTATGTAATTTACTTATTTCCCAAGCCATCTTTTAAGAGGCAGTATTTAGGGACAAGTGTTGTGGAAAGCATTTATCCTGATAAACTACTAGTCAGTATTTTTCTTTAACACCTCTTTTCTCTGAGAAACAACAGAGTTTTTTGGACTGTAGCTTGGTGTCTCCGTGTTGGAATATAGACAGGTGTTCACAACTTAAGTTAGCTATTCCTCTTAAAGTTACTGGCCCTTAGCTGAAATGTAGGAACTGACATTTAAAGGTGGTTAAGGAACTGCATTTTACTTTTTAATAAACTAAAAGCAGGAAAATTTCAGTTGAGAGGAGGTAATTTATAATAAGTGGGCATAAAACAACGGCTTTCAATTTTCTGTCTGTATCATTAGGCTTTGCAAAATAAGTTTGAGTTTGCCACTTGAACATTGCATATTCATCAGGCTATGAAATATCATTGCAAATTATTGCTGGCTGTACAAATCAGATTAAGGACACATTCTTCTTGGAGTTTATAGTTATTGGAGAAAAAGTTGTGTCAGTTAAAGCAGGATGCCTGGAGCATTACACTGTACTTCTCTCTCTCCCCCTCTCCTTTGTTATTAAATGTAGTTGCATATGATGAGAATTCTTTATTTGGAGACTGCATGTGGTCTTCTTAGGCTGTTTATTCTGAGAGACTGTTCCTCAATAAACACCTTTCTTTAAAATGACTTGCAATTTTGTTTGGAGGTAGCATGATTTAACCTGTTTTAAGTATTGTGTTTGATCCTGTGTAAAAACGTCTGGTCTGTTCCTGCCATCACCATTGCTTTTCTCATTTCCTGGTTTCCTTCATGTTTTCAGTGTTCTGACTTGGTCCACTTTTAATAGATTTATTTAAAGGATTTTAATTAAAGAGGAAACTGGAGGAATTGGCGTAGTATTCCTGAAGGATAGCTTTCTAGGGAAGAGAAGCATGATACTGTTGGTTCGGTATCGCAGAAGAGAAGCTATGATAAACCTAATTTGTAGTGGGGTATGTGTCTATGATTACAGATCTGACTCCCTCTTAGTATATACAGTGCATGTTGAATAGACATTATTTATTGTACTGAAGTTTCCATGGACAGGTGTGGTTAATGTCTGAAATGCTTGCACATGAAATTGCTCCTCTTGAATTTTTTGTTTGTTTTTGTTTTTTGGTTTTTTCCCCTTGGTGTTGTGGTTTTGGGGTGGTGGGTTGATTTTTTGGGTTTGAGATGTATTTTTCCGCTTCCGTTGGCTTACTTTCTTAGGGTGAATTTTATAAGGATTGTAAAAAATGTCAAGGACTACACTCATGCTTTATTTTCTTCATATTAATGATATCATTTGCAGGTTTCATGCCCCGAGAGACACATTTATAGACTGTTATTAAATTAGTGCATGTGTATGTCTGAGCTAGACATAATTGTTCTTATTGTCAAAGAATAGCAGCAATTAATCAGATTTTCTCAGAATATCTTCAGAGAGCATAAACAGAAGAGGAATATTTTGGTCTGACATCTTTCCTACAAAATTTGCTTGCATATCTAGTTTTTCAAAATTTTAGAGGAGTAGTATTTGCTTCAACCTTATATAAAGCATTTAATATCTTTGCTAAATTAGTCAAGATGCATTTCATATTTTTTTTTAGTATAAAACTGACTATTTGTTCTAATTTACTTGGGGGGAGGGCAGAATGTCGAAGATTTTCAGATTAATTCCATATTCCTTTTAAAAAAATTAAGTGTGGTGTTGAAGAGCTCTTTACCAAAGCGGAATACTTATTTCTTTATTGAGAACAAAAGTTGGTTAACAAGAAAGCAATAAATATGTGATGGCTATATAGAGGGTTTGGGTGGTAGGGTTTTTTTTTTTTGTTTTGTGCATTTATCATGTAATTCCCACATTCTGAATATCAAATATCATGGGATCTTCTAACTTGGGACATGCTATCCTGCTGGAGGATATCAGGGAATATCTTAATTGCTCAGAAAGATCGTTTCAGGTTCTCCTAGGCTTATGAAGCACTTTTATTGGTCGTCTTTTTGGTTTTGTTCTTTCATTACCCTATACTCGCTAAGTATTTTTGTTAATAAATGTTATTTCTGACTTAGTGGAAATCTTGAGAGTTCCATTTAGGTTTATTTTGGTAGATGTAAAATATTTTGCTGAATAGATTTGTGTAGTTATGTCATAGTATCTTGTTTCCTTTTTTAATTTGTTCTTTGTGTTGATCTGTTTTCTGATCTAGGCATTTTCATTCTTTCCCTATGTTGTATTTACTCACGTAGAACTTCCACTGTGGGTCAAATGATTACAGGCAGGAGAGAATGAAAACAGTGGTGTTTAATTATTGCAGTAATCTTTGTTCCTTTCCTGATGGAGCTCCCTCAGTGTACCTTTTCACTCTAGGACACTGAAGGATGAACCTTCTTGAGCACTAGGGCTGAAAGTAAAATGTTACAAGATGTTGGATGGAGGCTCAGTGGAGCTTCTCTTCTTGCTTGGTTTCCTTCTTGGCCCATTCCAATCTTGTTTCATTTCCCTGTGCACATGATCAGGCTCCTTTTGTTGCCTGACACCCACTAGCTCATGTCAGAAATCTTAATTGCTGGCTGTTGCGAGGCCTGGCCATTGGAAATTGCATGCTAGTTGTAATTTCATCATCCCTGTCCAGGGAGAGGGGAGAAGTTGACTCCCCAGTGAGAGAGTTGAGTTTCCCACGAGTTTCAGGCCAGTTGGAGGGAGCTACTCAACAAAGGTTGATCTCTCCACCTGGAAAAGGAATTACCTCTATATCAAGGAGGGAAGTACTGCCTATGTGAGTAAATTAGGGTGTGTGGGGGGGTTATTATGTAGTGCTTTTGCTTTTCTTACACATGAAAAAGTTTGTTTTTTTTTTTTACTTTGGTTCTAACTTATTGATTAATTATATATAGACATAAAAATATGTTGAAGATTTGTTCTCTCCTGCAGCGGTTTTAAAAGTTCCTAATGCTTATAAGCATATTTTGCCTGTCATAGTTTTTTGAACCTGTTTTAGAACTTGCAGGATGATGTGGTCTATTTAATTTTTTTTGAAGTAGTGGTTAATAAGTAAAAAATCGGTGCAATTCGGCATATTTAATTTTAAAATGTAAGCATACAGCATATATGTAATGTAGAGGTCTTGACTTTTAAGATACTCTTCTTCTCCCATAGGGATGTGCATGGTTTTATTTACGATTGGGCTTAGTGTAAGGAAACTGAATGCTGATATTTTTTCCCAACTCTGTGCAAGTATTCTTTTTGGCTGTAGGTTTAGGACCTGTGTCTGTATTTCCAATGTAAACCAGACCTTTCCAGAGGTCTTCATTCAACTTGGTGTTCTGAAAAACTGTATGAATACTTTATTTACTACCAAAAAAAGAAAAAAAAGACATTTGGGAGAGGGATGGGCTAAGAGTTGTATATGGGGGGAGAGATGAAACCTTAATTCACTGCTGTTTTCCAATAACTGGCGCAATTGCTCCTTATAGTAACACTGCTCCTTATGGCACATAACTCCTTATAGTGGACACTGTTACTGGTTTCATGTTGTTAAATTTATGAGTTTTGTTGAAAACATTTCTACCTCCCAGTTAGTGGCTTTCTTCTTGCGGAATTGAGACAACTTGATATGTCTGCTGGTTGTGTGTTATTTATATAGCAGATCTCACTTCAGTGTATCTACTTCTCTTTTAGAAATTATCAAAACTAAACCTTTAAATATTTATAGCTTGATATTGATACTACTCAAATGTGAAGAAGCTTTTACTAATGGAAGTTAGTATTTCTGTTTTGTTTTGGGGATATGGTGTGAATGGCTTAAATACATTATTCGAAGGAGTTTTTAAAATTCATGACTTTTTTCTGTATTAAGAACATGGTGAGAACTTGCAGGAAGGAATTGTTGTTTCAAGCAAATGTCACAAGAAGAGTTGCACGTTTATTTTAATATGTGCCAAGGGGAATCACTGCAAGTATGAATAACCTGTACAATACCCTCAAGGGGAACAGCTAAGCTAGGAAAATCTCTGTGGGATAATCATGCCCCAGGCTTACGTTATCCTAGTTTTATGGAAATGTAATTGGCATGTAGTCTATTTAAAAAACAATTAAGTGCTTTGTTTTCAGAGTTGAAGAAAAGCGATGAAGTACAGAGAAATGTCTGATTCCAAGTTAACTGTTGTGTTGCTTTTAGCAGTCTCATATTTAAGTACATGATTCTTTTCCTTGTCCATCCATCTACTGTCATTTTCTTGATTTTTCTGAATAATCTACAAATTTTCTGTCACTTGGTATCTAATGTTTATGGCTTCACTCAAAACTCAAGATGTCTATTATCTTAACAGAATCATTTAAAAATAAGCTGTGTTTAAAGCTCATCTGCTTTTGTCGCAATTTATATTTTCAGCAGAGGAAAAATGAGATAAGTCTAATTAAAAATGTTAATAGTGTGTATCCTATAGCCATTATTTATTTTTTTTAGAATTACTGAAACATTACTGTAAATTTGGTATCTTAAATTAATGTGTATTAAGGCTTTAGTGGATAAATGGATGGCCCTGAAAAGTACTTCGTAGAATTTTCAAAAACAGGCCATGTTCGGTTAATGAAAGTCATCAGACAAAGATTTATTCTCATTGTTTTATTTCTGATGTTAAAGTGAAGGCTGCTAAGGGAGGGGGCATCTTGATTTTTTTTTTTTTTTAAATGAAAAAGGAACAGATTTTATGGCATAGCTCTAAGCCGTCTAGTTTCACATACCACAGCAATGTCCCCTTGTGGCCAAGAAGGCCAATGGCATCCTGGGGTGCATCAAGAAGAGCTTGGCCAGCAGGTCGAGGGAGGTCATCCTCCCCCTCTACTCTGCCCTGGTGAGGCCCCATCTGGAATACTGTGTCCAGTTCTGGGCCCCTCAGTTCAAGAAGGACAGGGAACTGCTGGAGAGGGTACAGCAAAGGGCCACAAAGATGATTAAGGGCCTGGAGCATCTCTCTTATGAAGAGAGGCTGAGGAATTTGGGTCTTTTTAGTCTAAAGAGAAGGCTGACTGATCAATGCTTACAAATACTTAAAGGGAGGGAAGTCAGAAGGACTGGGGCTGATCTTTTTTCAGTGGTGCCCAGTGACAGGACAAGAGGAAATGGGCACAAACTTGAGTATAAGAAGTTCTACCTAAACATGAGGAGGAACTCCATTACTGTGAGAGTGGTGGAGCACTGGAACAGGCTGCCCGGGGAGGTGGTGGAGTTTCCTTCTCTGGAGACATTCAAAACCCGCCTGGACAAGTTCCTGTGCAACATGCTCTAGGTGGACCCGCTTTGTTGGGGGGGTTGGACTTGATGATCTCCAGAGGTCCCTTCCAACCCCATATGATTCTATATTTACTTTATGGTTCATGTATGTTCAGTAGAGACAAATACATGCCCTCATAAATATCAGTTCCTTTTCTGAAGTGTAAGTAAGGGAAACAAATAGTTTGTATATGTTTTGGGTGTTTTTTAACTACTTCACAGTGAGTTTGTTTTAATGAGTTGTTAGAAACTTTTGAATTTGACTACTTCTGTATTAGAGAAACAACTGAATTTCCCTGTTGCATAAAAGGCTCTGTGTAGAGCTTGAAAGCAGAATGTCGTGTTTTACTTGTATAGTACATCAAAATCTCCTACCATTTGAGAAACAGTAGAAGTGAGAAAGGTGGCATTAGTATAACAGGTTACAAGTGTATATAAATGGGTAGGAATTATTCTGGCTGTATGTAGAATGGCAACAAACAAAAATTGTGTAGTTGCAGTTCACAAGTGGTCTCAGGAGGTTTTTAGTGAGTCATACAGTACCATAAAGCAAGTCAATTGTATCCCTTTAAGGGCAATTGAAATCACGTTAAGATTTTGCAGCAAATCTCTCAGTAGTTTCCATAATACATTTAACACTGCTATTTCTCTTTCCTCTGTCTTATATTGTATAGCATAATAGAATATTTTACTACAGTGAAGCTAAAGCTAAAATCTTCAGCAAAGCTATTGATGTTTTTGATGGAAATGTCAAATCAGCATTACATATGGAGTATTATACATGTAGTATATATGCTTTTATACGCATGCATGTCATCTGTACTAATTATCTGGTGCTTGTAATGTCCCATGTAGCTAGATGCTTATGGGATCATGACTTTCCAGTGGGAAAGGAACATATGTACTCTATAAATCCTTTACAGTTGTTTATCCTATCCTTTACAGACAGAAAACAATGCCAATGTATTAATACAGTCAGTAATAAATATTTTTGATGTACTACATAGTCCCTGCTGTTGATGGAGTTGAACTTCCTTATTGGAAGTTACCGAAGTCAAATTTCCTCAGGCACGTAATATTAGAAGAAATTTAAAATGAGATGAAGTTAAAAGTTCTTGATAAAATTTACTTTGAAATGAAAATACTTTCTTTTTGAGTAGACCTTACAAGTTCTTATCAAATCAGGATAAAAATCTATTGCTTCTAAAAAATATCCTTTTAGACTATAAGGCCAAATATTTCAAATGTCAGTGATCCTTTCATTTTCTTCCCACTTTGTTGTCTGTTGTTGTTGTTTTAGAACAGTGAAACTGTTTCCATACATTAGGATAGATAGTCTATTTATTAAATATCCTGTAGTTCACCAACTTGCTGGCTTTATCCAGAAGTCAACATTAAAACAGTACTTTCTCAAAGTGAGAGAAAAAGCTTGAAAAAGCATGTGAAAACATTGTCTTTATATTATGGGATTTTTGTTTTACATTATTTGGATAATTTTAAGATATATCCTTGGTGTTCTATAGGCTATCTATACGCTTTTCTAAGAAAAGTCTAAATATCAAAAAAGTTTTCATCCAATACAAAAGATAAAATGCTTATTTTAGCTCTTTTTTGTCACCTTGGTAAAATATACCTGGATACCTAGAAATATGGATATGAAAGAATGAACGTAGCTTGACTGCCATTGTTCTGGTTTTGAGAGTTAGACAATGTATATCGCCTTTCATGTGTCTTCTGATTTTATTTCATTTTTCCCTTTCATTCATGATTCAAGAATGAAGAAATACCCGATTCTTTATTTTTGAATTGTCTTTGCCTTTCTCTCACTCCGTTTTTACAACTGCCATGTAGACTTACTACTTTTATTAGAAGTTAATAGTTTTGGTCTTTAGGATAATTTAAAGTTAATTAGAAATCTGGAGATTTTAAGTTCTAAATTTGCTTACAGTTTGTTGCAATTGTTTTAAATAAAAAACAAACAAACAACAAAAAAAACCAAAACTGTCATCCTGTTTAAGTTCTAGAAAATCTGAGCAGGTCATGTTTACTTGGAGAAGTAAAACCATAAAACGTAGAACTGGTGAATTTTGTACTATGAAACTGATTCTGCTTTAGAAGACATGGTTGATAGTGGGGGTTAACTATCTCTCTGACATGCCTGCACGCAAACACACACACTGTTACAAGGTGTAAGTTCCACTTCAGCTCATAAGTCATTATCTTCCTCAGAACTTCTTTTAATTGTTCTTCATTGCTTCTAATGTTGAAATCTCTTTCACACACCCATAACATTTGAATAAGGGCAGACTAATTGCATATTCCATAAAATTATTTTAATGGGAAAAGAATTTAGGAGTATGATTTTATGGCCTGAGCTGATGGCCAGCTATTAGCTCTGAGATGAGGAAACAGTTCTTCTTCCTAATCCTGATCATCCCAACTCTGAAATCTGCATTGGTTAAAAGTTACAACTCTACCTCTGAGCAAGAAAGGGAAAGGAAAAGTGGAAGAGTGAAGAAAAAAGAGCAGAAAAAGAGAAAGGAAAACAGTTTCAGCAGTAGCCAGACATTACTTTATTGGAACTGTCTGTGGCTACAGCCTACTTGCCAGAATTGGGTTGTAAATTTAAGGGTGTCACATAGTTGATTTAGGTGTAGCGTGGTGACACACTTCAAAAGATCCAGGCAAGAATTAAGCAACAATAATTGTGTATCTTATTCTTAACGTTCTGAATGGTATGTTAAAGGACTAATTTAAGAAAGAAACCTAAATAATTTAAATACTATATTATAACATTTTTTTAAAAAGTTACATTTTTAATTTAAACACAGCCATATCCTCTCCATTAGTTATCTGTACTTAAAGTCATCAGTGATGCATTACTGCAGTGTCTTACATGATATGTGTGAGCATACTGAAAGTATATTTTTCTTAAAATGTAGTGCTGCCCTGACTCCTTTAAAGGCACATCAATAAAGGCTGAGTTTATATTGATTATCTGACGGCAGTGAGGGGTCAGCTCTATGCAGGTCTAACAGTGTAACCTTAAATCCCACTTGTCCTTTGCGCTCATAATTTAACTCAGAAATGTGTATGGCCATAGGCCCAGTCTCATACAGATGTGCTCTGTACTGTGAAAAAAAATCATCAGCATCTGCAGCCTCACAAAGATTACACTGAAAAGTTTATTCTATGAGAGGAACTGGATGTTTTAAGTCACAAGAATAACTTGCACAGAAAATTGATCAAGAATCAATTGATCAAGAAGGCTGAGGGGAGACCTTATCAACGCCTACAAGTATCTCAAGGGAGGGTTGAAGGAGGAGGGAGCCAGACTCTTTTCAGTGGTTCCCACCGAGAGGACGAGGGGCAACGGGCACAAGTTGGAACATAAGAGGTTCCACTCAAATATGAGGAGAAACTTCTTCACGGTGAGGGTGACGGAACCCTGGAACAGGCTGCCCAGGGAGGTTGTGGAGTCCCCTTCTTTGGAGATTTTCAAAACCCGCCTGGATGCAGTCCTGAGTAACATGCTCTAGCTCTAGGCAATCCTGCTTCAGCAGGGGAGTTGGACTAGATGATCTCTATGGTCCCTTCCAACTCTAGAAATTCAGTGAAATTCAGTGAACAAATATGTTGAATAACTCTCTAATAAACACTTCAAAAATGCCTTTCTCACAAAGTCCGTACTTGGTTAAGATCCTTGAAAAATCTATATTAGTGGTAATTTCTCTTTTACTTGGAATTTTCACACCTCATTTGTTAGTTATTTTTGAACTTGTGCCCTAAGGCTGCTTTAAGATCACATAACTTAAATAATTAAATGAAAAACTATTTTTTCGCAAAATCCTGTTTTCAGTTTTAGTTGTTACGAAGTTCTAACAACCCAGTAAATAGTCAGATAAAGTAACAGTTTAAGCAAGTGCTGTAAACACTTAAGCCAATTTTTTGTCTTACAAATATAGGGTATGTACTATATTGCAATTTAAATGTTTAAGTTTAGCTTTTTCTAGGAAACTTGTGAATTTTTCAATATGGCCATAGTGCAGTTGGGTTTTCTGTTTGTTTTGGGGCTTGTTGTTTTTTTTTTGATATGTCTGGAAAATCTTATAGTTTATTTTGGACCGATATGAGCACAGACAAGTAGAAAGTGCAAAAATCAAACTTAAAGTACACAAGGAGATCAACACTGGAGCATTAGGCAAAAGAAGGAAGTTTTAAGAAAGGAATTTACCCAGCAAAATAAGAGATCACTTGGTACGTTAACAGCAGGAGGCAGCTGTTGCCACCATAGTGGGCAATGCAAAAAGGCATTAAATCTGGACCACGAAATGGGGGTTGAAATGTGCATGAAATAGAAGTTAATTTTGCAAGGAAGCAAGCACTTTTCCTTTGTACTGAGTCCAGCAAGTTTTTCATGCATTGAATACGTGTGTGAAGTTAAAACTACATTTGAAACTGAAGCAGTGATTTGACATTACTGAAATGAAAAATGTCTTCTGTTTTTTTTGCCTTCTGCCTCTTCTTTGTCCTATGTTTCCTGGCCCCACACTGCTCCTTCCTTCCTCCTTGCACAGGCTCTGGTGATGATCACTTAAATAGCCCACAGAGAGCTATAACTGAAAAACCTTAGCAGACGTGAACAGAGCAGAATTTTCTGTTCATAGGCAGGAATGGGCCGAGGTAACTCCATTGTAGGTGGCAAACTGTTGGAGCTGCTCAGCTGTGACTTGCAACTGCATCCTAAATACCTCTGAGCAGAACATTCAGCAAAGCTTTTGTGTAATGCGTTAACTTCTGTCCCGCTCTTTACTGTCATCCACCTTCATTGTTCTCAGAAGGTATACAGTAAATATTCACTTAAAGGATGATTTTTTTTTTTAAATGTTTCTAAACAGTTCTTCTGATTGCACTGAAAGAAGCCTTGCAATTGAAATTCAATGAGAAAACTTTCAATGAAATAGAAATTTATTCTACTGTAATATTGTTAATTTTAAGAGTAAATTGGCTGTTAAAGTATTTTAAATGCTGGATTTATAACTTGATTCTACAGCTATGAAAAGTGCGCTGGTAGTCACTTGGCTGGACTGAAATTACTTTGCTGATTCATTAAGCTCAACTGGTCAAGTATTGTGATGGTACAAGATCTTCAGAAGATGTGGATCCAAAATAAAAACACTGAGTGTGCATATATTCCGATTTTCTACTTGTTTAGTTCTTGTCTGTCTCATGAGATGGAACAAAAATATCAAAAGTCATAACAGACTTAGGGCAAAATCTTGAAAAGAAGCTGAATTTCCCAATGACTTATGCTTCCCTGTTCACCATCTTTTTTTAAATACCTAAAAAATACTGACATCCCCCACCCTCTCTCTCATGTCATTCTAACCTGTTATGCAGTAACTTATTTCTCCATTTCATTCTTTACGTTGTAAACCTTTCCTTGCTTTTTTGTATGGATCTGCCAGGTTTTGCTGTCTTTTGCAGTTGAGCTTAGTGGTATCATTTAATCTTGGTGTACATTGCCCTAGGTGGGCATTGTGCAAGTGCTAGAAAACTCAGTCCTGGATCCTGGAATATTAGATAAATAATGAATAATAAGATAAAGGACGTAGATAATAAAGTAGATTAAGTTTTTTGAGTAGTGTGCTAATATGAAACCTCTGTTGGTAATAGAAGGAGAATTAAAATGCTCTGAGAGATTTGTGGCACCTTTGCTTTATAGAATGTAATCTAGATCTTAGGTGGATAAGGAAGTAGGAAATGGAATAATTTAGAATGAGTCACAAGCAACTGATAAATTGAAAGCAAGCAGCAAGAAAGACTGGACAAATAGATTTGGTGGCAAGATGTGTGACCTAAATGACTCCAGAGTTATAAAGGAAGAAATGTAGACAGCTGAAGTTTTTAGGTTGAAGAACAGAAAAACCAAGGAAGTGAGCGTTAGAGATAGTAAGTTCTGCCTATAAAGGTTGGATGCTGTTCCAGAAGAGAGATGGTAGTTTTGAGTGTGGAGTGAAGGGATTTCAAAGTAAATGGAGATAAAGTTGGGCCCAGAAAAAATCCTTAAAATGGAAATAAAATAAAATGGTTGAAAAAAGGATGAAAGATCAGCAGTGGTGGATTGAGTGATCACAAAATGGTGGAAGAAAAGAAATGCGGTTATTTGCAAAAAAAAAAAAGAAACAATATTTAATAAAGATATGGCTTGGCCGGTTGTTATTTTGGATAATGTTAGATCGAATTGGGATTAAATGTGAATAGTTAAGACTCAAGAAACAAATTATAATTTGTCATCTGACGTGAAGACGGCAGACTTCAACAAGACGAGTAATTCTCTGTGGGGAGCCACTGTACCTGGAGAAGAACTAGGGGACAGTTGAAAGGTGTTCTGTTGCTTCATCATTCTTCTGATTTGCTGCATTGCTGCCTTTCGTTCAGAGCCTCAAGAAGTGAATGTGGTTGCACATTTCATTCATGCTTATTGTAATAAAAATACTTCAATTGGAAGTCATGCGTCTGAAGCTTTTCTTTCTATGTGTAAAGGCAACTACACCAAAGTAGGAATGTGCAGGACAAATTATATTTTGAATTTGATTTTACTAAATTCAGAGGACCAACAACTTTAACTTTGAGATACAATGAAGATTTGCTGCTCTAGAAATTTACTCTGATGTATTTGTCCTCAGAAAGAGGTTGGCTATTACAGGTGAGACACAGTGCACTAAACTAATGAATTTCTGATCTTTTTGAGCTAAGACTACCAAGGTTACAAATAAATGATTAATGTCTGATTCACTACAGTCTCTAGAAAACACCAATATGCATTGCTAAATTTTCAGTCATGCGTATATGTCATTTAGTTTTCCAGTTTTGAGGAAATCGAAATGCGAACACATGAAAGTTCACCAGTTTATTCTTGAAGAGTGAGCACTTTTGTGTCAGATTGAAGGTTTGGCAAAGAATTTTAAGAAAAATTTCAATTGTCTTTCTTCACCCTTTTGGCAAATAACACGGAACTATTTTCAGCTATTCAAGTTTCTTAGAGTGTATTGAAAGAGCTAGAGGTGTTTAGACCACTTCAGGCATCTAGTTTAGCTTTTAACATTTTGGTGCTAGTACCGCTTGCATTGTCAGTGATGGGAGATTAGTTCATATACTAAGTTGAAGAATTGTACTAGGGATAACAGTGTTGCGAACTGTGTAGATTTTTTTGGTTAGATGTCTGCTTTTCTGGTTTGTTTGGTTTGGTTTCTTTTTTTCTTTTGGTTAATCGGTGTTTCTGAAACTCTTTATATGAGGGAATCGATAGCACTGCAAGCAGTAAAAGAGGTGCACTGAGAAAAGTAAGTTTTATGGCAGAATTCCATGTTTCTCAGCCTTTGGCTACAGTGGAACAAAAAGATATAAATCAATTATGCTGTATTCAATTGTGTTGAGAATCTGTTTTCTTTTACAGTTATTGCAGGCTTATTGTAGTAGGGCTTAATCTGTTGTTCTGGAAATATAGCTATAACCACAGATGTGCCCTGTAGATGGGGGACTTTACCATGAGGAATGTGGTTGTCTGTAACATTTTAAAAATGCATGCTTATTGATATTCAGTCTGATTCAGAAAGATGTTTCTTGAGTAAAATCTTGACTTTTCACAACAGGAAGAAACTTGGGCTGTAGATCTTCCTTTCTGTCTCCTAGTGAAATGTGTTATTGCTGTGACTAGATTAAATCTTTGTAAAATTCATGCTGCACTCTAAGGCAGTTCCTGCATGTTGGAATTGTGGATGAACATTTAATTAATCATTCAGTGTTCTTGGTTTGTGTTCCTGTATGTTCTTGTGTTCTGAATGAAAGGGTATTAAGAGTTATGTACTTAGTACTTTTTCGCAAAAGTGAATTTCTCGCAGCATGTTTCCTCTAGACCTGATGTCTACTACAGCAGAGTGTTGGTTATTAAAGAAATGAAGTTATAACTGTTTCCTTGAGAGTCTGACAATCATATTTGTACTCAGAAACTTCTTACAAGTTTTTTTGCCTATAATTTTTTTCTTCTGTTTTTCTTTGTTATGAACTCTAATGCTCTTGAAATTTTTCTCTATATTTAATGTCTACCGCCTTCAAATATTCCATCAGATGAATGTTTTTCCTTTCAGTATTTCTTGACTAACATAAATTTTTAGCTATTTTAATCTTCCTTTGTAAATCATTCTCCATTCTCTTGATTGGTTTTGGGGCAGAAATTCAGAATTCCTTGTAATTTGTCAATATCTTTTTGCTATTGAGATGTCTAGGAGTGGATGCAATATTGCAAATATGTAATCACCTCTCCTGTCATTATTCAGAAGTTATATATATATTGTTGCCACACATAGCACAGTCATATCTAAGCTGCCATCCACTCTACTTGCAGGCTTTTTTCATTATAACTGCATCACAGATTTTTATCAACTGTTTCAGATCTGTGTTTCTAGTATGCACGTTGCCAGATGCTGTTCCCGGCATTTCCATTTCCTAATTCTTTTTATTTCATTCCACACACATTTCTAAACAACCAAAAGCTGATATTTCTCTTGCTCTGACAGGTTATTGAGGTTATCTTGCTTCTTGGGTTTGTGGCCTGTATGACTCTTGGAAAATAAATTAGCTTTAATATAAATGCTTTTTTCCCTGCAAATATTTAATAACTTCTGCTGCTGCCCTGGGGATTGAGTTTTGAGATTTTCTATCTTGTTTTTTTCAGCTTTCCCACTCCCATTATCTTATTTTATTAAGTGGTCATCGGCACAGAGGCAGCAGTTGCTATGTGTTTATGAATTAATTCATAGGTGTATATGAGTGTATGTGTTGTGTGTATATACCTACTCAAGTATAACACATTTATCTACTCTTCCATTTAAAACAATGCTATTTACCTGCAGGAGGAGGAAGAAGAAACATATGAGCAAACTCTAGAATTCCGCAGAGGAGGGGATGGTCAGCCGAGACGGTCCACACGACCTACTCAGCAATTTTATCAACCCCCAAGAGCTAGAAACTGATTAATAAGAAATAAAAGGTAAATATACGATATTGACATTTTATTTACGGGGTTAGATTTCAAGAAAAGTACATCTGGATTGTTCTGTTTTTCAGTGTTCTTCAGTCTTTGTGCAGTTCGTGAGGGAACTTTCTACAACTTTGCCACTAGTTGGTTGTATAAGAACCCTCGGCATTGGGTTGCAAATAATGAATATTTTGAACAATTAAATTCTTGTAATCACCATTTTACAAGCAAGTAGGCAACTTAAAATTCCTAGAAAAAACTTGTTTCACATTTAGAAAAAAAAATAAATAAAATATTAAGCAACAGCACATTTTTTGTATGACCTACTTTGTTTAATAGTGGTAATCTGATATAAGGAGCAAGCAGAGAGTAGCAAGCACAAATAGCTGTTGCTATTAAGTGGAGAACTATTGCTATTAAATCAATGTCTTATCGTTTAAGTGAAAGTTTTATGGTTGTGTCTTTTAAGTTTAGAAACCATTTGTTGCCATCACCTACATGGAGGATCTACTCGGCATATTGCTTCTAAATTTCTGAATATTCATATTTATGTTAGAAGCTGGATATCTCTGCTTCTTGGGATTTTGTGGCTGTAGGAAGAGACGTAATATACCTGTGGGAAGAGGGAAGGCAATAAAAACACTTTGGTGAATGGCTTTTTAACTTTGCTTTATGTAAGGACTCAAGTCATCTGAGCAGGCTTGTACTTGATACTTTTTCACCTGGGAGCAGCAGCAAGTTTCTCTCACTTGTATCCATTGGACCAGCTGCTTCTCTGAAATAAGTGGCTGAAGTCCCTGATGAACTCAGTACTGTCTCTCTCTATCCAAGGTTCCATATTCTACTTTTTATGAGCCATTTATGTGAATAAATATTCTTTCTCTGCTATGCTTAGCATGGGAAAGAGAATTTGCAACACTAAAGTCTAAAAATCTGTGTGCTCACCATTGAATGGGGAGGTACAAGGCATAAGAATATTTACCGTACTCTGAATCTTGAGTATGTACTTGCACCTATACTTTTATTAGTTAGCAGAAGTTAAAGAATTATATATCATCCTCAGAAAATACACCTGAAGTGTACATTCAGAGATCTAAAAAGGCCAGCCAGATAACACAGTTATAATTGTTTTACTAAACAAATCAAGTATGCTGTACTGCTTTCATTTTACTTGTGGATCTTCTAAAGTCTTAATTTTCAAACACTGATTAAAAGCCCCAAATAAAGAAAGCTTTGTAAAGTTGTATGCTTTTTGTTGTACATCTACAATGTGCCTTTGTCTTGCATCTAATTTAATTTTTTTCCCTATTAGCCAGTTTATTTTTACCAAACTCTTTTTATTTCCTTTTCTTGCTCCAGCCCTGTGCCTTCAGTTGGCTTCAGGTGCTGCTGATCTCTGCAGCTTTTGATATTTCTGACATGCAATAATGTATGATTTTACTTTTTTGATCATGTGCTTTCCATTTGCAGGAGTACTGGCAATATAAGAGCAAAATTTATTCCTGACTCTCGCCAAGGTGTTAATTATTTTATTTTTGCCCATATAACTCGATTTTCTATTCTAAGTAAGTGTATCACTCACTATCAATAAACATATCATGAGATCACTTATGCAGAAATAATTCTGGCTTATGCACCGAGCTGAGTCCTAACCCAGCTCAGGTGGCTCAGAGGAGTCTTGGTGTGATCAGCCAAATGAAATTTGCTCAGTGTAGGCAGCAGTCAAAACCAGGAAGGTTTTTGTTTGGGTTTTTTGTGTGTGTGTCTTTAGGTAGCATTTTGATATTTCCCTAATTTTACAGTATAAATCTGGAAAACTGTGTTTGGCTTTGGTTAGCTGGGAGAGGGGGGGAAAACAGATATCCAGAGAGAATGAAAGTAAGTCCTGTGTCTCAAGAATAGTGAATGAATTGTTGGCCAGCAAGGACCAGCCTTTTAAGGCACAATTGATCGTTCCTTGCAGATTTTCTCATACCTTCCTTGAAGATTCTGACAGGATCCTGATTTAAATGGACAGCAGACTCTGCATCAAAACCTACCTACCATAACAATAAAGTTACAGCCCTTCCCCTGCCAAATACTTCAAATAGTATTGTTTTCTGTCAGACATCTCTAAATAAAGGAGTTGGTTTCAGGTGACAGAAAGTGTAGGTTAAATAAACCTAAAAGCATTTGTCAACAAGTAGCAATTGACTTGTCTCATCCAGGAAAAAAAATTACCGAGATATATTTTGGAAAATGTGTCAGGAAGCTGAATATTATTTCTCAGCAACTACTTACTTTGCTTTAAAAAGTTCAGCTTTTATTGCAATTATATCAAGATATATCCTTCTTTTTCTTCATCATAATTTAAAACTCTTCCGCAGTTGATGAAATGAGGTATTTCCTGTATTTTCTTTTGGCCCAGGACTGTTTACTTCAACATCCCTGGAGGTGTCCAAGGCCAGGCTGGATGGGGCTTTGAGCAACCTGCTCTAGTGGGAGGTGTCCCTGCCCATGGCAGGGGGGTTGGAAGAGATGATCTTTAAAGTCCCATCCAACCCAAACCATTCTATGATTCTGTGATCAGCTCAAGTTACATAGTGCCAGTTTGTCATCCCAAACTGAACTTATTAACCCAGTGCAATGTACAGTCAGTGACAGTTTAAACTTGGTAAACTTTGGCTACTTTTGTAAGTCTAACTCTGTTGGAGTATTGTGGAGCAAATACTGGAGGAGTTATATAAACCTTAAATAGTCATCAGTGTAAACAGTAATTCTTTGAGAAAATAGAACTTAATGCTTGATAGGAAGATTCATTCCCTCTAGATCAAAACATTCAATGCTGTCTTCTTTGGCTACTGTAACTGAATCGTCTTGAACTTCAATTAAGTGGAAACTGTCTCTAAATGACTAAAAAGTAGTCAATTGGACGTTTATGTATTTTAAAATAAAATGATTTGCTATATCTAGCTATTTTAATTAGCTGCTTTATAAGATTTAGGTTTCTTTTTGGAAAACTTCCAGAGTTAAGCTCAACTACCTTTCAACATAAAATAATGTAACAGCTATCGGATGTTAACACCAAAAAAAAGTTGTCAAACTATGAAATTAAATACATTGGTCTCGAAACACTAGAATTAGTCAGGTAGGAAAAGAAAATAGGCAAGAGATATCTTCTATGTAGAGGCTGGGTTGTGCTGCTTAAACAGTTAACTCCTGTATTAGTTCCAGGCAAAGCAATCCTTTATTTTGTCTCAAATTTATGATACGGATTTTTTCCCTCTGCCACTGGGTTCTCGTGAATATTTGGAAAACTGAACATCCTGTTCTTTTCTCTTCAAGAGTGTGGCATTTGTGGGCATCTCTAAATAGTATTGAAAAGTGGAAATTCTTCCTCAGTTTAAGAACACTCTATTGCCAATCTTTTTGAGGATAAAAATATCGTAGTGCTGTATCCAGGAGCTTTTTCCTGTGTGATACAGACTAGCTTTCGCCTGCCAGGTTTACTTTCTGAAGCTCATGTGGACTCCAGTGCAGCTGCCTGCGTTTGCCTTGTTTGATAAGTGATGCGAGGAGATGTTTATTGTGATACTACAGTGGGCATATTTATCAGATGTGGCTTATAGCTCCCCATAGTACATCTCATGCTACCACATCTCTTAGGTTGCATTTTGAAACTCATGACACGCGATCTAATAAGGTACTGGTTGAAGAAAGTGGAAATGGAGAGAAAACAGTAATGAAAATCTACTAAGCTTTTCAAAAATAAGCGGTGGATGTAATCAGTTTTTCTCCAATTTTAAATGTAGGCAGAAAATCACAGTCTTTTTCTAAATTGCTTTCAGCTTACGCAGACTTGCACAATAGTGTAGCTTTAATGTCTTGACATGTGAAAGTACAGGAATATTGAATGTCAGTTCCTAGAAGTGGATTTCTATGCGTTTTTCCTCCTTTTTATTCTGTAGAGCTTTTTGAGAGCGTGGCTTATTGTTCTTATTTCAAGTTTTTGATAACCTGTTAGAGAAAGACATGACTTCTCAGGGGAAGCTTTAAGGGATCCAGTGAGACGTAATTTTACCACAGCCTTCCACTGAAGGATGCTTTACTTCTTCACCAGATCATTGATTAATGACACCTTTACTCACTGAGAGGGAGTATCTCTGCATTATGTAAAGTAACTTAATTTTTTTTTTCCTGAAAAGAGATGGAAAGCCCTTGTCGATGATTGTTTTCTATTATAAATTGGTAATTTGTTTAGAATTTTAATATTGTAGTATTTAACATTAAAATGCCAAGGTGCCTTGTTTTCAAAGGCAGCTTAGGCAATTCTAAAAGTAAAATTTGCTGGCCGTATTTGTATTGAGAATGACAGGGACGTATCAGAGATGAAACATGAGGTCCATACACTAGACATGTCAACTCAGACCCAAAAGCTTTTAGACCTATGTATATAATGTTACATCACTTGACAAGGAGGACTTATTAGCACTGGTATAACAATGCAGAAATTAAGCTATGCTGCTTCCTCCTGGATTAGTTTTCAGAATACTTATTTTGGTGCTGAGGTTGCCCTTGTGAATCTGGAATTAGCGTGCTCTTAAGTGTGAAGAGGGTTAAGTTTTTAAAAGCTTGAATTATTATTTTTTTTTTTTAAATGGAATTTGGATCCGTTGGATTGTTCAGCCTGGAAAAGAGAAGGCTCTGGAGAGACCTTATTGCAGCCTTTCAGTACTTAAAGGGGGCTTATAAGAAAATGAGGACAGACTTTTCAGCAGGGCCTGTAGTGATAGGACAAGGATAATGTTTTTAAACTGAAAGAGGGGAGATTCAGACTAGACATTAGGAATACATTTGTTACAATGAAGGTGGTGAAACACTGGAACAGGATTCCCAGAGAAGTGGTAGATGCCCCATCCCTGGAAACATTTAAGGTCAAGCTGGACAGGGCTCTGAGCAACCTGATCTAGTTGATGTCCCTGCTCATTGCAGGGGGAGTTGGACTAGATGACCTTTAAAAGTTCCTTTCCAACCCAAACCAGTCTATGATTCTCTCCTTCTGAAGAACTTCTTGCCACAGTGTTCTGTGCTTTGGGTATTAAGAAAAATTGCTGCAGACTTCAGGAAATCTTGACGTGGTGTTTATTAGAGCAACAGAGCAGTCACATTAAGGTGAAATAACAGAAGTATGGGATAATCAGTACCTCACTGTGGTTGCAGTTGATCTAAAATAATTGTTTATTAATATCCAGCAGTGTGAGGAAGAGAACACTTGGAATTTTATCAGAGCACTGCATTGAGAGTCCTTGAACCTGCTCTAGGTTGCTTAGGGTATAAGTCAAATACTGACTTCTAACAGGTGTGTATAATAAGATATTAGCACGGAATCACAAAATGGCAGGGGTTGGAAGGGACCTTTGGAGATCACCTGGTCCAAATCCCCACCAAAGCAGATTTACCTAGACCAGGTTGCACAGGATGGCATCCAGGTGGGTTTTGAATATCTCCAGAGAAGGAGACTCCACAGCCTCTCTGGGCAGTCTGTTCCAGTACTCTGGCACTCTCAAAGTAAATAATTTTTTCCTTACGTTCAGACAAAATTTCCTGTGTTCCAGTTTGTGCCCCTTATTGCCCCTTGCCCTGTTGCTGGGCACCACTGAAAAGAGTCTTGCCCCATCCTCTTGACACTCCTTGGTGAATCCATGTTAACCACTTCTGATAACCTTCTTTTCCTGCACATACTTAGAGATGATATCCAGGATGAGCTGTTCCATCACCTTTCCAGGGATGGAGGTGAGGCTGACTGTCATTTAGTTTCCTGGGTCCTCCTTGCCATATTTGAAGACTCCTCCTAGACAACCAAGATATTAGAATTAGTATCTTAACGATAATAAAAACACACCCTGAGCTTATATTTCCTGGAGAGAATTTCATGATAGTATGAAAAACAAGGGGAACAAGTAGTGAGAAATTAGTGTTTTGAATGATCATAGCTTTTGGAGGAGCTTGAAAACCTGAGAGTCTGAAGCTATGAGAGCTTGGTCATTATCTCTTTCTTGAGTCTTCCTTTGCTCCATTACAGAATTAATCTACACCTTGTCAAACTTGCTATAAAATCTGTATTGAAGTTTTTACCAATGGAGAAACTGCATTTTTGTGAGAAGTCATTGCCAGAAAGTGGTCTTTTCTTATATTACACCAATCGTATTTATTGCATTGAAGTGCAACCTTCTGATTTATTCTTTTAAAGATTTGTATCTTTGTAAGTACTGAAAAGCAGGTATCCACTCTTGGGGAGGAAGAAAATAACAGTGAAATGTACGTTGCACAATGAGCAGAAAGTTTTGGTGCTTATCTATTGGTTTTTTTTTTTTTTTTCCATTTAGCAACCTTCTCGGGGTGGGGGGAAATTCACCGGCAGCTCCAACTTGAAGAAGACTTCTAGAGGAAATTCTGTTTTTTTCCAAGCAGCAGGATGATGGAACAAAGAAAGCTCATGTGAGCAGAAGGAATTTGGACCTGACACCACAAGAGACTTTTTTAAAGTTCTTAGTTACATGAAGCTGAATACTTTTTACATATGAAAGAGGCAAATTGTCATTGCTGCCATCAATAAAACCACAGTGCACTATTCTATTCTTTGCCTTGTATTCTTTTTACTGAGCCTCCATTGTTAGGTAACATAATACTAATGTATCATGATTTTTATTAATTTTGAATTGATTTTGGTTCTAATATTGTTTCTAGTAAAGTTTATATTTTCTCAAAAGCAAACAGAATTGGACCTTTAATTTAGATTTTAGTCTAGCATTATTGAAACATGTTTAAAATGTTCAGCTAATTATTGTACAGTGAAATTCTGAAGAGGTTTTGACTGTGTTTTCTATGTTTGTTTTCCAAAGTTGCTAAAGGCCAAATTACAAATTTGCCTATTATGTTTTTCATGACCTGTGACTAAGAGGTTGAAGGGGAGAACAAAATAACCTGTCAGTTTCAATAGCAATTTTCTAAATAATTCTAGGTAAATATTTTCTTTTTAGGAATATTTATATTACAGAAATAGGAACATTTCTAGAAGGTACAGGCAAGTAGTTTAAACAAAAAATGCTGAAAGATGCATATGAGTATTTTAAACGTAAATATGTGTATACATGCACACATGTGCAACCTGTTAAATAGTAAGTTCTAACTTTCTTGTAGCTTTAAACTCTGCTTTTGTTTCGTATGATTAGAATTTTTTCAATTATCAATGACGCTTGAAAGAATCTTATGTCAAACTGCTTTTCATTCTAAGCTCTATCTTTGAATCTCATGTGAGTATAACAAATAGTTGAAATTTCACTATTTCTTTAGCTGAGAAGCACTAAAGATCTGTGTACCATGCAAGTCCCTTCTAGCTTTATTCTGATCATTTGATTAAGATGGAAATATCACATATATTTTAAGGTAATTCTGTAAATACAGAATTTTACCTGAGATATGTATTGATGGTATAAGTTGTACGATTAAATCTACTGCATTTCTTTCTTGAGTGCTCATGGAAAACTGGACGGAAAATGGTTTATTTGGATGAAAAGAAGTTTTATATTGATGATGTAATTGAATGTATTTGCAGTACGTAATGTGGATTCCTGTCCAAATGCAGTGAAATCTTAGCAAGCACATTAATATTTGCAGAATAGTAAGGAATGTTTTGCTGCATTAATGGATCCTAAGCAGCTTCTTGAGAATTACAATGCAACTCACTAATAATTCTGAAGAAATTTGGAAGTTTAAAACACGAACTGTACAATGTTGAAGTTCTTCACTATCAACTGACACGCAACAAATTTTACGAAATTTGTTAGATTTAAGTTAGAAACTACTTTCCAAATACTATGAATCATTCTGGTCAGTTTTGCTAAATTGTACCAGCAAATAAATAAATTGTAGATCTAATACATTGGATGTTGGATGCTTTACTTCCAGAATTACCATTAAGACTACTGATAGCAGCTATGCAACTTCATAAAGCTGTGCAGCCATAGCAGCATTTTAAAAAGCAGGTTTGATTTTTCTTTGCAAATAGACTGTGCGTTAGGTGAGAGCCCTACAATCAGTGTACTGAAACAATTTCTGAAATTAAAATAACTTTCACGTTCTTTTGAGCTTTCATTCTTGCTGTGAACTGAGGCATAAAATTCAGAAAACTGCAATCTGATTTAGCGAACTGTAGAAAACAAAGCCTACTTATGAAAATTTGAAAACTGTAGAAATACAATACAGCATTCCTCTGTAGTGGCTGTGGCATTCTGAAATTATCACAGGTATGTGCAGCTGTCTGTGGGCAAATGAAATATATTTGAGAATGTTGTTTTTGTTTGTAAAACAGTAAAGACCATATCCTGGTCTTTTCACTGGTGCTGAGGAACTGGAAAGCCAGGGTAAACAAACAGCTGGAAAGTCCCCTTGAAAAGACATGTTGTCTTTATGTGTTTTATGATTCTTTTCTGGTTTGATTTCAACTGAAATGACTTCTTTTGAAAGCTCTGCCTGTTTAGGATCTGAAGAACCAGAGATTGAGTAGATAAAAACTGTTGGCGTCAACTTGTTTTGAAAAGCAAGGATTTGTATATTCATACTCATTTGTTCCTATTCTGGAAACAACACGATGATAAACTAGGTATGTATATAAATGATTTTCTTGATTTGCATAGTCCATCAACATCACAAATGCAACAATTTGCCAGTCATAATGCAGTAAAGTTTACATACATAAGTGAAACATTAATTTATTTAGCTTTTATGTTCAGAAAAATGTTATCGTGACCAGGTGGGTCTTCAAGGCTGATGTAAAAGCTAACATCTAATTTGTCAAAAGCATCAGCACAAGCAAGCTCCTGAATTTGTCTGCTATGTCTGTGTAGTTAAACAAAAAAGGCTGATAAGGAACACTGGATCTTTATCAACTACGCTATTTATTTACTAGCTTGAATCCTGACTCTGTTTTGGAGTGCTCTTGACTTAGCTGTTTCTAAGACAAACCTGTCATGAAGAAACTTTGCCCTTTGCAAGCTGGGTATGAGCCAACCTGTGCCTCTTGACCTGTAGAACCAGTAGGTTCCTGGTCTGTGGCCCTCCTTTACTTGGGTTACAGATACAGCTTATGAGAATTTGTGTCTTGAATGTTAGGAATGCGATTCTAATTAGATGTTTTCTGTGCCGTGGACTTGTAGATAACATTTTTGCCTAAAGGAAGCTTAAAAAAAGTTAGAATTTCTGATTTAAATTATTCTAAAAGTTATGTTCCAAGTTGGTAATACTATCATCGAATAAAATTTATTTTTTGCCCTTTTTTTCACCTTTATATTGTCAAGATGTAAAATCATGTTGAAACAAAGAGTGGAGATGTTCTGGTTTTATCTTACACATTTTCAGAGTTTTGTAACTCAATTTGTTTGAAGTTGTCAAGTTTTCATTTAAAATTCTGCCTTGGACTAACATCTTCCGATAGATATTCATATGTATTTTTTATATGTTTATATAGCTTTTTCTTATATAGCTTTTTCTTTTGTCACTAATAGGTACTTTCTTATTAAGTCTTTGGCAACAACTGTAGAAAGCATTTTGAGGATCACTTTTCAAGGTCGCTCTTCTAAGAAATGCTGCTGGAATATTCTCTGCTGAATCTCTCTGTAACAACTTGAGCCGTACGCAGGTGGAACATATTGGGAATATGGCTTTCCAAGGCAATATTAACAATGCAGATTTCCATTGGGTAGTGAAAGGTTGATGTCACAGGAAGGACAAGTCTTACCCATGAGGTGCGCTTGGCATTAGGTACAGAATGAGTAAAAGGTGCAGCTTGAGGTAAATCTGAGGAGACATTTGCAAGAGAACTCCCAAAGAGCCAAACTACAAATGAAGGTTGGTCTAACATTAGCCAGGTAGCTGAAGGAATCTGGCAGTGTAGGGTAAATAGTCCCTTTCTAGCAGTTTGGTTGGAGGGAACTTCATACAGAAAAGTCTCCGCTGCTTTTTTGCAAAGGAACACGTCATTTGGAGTGATTGTCAATTGAAGCTTTCTTGAAGGAGAATCCCAGTTCAGCTGTCCTTTCATCATGTGACTTGATCCAACACCAGTAAAATCTCATCGCTTTGTTGAGAACTATATGAGCCTCAGGAATGGCTAATGGCACAATTTTAGCTAACTCAGTTCAGCTTTCTACTTTCTATACAACTACTGAGGTCGTCTCTTGGTTGTTTTTTTTTCCTTTCTGGAATCTTCTAGAGCAACCTATTGCAGGACAGGAAGGTATTCCAAACGTGTAGTTACTGACCTTCTCATAGCATGATATGCATATGAAAAGCTTTGTGTATTAGTGCTGTCCTTCAAAGCAATAGTAAAGACACATAATTGCTTTCTCCCCCCCCCCAGTATTCATTTCATATCAGTTGCTTATGTTGGTCTGTTCTGGTTTTAAAGGCAATTTTGTTTGGGGGTTTTGAGAATGGTTCCAAATAATTTAAAAAGTAAAGACAAAAAGTATATCAATATTTAATTTTCCCACAAGATTAATAGACTTTAAAAGTCAGTTTCCATACAAAGACATGGGCTGTTGATAGACATAATTATATTCTGGAAATTATGGTGGTATGAATGAAACCAGAATCTAGTATGTGTTAGAAATAAATTTTACGTGTGTATTCAAATAAGTAGGAACTGTGGAAAGGCAAATGATTAGGCATATAGTAGCAACAGATCACTATAGATGATCTAAAAAAATTCTGCAGCTGCTTCTAAGGAAAATGTTTGCAATCATATTATAGTGCCTTGTAATATTTCATGCAATTTGACTGGTCTATTTCTATCTTAAAATGGATGCACAGGTAAGTATTGTGCAGAAGATACTCATGTCATTTTCAGGCAGTTTAGTATGTCATGGGATCTGGAATGCTTTGATTTTTATACTGCATATTTCTAAACTTCAAAGGTCGAAGAACATAAAAAATATTTTATATTTGTTTTATAGTCAAAGTAGTCTTAACCCCAAGTATATTTTGTGTCGTTAGATAAATGGCTACGCCTCTGCTAAAACAGCTGTAATCTCACAAGACTGCACAGATTCAAGTCACAATTAACCATCTATTTGTGCTGATTATTCTTCTGTAGCTTTTTAGCAGAGGAACTTGGTTTGCTTACAATAATAATAAAAGTAAAAAGCAGACTAAACAAGAGCTGCTTTATCATTTTGACATTCCACAAATGAAACTAGTTGTTTGTACTGGGGTACTAGTATAGCACATACAAAGTGGGTGTTCCATGTGCTATTTGAATGAGTAAAATAGCTTTCTTACAATAAAAAATAAATCCATTTTTAAAAATTTGATATGTTTTTTCCTCCCAATAATTAAAAAGGATTTCATCCCAGTTTATTTGATGGGATAAGACAAATGACCTACTCTGGCATTTTGCTGCTCTTGCCATATCAGTCTCTTTGGGTATATTATGATCAAATGCTCTCAGTAACAGATGTTCTTGATGGCCAGGTCCTAACTGTGTTTTTTACTCCGATTGGTTGGATTAAAATGTATATCAAAACTTGAGATGTAGCATTGTACGTGGCAAGGTCCGGGTTTGTCATGCCAGCATTTATCTGGAGTAGGAGCTGCAGTCAAGTTTCAGTGTACTACAGCTGCAGAAGTGGCACTAAAATTCAGTCTGTGCTACTCCATTATACTTAGTTACTTTAACTTTGAACTTTCATTTTCAAAAAGAAAATTAAAGAATAAATTCTTATAGCTGTACACAAAAAAAAGTGACCAAATTTTGAACAGTAAGCTGATGCCTACTACATTGTTAGAAAGAAAAAAAAAGTTGCAAGAGTTGTGGAATGTGAAAATGTGCCACACACATCAGCCAGGAATGTTTGTGCTTCGTGGCTTGGGGAATCTGACATTTTTTTCCAAAATATTGAAGATCTGAACCATTCTGATATAGAGTAGTCATATTTGAAACCCACTTACCCCAACATTTCATTCGGTCTCTCTACCCCATGAGGAACCCGGCCTTAGTTATCCCTGTGACTCTGGCTTTCTCACGGCACTTTGCAAGAAGCCAGATGGCAATTGGGAGTCTCGATGGAAGCTGATGGAGAAGCTGAGAGACTGCTGTTGGTTCACAAGTTCCTCTGAACTTAGTGTGAGAAGCTGTACTCTATACTTGGAAAATATGGAAGAAGCCGGGACTCTGTGGTTGAATAGTTGTTAAGGATGGAAGCTGTATCATGAGCGTGTTGCAAACGGCGGTGGTGCATACTTGGACAAGGGCAAGACAGATGGAAAAAGCACTATTTAAATGATGATATAGTAACTTAATTTTGCCAAATAAAGTATGCCACGTGCAAAGTACTTAGCGTTCTGAAACGTAGCCTCTCTTATGGTAGAATGCACAGTATTTATAGAAAAGATCTCAAATTTAAGATCCTTTGAATGTGTCAACCATATCAGCATTGTTTATTTGACTTCTGTGTTTTGCAATAATGTGCTTACCTTGATGTCGATGTTGAGAAGGCCTTTAACACTGTTTACCTGAGGTGTAGGTGAGATGCTGTTATTTTCTAGTGGGGCAATAAAAATAGTCTGCCATTAGATAATTTGTTTTCTCTTGTCCTTCGTGGTTAGAAATAATGATAGCTATGTATTGTTTCCTTGATGCCAATGGAGGCCACGTTTTTTACTAAGAGCTTCATTTAGCCTCATATGGAGGAATTGTGGGACCTACGCTGAAGCCCAGCCAATCTGTATAACTGATGTCCTCATCTGACCAAAACATTGACGTCATCTTCCATCATTTTTGTACCTGTGCCTGCAGAGAAAGCATTCATGAATGATGAGTCACACTATTTCTTTGTTAGGTACAATTATTTTCTATTTGGGCAACAAGTGCTCAACAAGTATCTCTCAAGACAACATGTGCCCACAGTGTTTGTCTGGACCACGCTGTTCAGTCAGGCCATTTCTGACCTGTAAACTGTTAACCATTAAATTAGTCATTTGTGTGACTTTCCCCCAGGTAACACAACGCCTACAAATTCAAAGCCAGTGTAAAGCAGAATAGTAATGATATTTGGTTTGAGTTACGTACGCTGTTTTTTCCTGGCAAAAGAAATCTATTGTAAAACAGGGAAAAGTGTTCTACTTCAGGATTAACTTGGCAGGAGTAATGCTACTATGTACTTTCATCTCAGATCCTTTCATCAAAGACTGCTTATCAGGGCTGTTTTACATTTTAGTATCACATTTTTAGAGCAATTTTGACTTTCATCACATAGGCTGGAGGCTTTTATCCAGATATTTCTTGAGCATAGCAAATAGGAACCTCCTGAGTCCTCTGCATGTAAGGACTTTGTTAATTTTTTGTGGACATTGATTAACTTATGCCTTTGATAAAGTTCCTTAGCTCTTGAAAGCACTTTAGCTCTGTTATTCCCAATTACTTAAATTCTGGAACAGTCTGGTAATATAATTCCTCAGAAGGCTAAAAAATCTTTTAATTGCAGCATGATAGTATTCAGTTATACACACTTGTGCTTGTTTCACCATTGACCTTCAGTTTAAAGAGCTTTCATCTGACCCTTGAGGTATTTGTGGGCAATTTCTGACCTGTGCTGAATGAGGTCATGGAAGAAGAATACTCTGCGAATCCCGTTCAGTTCCCATTTGCAGCGTGGAAGCGTGCTGCCCCAGGAGGTTCTGTGGCTCATGTGGTCATGAGCACGAAGCTTATATTGTGTGCAGTGATTTCTGTTCGGCTTGATGTGCCTTCACTGAATCGATTAAATTCTTTCAACTGGTAGTTTCATGTGCCTGTCTTCTAGTGATCGGGGAAAAAAGGCTCTGCAGTATTACAGAACAGCACAGGTTAGAAGGGGACTTCAGGAAGCGTATCTCTAGGCCAACCTCTTACTCAAAACGGGGTCAGCTAGGAGATTAAGTAGAATTGCTCAGGGCTTTACTCAGCCAGGTCTTGCAAAAGTTCAGGGATGCAGCTGCGTCACCTTTCTGTGCAGCCTGCTCCGGTGTTTGACTCTCTGTCCTCATGGGGAAAAACACTATTTCCTTACAATGTCTGGACCTGTCCTATTTCAGCATGTGCTTATAGCCTTTTGTCCTCCTGCCGTGCACCACTGTAAAGAGCCTGACTCTGTCTGGATAGATCTCCCTATGGGAAGGCTGCTGCTAGTTCCCCCTGCAGCTCTCTCTTCTCCAGGCTGAACAAGTCCTGTTTTTTTGGCCTCTACTCACAGAGTAGGTGATCCTGCCCTTGGCCGTTGCAGTAGCCCTCCATGGAACTCATTCTGATTTAATGATGTCTTCCTTGGATTAGCAAATCCAAAACTCTGTGTGATATTCTAGGTGGGGTTGAATGAGGCCTGAGTAAAGGAGGATGATAATTTCCTTTGATCTACCATCTATGTTTCTGTTGGTATAGCACAGGATACTGTTGGCCTTCCTTGCAGCTGGAGCGTACCACTGGCTCATATTCAACTTGTCATCTACGAATACCCATAGGTCTTTTTCCACAGAGCTAGTCCCCAGCCAATCAGTCCCCAGTCATCCTGTAGACTGCAAGGGGTTCTTCCTTCCCAGGTATTGAGCTTTTTATTTTTTTTAATATACTGTTGGCCTTCCTTGCAGCTGGAGCGTACCACTGGCTCATATTCAACTTGTCATCTACCAATACCCATAGGTCTTTTTCCACAGAGCTAGTCCCCAGCCAATCAGTCCCCAGTCATCCTGTAGACTGCAAGGGGTTCTTCCTTCCCAGGTATTGAGCTTTTTATTTTTTTTAATGAGATTTAATTCTCATTTAATGAGTTTCCTGTCAACCTATTCCTCCAGCCTGTCTAGGTCCATCTGAATGGTAGCCCCATCTTCAAGTATGTTCCTTTGTTGTCCTCCCAGCGCACCTCCAGTTTGGTGTCATTGCAAACTTTATGAGCAACGATTTCATTGCCTCTTTTCAGGTCACTGGTAAAGATGTTAAACGGGACTGATCCCGGGGCGGACCCGTGTCGTACTCCTGGCCTCCAGGCCAATAGGTTTGTTGGTCTTCTACAAAGACATAGTACATCAGCACTCAGTGATTGCTCTGGTCCTTGAATCATCTTCTAGCCCCTTAATCACCATAGATCCCAAAGGAACATTGGTAGAACAAAGCTTAATTGGTAATAACAAGATGTAATTGGGGGCTTGTCAGATACTAATGATCTCTGCTTCGGAAGACAAGTGAAACTTTTGCTCAGTAAGAGGGATTTGCAGTAAGACTAGATGGCAGGGAACACCTCTTACTGAAGCATACCACGTGATATTTATTATTCTAATTAAAATTTCTATGTATTTTTTTCATCTTGCAATGTCTCATCTCCTTGTAAAATATTAGGAATACAAAAAAAAAAAAAGGCTATTTTAAAAATAATTTAAAGAAAACAAAGATAAAGCTATAATTGTGATAGAAGGAATGACTTGGGTTGTACATTCTAAGCCTGGGTGACCTGATGCCCCTACTGTGAATTTGCCCTAGTGTGTTTTTAAAATAGCTGTGCTCATACTCCCTGTGTGCCAGATGACTGTTGCTCAACAGAACAAAGAACTGCTGGCAGATATTGGGAATTTTGTGTCAGCCTGCTGATGTTTTTTGACAAGGTGTTGACCTGACTCGTTGTTAAACTCCACCCTGAATATACGGACAGGCGAAAAGTTGAGCATGCCTGACGCACAAACTCCAACAGCAGTAACTGAGCCTGGGGAAGAAGAGATTGTTTATTATGTTGGTTTGTATTTCCAGTATGAAGCAACTTTATCTTAAATATGCTGTTTGGAATGTTTTGAAGTAAGGCAGGGAAGCCATCTACTGACAGCCATATGTTTTGTGATATGGTAGAACCCAGAAGCAAAGTAGTCTAATGCTGTCAGAGTAAAATCTCTGTGCTACCTACTTGTGTTTCCAATGCGAAATAGACATGAGTGTCTCGGACAATGCCAGCAGCAGGGCTGGCCTTGGGCACAAGATAAACAAAGTCTGACAAGCATCGACTTGGCAACAGATGAGCTGGACTAATGTGTCTATTCCCAGCAGCAGGACCTGAGGAACAGGGTGCTCCTGGCATGGTCTCCAAAATGCCTCCAAAGAAACTCAGAACTGTACCAATCATAAGGGTAGGCATATCCTGAAGTACCCATTTAATGAAAAATAAATGCTCTTTTCCTCCAGGAGTTGCTGTCAATGAGCATGTTTTATTGCTTGCAGTTACTAGCAGGAGCTGTAACATATATCTGCTTATCCCATAAAATTTGGAATAGACTGTGCTGGTCACAGAGTAATCTGAAAGATTGGAATATATAATTTTCTTTTAGATTACCACATCACTTCAAAAACATTTATTCCTCTATATTTGCCTGTGGACTGCAGAATTAAAGCATCACATGAGGATTAATGCAAGACTTAACTTTAAGAGTCTACATTTACTGAGCCTTTTTTGGTCCAGTTCCTCCAGCTGCTTAGTTGAATGTACCAAATATGAAAGTTGTTTAGCATATTTAAACCTTTCCTTTGCATGGAGATTTATACTGCGAGTTTATTTATTATGGGCTATGATATGCTGTAAGATAAATAACCCAAAATACGACATAAAAGTCAACATCTATATGTGATTAATTGAAGGAGTTATGGAGGAGAGACCTCAGCTGTGCTTGGCAAATTCAAAAAGTACTTCCAATTTATCTAATGCCAAGTAATACGTAATGAACAAGATCAAATTATAATGCTATGGTTCATTGAGCATGGTTGATGAAGATCATTGTTCATTCACCAAAGGCCTGTCATTTAATATTTACATTGTTGGAGAAATGCGTGACTCAGAGCCTAGCAGTGCTTACCTTTTCAAAGAAGAGATATTTATAGAACATAGTTCTTTATAAATATCTTAGTACAGGTAAAGCAAGGCCTAGAATACACTGAAATGTGTTCTCCACGTAATAGCTAGACCACATAAGGGCATACTTCTTCCTTCCTGAGCTCATTATACTGATAAAAATACTCCTGTTGCAAAGATTTACAATAATTTCAAGGGTCATTCCCATTCCCTTATGGAAACAGATTATGGAAGTATAAACACTGTCACTGCATCAGTATAGCCAAAACAGAATGATTTTTATGTTCTTGTATCATAGAACCATTGAATGGTTAGAGTTGGAAGGGACCTTAGAGATCATCGAGTTCCAACCCCCCTGCCATGGGCAGGGACACCTCCCACTAGACCAGGTTGCTCAAGGCCCCATCCAGCCTGGCCCTGAACACTTCCAGGGATGGGGCATCCACAGCTTCTCTGGGCAGCCTGTTCCAGTGTCTCACCACCCTCAAAGGAAAGAATTTCTTCCTAATATCTAACCTAAATCTCCCCTCTTTAATTTTAAAACTATTACCCCTCATCCTATCGCTACGCTCCCCGATCAAGAGTCTCTCACCGTCTCATGTGTCCGTGTGCTCTGTCGTGGGAGCAGGTTTAAGGACCTGCTCTTGAGAACTTATAGGGCAATGTTGCATAAGGGCTGGCTCAGCAGCTTCAGGAGGTGTTAGAAGACACCCTGCCCCAGATGTTGGGTATGACTGCCTCTGCCCTATGGAAAGACGAGGGTCTGTGCTGCTTTGCAGTACAGAAACTGTGCAGGAAAATCATCATCTCTCTCCCTTTTTCCTCCTCATTGTGTAAACAAAGCAATTCATGCAACATCTTTTCAGTTGAAAATTCTGCCCCCGCTTCACCCATCATATTTTTGGCTGTATGGTAACAGCAGCCTAAGAATAGCTGACCTTCTTCTATCTGTCTTGTCCCACCCATGCCACATTTCCTAGGGTGGATTGTACTGACCTAATATGACAATTTTATTTTTTCTCCTACGCAGGCAAACCATTCTGCAGTTAACAGAGCCTATTGAAATCAATAAGCCTTTTACCTGGTAATTCTTAAAATTTTCCAGTGCAATTAGGGCATAACTTGGCAACAAGTAGGAGTGAATGCTGGCTGTATTTTACCTATTTTCTAATTGAGAGAGCAAAGTGAGAAACTGCTGCTAATTTTATTATAGCAATTAATGGTAAATCTCGAGCTGCCTGATCTGAAATGTCATTCATCTTTGTGTGCTCTGCGTATTCTTGATTTGCTACCCTATTGCTGTACCTTTGCCCATTCTGTTCCTTTGCCCGTTTTTGCGGTTTTCTCAGTCATTTTACAGGAGTCCAGATTTGCAGTAATGGATTGCAGTGCTCTTTTGAAACTACGCAGAACTGCATTTCTTCTAGCTAAAGCTGAAGATTAACTTTTGCACTAGAAAAATTTTTTAAAACTGCTACAAACAGAACCGAGTTTTGAATACCTAGAACACTGCATCAATGTACTAAAGACATTTCTTACTTTTTTTTTTTTATAGTGCAGGGAACAGTGTATTGGAAGCCTATATGGTACAATATAGAAACATACTAAAAGAGTATATCACAATTCCAAGTAAGCATCTGTGTCAAAACCAGTTTAAAAACTCTGCAAATATATTGCTGAAACAGTCACTTCTTATATGACAATAAAAACTGTTGCTTTCAGAAATAATATTTAATTATTTTGGGTTCTAGAATCAACTTTAACCTTCTTTTTGCTCTGGTTTCATACCTGTATTTTGAATTGTGGCTTCTCTGTTTCTCTGTTTTAGAAATTCTGATATTCACTGTGGTTTATGTGATACTTTTCTTTTTTTAGGGAATAATATTTCTCTGCATGCTGATGTCCCTAAATTTCCGGGTTAAGTCTGTTAAAATAGCAGAAATTTAAGCTTTTCCAGGGTATACAGGAACACTAATTAGAAATTTTCTTATGCGTATAGTCAAATAGGGCTTGATTCTGAAAGGAAATCTAAATATCTTTTGTAGTCCTTAAGAGAGGTCAGCTTGAATGACAAGAGGCTCATGGAATTTGTCCTTTGAGATGGATTAGCTCAAAGCTCACTTTTCAGTGATGCCGTAAAAAGTAGATAACCTTCTTCCTAAAATAAAAATAATTTCTAAAAAAATTCCTCCATTGTCCTTTTGTTGGCTCCTCCTTGCCTTTGTGGTTTTTAAGATACCTGTTCTAATAAAACATTTGAAATTATCTTTCTGTTTATGCTGCGCTCAAAACATTGTGGAAAGGTGTCACTGATTATGAACGCAGACAGGTTCGCTATGTAAACTTAAAAAGTACGAAAATATTTTATCTCCAACACTGTGCTTACAAAATAATATTAAAAATTGCTGTTCGTGTGAGGAGAAGTGTTGCATGGCAATTTCTTTTTAAATATTTAATTAGGAAATGCTTAATCTAAACATACGGAATTCTTTTATTTTTTTTCCCCCTGAGATACATGGGAAATCAATAAAATGTTGCTCATCCTAGTTCTCAATAGCCATTCTCTGTCAGTATGTATTAAAGACCAGAATAATTATAAATAGTGAAGAAGGCTAAACATATGTTTTTATGCATTGCCTACTGCCAAAAAGTATGGTTTCCAGGAACTGGAAAGGAATTTTTGCCTGTTCCTATTAACACCCTGAAACAGCTGAGTTAAGCTAAATGCAGTGACTTTTCCAGGTTGTGTGAGTTATTTCACTCCCATGGATAAGGTTTCGTTATTTGGAAGCTTCTTCAGCAAAACTCCATTTTATAAATGCTTAATCATTCTCTATTTCACTGGAAGATTTCATAACCCAACAGAATTGTTGTAATCCTGGATCCCTTTGAAGGATCCAGTCCTAAAATTCCTTGTGATAGAGCACTTGAATGCTAGATAATGAATACCATTAAATCTGTATTTAACAAGAAAAATCCCTTTGCCCTTGACAGCTGGAGCATATTAATGTGAGAGCTTAGGATAGCCCATGTTTTCAGGGTAAAAGAAAGGGGTAACTGTGTGTATTTGGGCAGAAAGCACTTATATTCAGGCAAATGCATAGATTTTCCCCTCAATCTCCTCAACACAGTATGTTTCACTTTTCCCTCTTTGAGGAAGGGGAACTTAATGGACGTTCTGGACTCAGTAAAAACTGGATCTTAATTCTTCAGCGATACTTACACTAACAATATTCTAAGCTTCTTCTCTCTGATGCGTGTTCTTCAAAGCGCTTATGTTGATTACTCGGATTTTTAGCACCTCTTGACAGAGTTTCGTGATTCTCTGGAAATTACTTTGAGAAACATCCAGGCAATCTTTCAAACTGAGTCCCTCTGGTTCTGAATGAAAAATGTCTAAATCAAAGGTTTTCAGATTATTTAGAAATTTAAGAATACGGCTTGTTCATTAGGCATAATTTCAAGCACATGCTTCTTATAACGATGGAGAGGAACATATCTGACAACTGCAATTTCCTTTTTACCTCAGATGTTGTGTTCCTGTAATGGCTTTCTGTAAAAGCATCTGACTTCTCGAGCAAACTTGTTTGAAATAGGATGAGGGGTAATGGTTTTAAATTGAAAGAGGGGAGATTTAGATTAGATATTAGGAAGAAATTCTTTACTGCGAGGGTGGTGAGACACTGGAACAGGTTGCCCAGGGAGGTCGTGGATGCCCCATCCCTGGAAGTGTTCAAGGCCAGGTTGGATGGGGCTTTGACCAACCTGGTCTGGTGGGAGGTGTCCCTGCCCATGGCAGGGGGGTTGGAACTCGATGATCTTTAAGGTCCTTTCCAAGTCTAACCATTCTATGAAATGGAAGCTACAAAAACGTGAAATAAACCCAACTGGGTGTATTTCTGTTTCAGTTATGTTTGTCTTCATTAATAAAGGCAATACATTACCTCTGTTCATGCTGGCTAGCGTTGCCATGCATTATGTTTTGAACAGTGGTGCTCGTGGTTCAACCTGTGATTTTAGTAGGCTTGTGTCTGTTGCTATTTTGGAAGGCTCCTCTCAAATCCTTGTATTTTATGTTTATGGCTTATCCAAAGATAGTCACTGTCCCCACTGCATGGCTTAAAATACAGCAGTTGCCTTTTTAAATCAGTTTTGATTTCAACATTTTATTTTCATGAAAATTTTGTATTTTTTTGTCATTAATAATCAGATTACTGTTGATTAACAGACCTGCATTTAGTAAGCAAATTTAAGAATTTGTTTGCAAAGGTGAGTTGGAATTGTGGGGCTACAGAGCATGGCCACGTGCTACCTGGAGGGCCATCCCTTCTTCCTACCTGCTTGCTATCCCAGGGAGGGAAAATTAAAAGCGTAACCCAGTGTTTTAGATCAAAGAAACAACAAAGAAAGAATCCTCAGAGCATCCGCATGGAGGTGATTGATTGTAGGGCGTGTAAGTTTTGGGAGAAGAGCTTGGATTTTCACAGATAAATCTATCATAACCTGCTACTGACTGAGTGGAGTTCTCTAACTTTTAAAACAGACTTCTGTGAATTCCCAGGTAGGAGAAGCTCTAGTGATGTGGTTCATGTTAACTGTCCAGCCAGGGCCATAGAAGTGTATGGCGCTTTGTGCCTTCTGCTGCTGGTACAGACCTTACCATGGGAACTCACAGGTGGGTGGCATTTGGAGGCCATACATTTCCTGGCCATTTCTGTTAAGTGACAAAGCATCCTGGTGGATGTCCACGAGGTGGGTCTTACAAGGCATTTCTGTGAATTTTCTGCTTCCCGCTCCCCACTTCCAGATCACCGGGCCTGTCGTTAAACCAAAAGCTAAAATGAAGCAGTGGAGTCTAATTGTCTTTTCAGCATGATTTAACCTCTTAAAGTGATGCACCTTACTGGGAAAGGCAAGACTGTAGTTGCAGGCAATAATGGACAAAAAGGTGACTAAATGCTTTTAATGGAACGTTTTTATGTCTAGCTGAGGTGTACAATACTGCTTTAGGGTCTCGGTTTGAGTCCTCATTATGTATTTTCATAGAAAATTTCATTTTATTTTTTAAACACTGATTCTATTTGTGAGGTGATGTAAAGGAAGTGTAGTGCAATGTAATCCTTCTGCACCTGGGCCGGAACAATCCTCGCCATCAGTACAGACTAGGGGGCGAGGTATTAGAAAGCATCCCTGAGGAAAGGGACTTGGGGGTGCTGGTGGATGAGAAGCTGGACATGAGCAGGCACTGTCCACTTGCAGCCCAGAAGGCCAATCATGTCCTGGGCTGCATCAAAAGATGCATTGCTAGCAGGTCCATTCTTCTGCTTTACTCTGCTCTGGTGAGACCTCACCTGGAGTATTGTGTGCAGGTCTGGAGCCCTCAATATAGGAAAGACATGGACCTGATGGAGCAGGTCCAGAGGAGGGCCACTAAAATGATCAGGGGGTTGGAGCACCTCTGCTACGAGGACAGGCTGAGGGAGCTGGGGTTGTTCAGCCTACAGAAGAGGAGGCTCCGGGGAGACCTAATAGCAGCCTTCCAGTACCTGAAGGGAGCCTACAGGAAGGCTGGGGAGAGCCTGTTTACAAAGGCCTGCAGTAACGGGACGAGGGGCAATGGCTTTAAGCTGGAGGGGAGCAGATTTCGATTGGAGATTAGGAGAAAGGTCTTTACTGTGAGGGTGGTGGAGCACTGGAACAGGTTGCCCAGGGAGGTGGTTGAGGCCCCTTCCCTGGAGATGTTCAAGGTGAGGCTTGATGAGGCCCTGGGCAACCTGGTCTAGTTGGGGGTGTCCCTGCTGACTGTGGGGAGGTCGGACTAGATGACCTTTGGAGGTCCCTTCTGGCCTGGAAAATTCTATGATTCTATAATTACTAGTTGCTTTAGTCCTGTGTAAAAGATCACCGCCTTTTCTAGTAATAGAGCAGTATCTCTTATTCCAAGAGTATGTTTAGCTTTCTTTGGTAGTATTAGTTCCAGGACCCCTCTATAGTTGGGATAATTTGGTTGTTTTCTGTTACACAAAATTTTGCCTTTCTTAACAATCCTTCTCTTTCTGTCCTCAAATAGAATGCACTTCTGGCAGAACACTGCAGAATTTTCTGGTTAAATGGTTTGCAAGGAGGAGGAAATATATCTGTCTTATTTCCATTTTTATTGCACAAGGAATCTATTAATCTGTTTTTTTATTGGTTTGTAAAACAGAGTGAAGTTCAACAGTGACAGACTGCTTTTCCCATTGTCTCTCTTGCTTTCATCTGACAGTTGTTTCTCTGTTCAAATTTTCTTTTGTATCACAGGGAAAACCTTACCTTCTATTTAATTTGCCTTTTTTTGTTCTTCTTTCAAAGGAGGAGAATTTAATACATTTTAGAATTAGAATCAAGTCATGCAAATGGAACTGTGTAATCCTGAGAAGATTTGCTAGGTTGATTGTATTAATGTGACTATCACAAATTGCTATGAGTTTCCAGACTTTTAATTAGTGCCTCTAGCAGCATACTCTTTTCAGCTCTAGGCATAGTTTTCTGCTCTGCAAAGTGGCCGTAGCAGCTCCACTACCATGAGATGGAGCTCAGCTTCAGCTCCTCTCTTTCTCAACAGCATTCTCCTCTACCAGATAATTTGCTTTCTTTCCAGAAGCACAACTGTCTTGGGAGCAAGGTAACCAGCAGGTGTGTAAACCTGCACATGGCAGTAACTATAAGCTTGGGGAACACAGTATAAAGAGTTCTTCAGTTATTCATCAGAATAACAGTTCATCAGAAAATTGAGATGTACAGATGCATTTTGATCACTCTGCTGCTTAACGTGCCTTGGACACAGATTACTTTGTTTCCTTTGCCCCAGACAGCGCTCTGCTTATCGCAACTAGTGCTTGCTTTCACTCTTTGGCTCAAAATGTCAACAAGTTCATGGGAATGACTTTCAGGGTTTGGCCGTCGATGATTTCCCTGGAAAGCCTGTTCCAGTGTCTCACCACCCTCACAGCAAAGAATTTCTTCATGATACCTGATCTAAATCTACCCTCTTTCAGTTTAAAACCATTCCCCTTCTCCTATCATTACATGTCCTTATAAAAAGTCCCTCTCCACCTTTCCTGTAGGCCCTTTTTACGTACTGGAAGGCTACTATAAGGTCTCCCCAGTGATTTCTCTGGGCTGAACAACCCCAAATCCCTCAGCCTGTCTTCATAGGACAGGTGCTCCAGCCCTCTGATCATCTTTGTGGCCCTTCACTGGACCCACTCCAACAGATCCATGTCCTTCTTATATTGGGGGTTCCAGAGTTCTGGATAACAGTATTCATAAATTCAGAGTCTAATTTGACAGACAATAAAATGCAGGAAACATGAATGTACAAAGAACTTAATTAGATAGGAGTTACATCCCCAGGGATTCGTGTAACAAAGGGGGCCCCCAGAACTGGGAGATGATGCAGTTACAATTTAAAAAGACTTGCAGCAAGGATGATTGACTAAAGGTAGAAGTTTCTGTGAGCATTAAAAAAAAAAAAGGAATAGAAAGAGGGTATCTGTGTGACAGACAGATTCACTTTCTTATATCAATAATGTGAGGATTACACTTGTCCTTAAGTTTTGTGGTGAGTGGAGTCAAGGTTCCTGGTGCTGGGCTTTGACCTGCTTGCTTTCCATCCTTTATTTTATTTTGCTTCTCTTTCTCTCTCTCTCCCCCAGCCCCTTTTGCCATGTGAAAACACCACATTTATGTGAAAAATGCCTTACCCTGCTTCTTGGAGAGTCATGTCATATTCATCTGTACTAACAAAAAATAGCTCTTAACTTGCAAACTCTGTTGGGGGTAGTACCAGCAGAGAGGAAAAGTCAGTCCTGGGTTGTCAGTAGGGTGGCATATGGCTTCTTCCCCCGGGAACAAAAGGGACGTTCCAGAGAACCATTGCCTTGGAAATTTTTTTTAGAGCAGGATTATCAAGAGCTCCCAGATCTCTCTATGTACTGGCTGTTGTCCACAGAAGTAGGCTATAGTATCATGCCTGGAAGGAGAATTACATGATCATGCTTTCTGTTACAGGTCCGTCATAGGTATTGCCATTCCCGAGCTAACATGGCCTCCAATTAATTCAGAAGCATTTGAGACTGGCTGCTGATCAAGCCCATCTACTCTTCCTTATTGCTAACAGCCTTTAGGCATGGCTGGGTGTCTCAGTTTGAAGTAAAATCGAACCAATTTTCTGTTCTGTAATTTTACATTTTAGCTAGGCCTCCTCTAACTCTCTGAAATTAATGGCATATTGTGGAGAAAACTGCTTGTTCTCAGAGTGATAAGACCAATGTTTGTGCTACATGCCAGGGAATGGTATGCAGAGAGGCCCTTGCTTATACTTATTGCTATAACAACCAAGGTCAGCCAATTTTCGTTATTTGCCCCTTAGAGGGTCGGAAACGGAAAAACGTAGAGGGGTCACATCTATGGGGAGGAACGGACAGGACAGGTGACCCAAACCTGACCAACAGGGGTATTCCATCCCATCTGCCCCATGCTCAGTGTAAAAGCTGAGGGATCAAAGAGTCAAGTTCTTCCTGCGATGGCCAACGTCTGAAGAGGACCCTGTCTGTTCATCTGCCTTTGATCCCGATCCGTGTGTTCCTGACTCCAGAGCTGGAATCCAGTTCCCATCCGTCGCTGAGTCCAGTCTGGGACTTCCCCAGTGCCTGCTGGTGACGGGACTGTCATCTGGGGAGCTTGATACGGTTTTGTATGTATTGTATCTATTTCATTATTTTCTTCTTCTTTATTTTAATATTAAGTCTTCATTAAAGTAGTTTAGTTCATTCTAAACTTCTAAATCTCCCTGTCTCTTTCTCCCCTCTTTTGTGGGGAGGGAAGGGCCATCTATTGGTCTGGTTGCGGTGATTTCGGGTGAAACCACAACACTGGGCAAAACTGCATGGTTTAACTCTTGCAGCTTTGGATCTGACCTTCAGTTTCAGCCAACACGGCTCTGAGTCAGTAGGTTGGGTGCAAGCTAGGATCTCTGTGGTTTTGTTTTTGTTGGGTTTTTTTGGTGTTTTGTGGTTTGGTTTTGTTGTGTGGTTTTTTTTTTTCCTTTGGATATACAGCAGGGTTTAGACCTCTCTTCTAGTTATTTTTTTTCTAGCTTGTCAAGTTTTCCAATTCTAATGGAGAGACAAGGACAAATTTAATATAACTATGGCAAATGGTAATGAGTGGAACAGCCTAGTGAAGAGGAAAGTGCACTCATGCTGAATTACTCAGAAGATCCAGATACCCTTTAGTAAGAATAGGGTGATGCTGGGGAGGAAATTCTTAATGGTCTGTTCCTCACAGGTATGACAGAAAGGAACTAGGGTTAATGAATAGAGCGTATGAACATAGTGTATGAGTCTCAGAAAGTTGAATAGCTCTGCTGACCAACATAAAGAGGTACTGCTGATGGCAATCAGCACAGAGGAGCTTGCTTTCGATGTAGAAGTTTCAGAGTTCTCCGTGTTAGGTGAGAAAACCTTTGGATAAAATAGTCCTTGAGATAAAGAAGGCTGTCAGTGGAGAAGGGAGATCTGAAGTGCATTATTGTGTCATTTGAAGCAAAGCAATGTACTCTTGCTGCAAAGAAGGCTGATGATATCCTGGGCTGCATGAAGCAAAGCATTGCCAGCAGGTCAAGGGAGCTGATCCTTCTCCTGTGCTCAGCCTTTGGGAGGCCACACCTGGAGTGCTGTCCAGTTTTGGGCTGCCCAGTACAAGAGAGACACAGACATAAGGGAGATAATCCAGCTAAGCTGATGAAGGGACTGGAGCATCTCATGTGTGAGGAAAGGCTGAGAGAGCTGGGACTTATTCAGCCTGGAGAAGAGAAGGCTCAGCAGGATCTTATCAATGTATATAAATACCTTCAGGGAAGGTACAAAGACGAGGGAGCCAGCCTCTTTTCTGTAGTGCCCAGCAACAGGGCAAGAGGCAATGGGTGCAAACTGAAACACAGGAGGTTCCCTCTGAACATCAGGAAACACTTTCTTTCTGTGAGGGTGACTGATCACTGGCACAGTTTGTCCAGGGAGGTTGTGGAGTCTACATCTTTGGAGATATTCAGAAACTGCCTGGACATGGTCCTGGGCAACCAACTCTAGGTGGTCCTGCTTGTGCAGGGATGCGGGCCAGATGACTTCCAGAGATCCCTTCCAACCTCAACCATTCTGTCATTCTGCAATTTTGTGAAAGTAGAGTTATTTTCACTTAAAATGAAATTGGTAGAAATGTCCTTTTTTTTTTTTTTTTAATTCCCTTCTCCTCTCTCTTTTTTGAGTGGGAAAAAAAGAGTATTTTTGAACTATTCTTCTTGAGATGATTAACAGGAAATAGAACCAGTTTATGAAGAGTAAAACGCAATCAAAATGGCCAGAGAGTAGCGAGTGTCTGGTGACAGGAATAGTAACAGCTCTTGACCTATATAACGATTATAGCAGCAGTTTTTGTTCTGCCTAACAACTCTTGGGAAAGAGAGACCTTAAGTGGGTGCAAGGACACAGGAACCTGCAGTAGATGGGGGAGTCTTCACAGCAGTGGATAATTTAAATCCTTCCTGCTGTGATATCTATAACTAGCCCTGAAGTGGATTATCTATCTGGGGATGCATTATTAACTCATGAGAAGCATGAGATGCTTAATACTATATAGCTATTTAAGTTTGGTTTGAATTAAGATGAGAAGCCTTTTTGAAGGCTGGAGATGACTAAGCAGAAGACAGTTGTCTCAGACTTTAGCCCTACAGGAGTATCTAGGGAGACAGAGAGCTCCTGAACACTGTGACTGTAACCAGGGGTGAATTTGCTCTCAAGAGGTAGCAAAACAATTCTTCTGGGTGTTCCCAAGGGGACTCTGGAAATGGGATTGTTACAACTGGATGCTGGGTCTTTTTTTGACATAAAGACGTGTTTTGGCTCTGTCAAAAGTGAGTTGATGAACTTAACCCGCTTGTGGATTATGCCTCCTTTCAATTACTAAATACCCCTTTTTGAATGGGTCAAGATGAAGAAAGAGATGAGGTTGCATTCATATGATAAACCTGTGGAAAGCTTGTGAAGTCTGCTCTGGCCAGGTTGTTCCATCACATCAGGACATTAGTACTTCAGATCTTATTGATGATAGTGAACCTGAAAGTGCATAATTGCTTTTGCCAGATTTTAATGAATACCATAAGGAAAAATTCGTGGTCTGTGAGACTGCATATCCTACTTGTGTGTTGCATTATAACCTTAGATACTCCTGATATACTCCTTATTAAGCAACATTGCTAGTCTCAACATAGGAAGCGTGTGCTCCAATTCTATCTGAGAGGAGGAGAAGACTCTGAGATATATATAAAATAGAATACATGGCCCTTCAAAAATCCAGGAAAGTATCAAGAATTGTGGGATATCATAAATAGTCACAACTGATAATAAATAACAGGGAGAACATAGGTGGGGAAATACTTAGTTTACAAGTTTCAGTCATCCATTTTGGAAAGAAAAAGAGCTTTCTAAAAGGAGTCAGCCTCGTTTACAGACTCAAGTTCAAACTCTCATGTTTGGGCAGGGCCTCCTGTATTTATCTTCCAGCTATTCTGGTCTTTATGCTGTATTCCATTTCTCAGAGAGGAGTTCTTTCTCTATGAACTGTCCCAGAAGCTGTTCTTGCTTGCAGGTACTCATCACTGTTTTTCTGCTTGTGTTGGAATTTAGAAGAATGAAAGAAGCTTTCTTTCATTTGGGTGGTTTTGCTGGGATTTTGGTTTTGTTTTGTTTTTCTTTTAAGAAAGATCCACTTAGCTGACAGATGCCTAAGGTATTAGCTTTTGGGCTAGGAGAAGGCTGTGATTCAGTAACTCTGTATGTCTTTTCTCTGTGCAGTTGATCTGAAGTGAAGGGCAGTTCAGTGTGCTTTTCCTGGCTCTACAAAGTCAGGTCCCTCTGTATTCTTGCTTCGTTACCTACGGGATGAGGATGATCAGAGAAAGCAAGGCAGAAACTGTGCTGCTGAATATGGGCTCATGCAGCCTTTGACAGCAACCAGCGAGTGGGACTCGTCTGCAGGGCTCTCTGTGGCTCAGTTGCAAAATGACCTTCCCAGACTGTAAGACCCACACAGACCCTCCATCTGGTTTGAAGAGTTCGACAGGGTTATTTGTGTGAGAAGCTGATTTTAATTGCATAATAATTTGAACATGGGCATGGTGATTCCTATATCACCGGATCATTAACTGAATGCAACAACAAATTAATATAAATTGGCTATGAATACATGTAGGCTGGAAATTAGGAGTTACCTAAATTAGGTTTGAAACAGCCCAGCAATATATTGTTCTCAAGTTCATTCTGACCCCTGTGAAACTTGCCGAGAACTACCGCAGACCCCCACACGTCTTGAAGTCTAAGTATACACTTAATCTTGACTCCAGGGCTTAACACTAGGGTCCGTTGCACCTTTACTGCCTCAGGAGTCATCTCAGACATTCTCCCTCCCTGGCAGCAGCTTTCATCTTCAAGGTTTACACAATTCAGTAAAGAACGTAGTTGTTTGGTCTTTGTCCATCATCTTTGTTCATCTGAACCCCTAGGCTAATGATACTTGAAATACCTGCTAACCTCGGATGAGCTCATCAAGAACCATAGCCTTGTTTCTGCCAGCACCTTCTTTCATCCTAGTCACGTTGGTCTTGGAGGACCTAACCTTTTTTGTACTCCCAGTGGTCTAATTCCTAATCCCAGTTTTACTTAATTTTAGCTAGATTTCTGGCTAGAACACCTCTCTTATTGTACAGACTCCTGAGTGCTCCCTGGACCCAATTAATAATGTGCAGAAATTTTAGCTTTCCCCCTGCTGGTCCAAACACAAATCCTAGCCACAATCCTGACTATAATCTAAATATCCTAATCCTGTAATCTCTATATGCTAATTCTGCAATTCTCTGAAGAACCTTGCATAAGGCATTTAGGTTGCCCTCTTTCTATCTGGGTTATCCTCAAAGGTAGCAACAGGTTCCTAACTGTTCCTTAAGTGCAACCGCTAAGACCAGACTGTTCTATCACAGAATTACTTGTCACTGTTGGTGCTTTAAGTCATCTTAGCTCTGTGTGCTGTGGTTGATTCACTAGGAAATTTAATTCTTTCATTCCATTACAGCCTTTTAAATGCTTCGCAGACTAACAATCTCATATATCCTTGGCTAGGATTAGGGCAAAAAACTATCAATATGCCATTTGGGTCTTCTCTATTCTCTGGTGTGTATATTCCACAAACAAATAACAGATCTCCCTCCAGTTCCTCCTATCCCAAACCATCACTGATTTTCTGCTTAAGGCCAGAGTTAAAGCCATAGTCCAGAAAACATGGTCTGCCTCAAAGATAACTAAAAATCATTACTTTTTACCAGCTCTGACCCTTATACTACTGCTATGGACAATGTGGGATACTAAACAAATAGTCAACATTAAAGCTAGTTTTGCAGATTCTTCTGTCTCACAACCTGCCCCCTGCTAGCCTGGACATCTCTACCTGCCCCAGGACCAACTGCAAGTCAGCATCTCTATGACAGCAGATCTTACATTATCCAGTGTTAGTTTTCAAAAATTTGTCAATAAATCTCCCTTCCCACTCTTTTCCCCCTGTTTTGTTTCTTTCCACCAACCTTAACCTCCCTCTACAAAATCCAGACTGAGTCTTCTTTTCTACATTAGTGTACCACATCCTCTAGATGTGTAACTCTGAAAAAAATCAACAAATGCATAAATAAAGAATAAATAAAGATCATCCTGTTACACAATGTACATGGAGTTCAAACAAACTTTTGGCCTGATTGTTAACTGAAAGCTCTTTCAAAAAACTAAGGTGTTATCAGGTAACATGGAAGTTACTCTTTGGGAGAGGTTAAAAGATTATGAAGTGAAGAACAGGAATAATCAATTCTCCAAAGGGGAACTGGCACTGATAAAGTCTTATCAAATAGATATGTACTGTTTAACATAGCCATAAATAATCTGGAGACAAAGGAGTGATTAGTGAGATAATTTACTCTGATGATGAATTATTTAAGGTAGTTATAACCATGAAGGTATAGAGAGAAGAAAAATAGGTACTGGCTCTCTGGCTGCACTCAAGGAGGAATGATGGGACAAGGATACTTAGTGTGATAATGAGGAAGGATCAACAAGAAAGAAATCAAGGGGATTTGTGAAACATTTAAAACTCAGTATATCAGCTCTGATTAGGGTAGGTAAACAGAAACCATTTGAAAAACAACACAGACCTGTGAAGAGAGGAAGGTGAGTAGCACAAGTAAACCTATGGAATATAGAAGAAGGAAATGTGTGTAGGAGGAGACCTAGCAAGTAACATAGAATAAGGTTTTGTGGTGGGAACAGGAGCGATGGGTGTGAGAAATAAAGGGTCTGCCCTTCTCTTCCACAAGCACTATGTATCGTGTAAGCGTGAAACAGTTGGCTCCATTCACCTTTAGAGCTGTGAAGCAGCCTCCAGACCTCTTTTCTCCACAGCAATGTAGGCTTCACCTTTATATATATATATTTACATGTGCACACAATTTACAGCTTCTACGAAAGATAGATGTATGTATATATCTTCTATATTTTAATTTTTTTTTTCAATAGAAGGTGTGAGTCTTCTCTGTAGGGTGAAGGAAAGGGGAAATGCAGTTATTACATGAAGAGTAGGAAAGGGCCAGTCCAACAGGGATACTCACTCCCTCCTGGGATCATGGTGGCCTGGAAATTTGGTCTACACAGAATGCCTGGATAGGGTGCCTATGACCTCTGCCTAGACCTGGGTTAGACAGGAGGCAGTGTAATAGTGGAGCAGTCAGGGCTGGGATCAAGTTTAGGGATATTGGGATCTGAAGAGTTCAATTTATCAGTGGATTCTGTGAGCTTTGCAGGGTTAGAATGGGGTCATGTTGTGGTATGGCAGAGTTAGCTCTGGAATGTTTTAAGATTAGGATTAGGTGTGGGATGGGGACAATATGGGCATAAAACCTCTTATTTACTGAAATAATGAGGTATTGTGAGGGATGGGGGGACATTAAAGAGACAGGTGAGCTCAAAGCAAATAAGAAAATGAGGTTAATTTCTTTTAGATTTGTGTATGTCACTTCAGCTCAATTTACCTATTTCCTTAAAACCATAATTACCACCAAAATTTCCAATTAACAGTCTCTGTTTAACCATTTAACCAATCATCTGTAAATATAGACACAGAGGTGATATTCAAGCCACCCACAAAACACACACTGAATCTTGTTAGTATTTATACAGCAGAAGCTCTAGAATAATGCTTGTTCTGAAAAGAATAAAAAGTATTTTTTTCCTGCACCATTTAAGCAAGAGAAAAACAAAGACAAGTTTGAAAAAATGAAATAGAAGGCTTAATAAAATCCATCTGGAGACTGAGAAAGAGCTTAGGTAGCTCACTCCAGGGATGGATTTTGCCTGTTCTGCAACGTGTGATGACTTTTTTACCTCTGCTTTGCTTCCTCTGAGATAAAGAATCGTGCAACATTTTTTCTTCCTATGCTGAGTTGTGTACATAGGACGGTTACATTTCGTCATACAATGAGATTCCACATAGTTGTAATTTGATTCCGTTGTAGTTTGTTTTTTAATCACATCCCTTTACCTTTTCTAAATCAATATCCAATCACTGTTCCTTCAGAGGAAAAGTTTGCAATTCATTAAGGCTTGCCTGAAAGAAGAGTGTGAGTTTTATCTCAATAATGTGCATGCCAAAGTTCACTGAATCATTTAAATCTTTTTCATTGTGTTCCACTTCTCATGTGATGGAAATATCATTTTGGAGTTGACAGAGAGCGAGGTAGCAGGGCTAAATCAGAAAATCCATTTATAAAACACATTTTACAGGGCCTCCTATCTCAACAAAGTATTTTGCCATTCTTGAGAAGGTTAATCTTATTGATGTTAACTTAGCAATCACCAACACATGCTTCTATTCATGGACTGAACCTGTCTTTTTCAGTTCTTGTATAATAGAATCTTTCAATATTCTGAAGTGTCACAACTATTAAAATAGTAATGTTTACTTTTCTCTCTGGCTGTTTCCTGTGCATAAACTGATGTCTTCAGCTATCTACTGGCAGAAGAAATTTTTTCTTTCTGTAGAGAAGATGGAGCCAGTTTCTTTTAAAGGGGGTAACACGGGTAAAAGATGGAGGGAAATGAACACAAGCTGCCTCAGGGAAAATCCTAATTAGACATTAGGTAAAAAAAATCATAGAAAGGGCAATCAGGTATTGTAACAAATTGCCTCAAGAAGTTGTGGAAGATGCTTGAAAATACTCTGAACTCAATTGGATGGGGTCCTGAGCTGCCTTATCTAATGGCAAAGCTTTCTCCAGTTGCATGACCTCCCGAGGTCCCTTTCAACTTAAATTAGTGTATGATTTTGAAACGCTCACCAGGAAATAATGAAGATGCCTATGCTGACTGAGAGGCATTCTTTTCAGGCTGTATTGCCACTATTTCAGTCAGCAAATTAACTGAAAAAATGTGCAACATTTTTCTAAATCTAGGGCTGTTACCTTGTCGTGGTTTTGGCCTAGCTAAGATGTAAAATTGCTGAACAGAAAGTTGGTTCTGTTTTACCTCAAATGAGGACGTACCTGTTGAATAGTAAGGCTGTCTAAGTTGATATAAGTGGTCTCTTATCTCTTTATTCATTGCCAGTAACGTGTAAATTAATGTTTTAGTTCTACTACATCTGGTTTTTACAACTTTGTGGTGAGGGAACTGATAAAGATAGTAATTTTATTTCAGCTGGGTGAATCTAGTCTGTAGTGTGGCATGTTGGTAGGAACAAATAGGGAAGATTCAGCCTGAGATGAGTTAAAAATCTGAGTCCTTCAGCCTTTGAAAATACTAAAGAATTCAGTAAAGTCTTCTCGCCATATTTTTCCTCTGCTGTTGAAATTGCCTTTCTCATGTGATACATTTTGATCTAACAGTGGAACCCAAATTAGTAACAGAGCTGATTCTGTTCTTTTTGGCATTTTCTGCAAAATTTAGTTCAGTCTTCTAAAAGACAAGAAAAATAAGGAGATTTGAGACTTTGAATGTGGCATTTGAGGCTATTTCACGTATATGTTTGCCCATATAAGATTATAAGGCTTCAGGGACCATTCCAATGAAATATGAAATTATGTGTTGATATATATTTCCATTTAAATCTAAGAATAATTGGAAAAATGAAGAAGCTAGGCAGAAATAATGTAATCATGAGTTTATCACTCTACACTGTAAATTCTTGAAGTATAAGCTAATGTATAAACAATTGTAACCTTCAGGGAGAGGAAACAGAACACCCTAGGCTCTATTGCCCTTGTCTGGTTTTTGTGCTTTGGCAGTGTGGAGAAGCTGTGGAAAGAAAATCTTGTAAGTTGGGTCCATGCATTTATTTTCAGTTTTATATGAGCCATTTGCTAATAGCAAAATGTCCTTGAGGTTAGGGAGAGTTTTTTTGGCACAGCTGAGTTTCTGCATTCCAATTTTATTATGATTTGCTCTTTGCAATTAATAATAAAGCAGTTTGAGAGGAGACAAAGAAAAGCAATGAGACTAGAGAGGCCAAGCTATTAACCCCGTGTTATTTCCCCCCCTTACAAGCAACAAATATAGTCTAGGGCACACAGGTACCTTTAAGTCTATCCTGTAGACCATCTCCTATTTCTTTCTGCTACGTACAGACTTACTCTGATATAACCTCCTTGACTCCAAATGATTTCAAAATGCAAAAGCTGCAGGAAAGTAGTACTAGGATGACCAGGGAATGCAGAGCCAATCTTTTCAGAACAAGTTAAAAGAAATAGGCTTGTTTAGTCTAGCAAGAGGAAGCTTGATTGCAGAGTAGAAACATTTCCAGGGTAAATGTTAGGAAAAAAGAGTTAAAGGAGAATGGTGGAAGAGGAGCCAGAAATGCTAATTTTTCCATGGGTAAAGTTAGGCTAGAAACTAGAAGAAGGTTACTAACCTTCAGAAGTTGGTAACTTTCACAGCTGAAACAAAATGCAAAATTATATTTTGTTTTGGCAGAAAGCTTTTCAGTATGTTCATTTGCCTAAATGAGTCATTATCTTAGGCCTAGAGATAATTTCCTATTTTTTTCTGAAAATTTCAAATTACTTAAAAAGTATTTTTGTAGCACAGGGAATTTGATATGTCAGTCTCACTGAGACTGAGCTTGTATAAGTTTAGAAGCTTATACTTTTTTTATTATCCTCTTTTTCTTCTTGCCTCTTTGCCCTTTAATAGGAAAATACATTTTCCATGAGTGTTCTAGTAAAATGACTTCTTACTCTTTTTAAGCTGGTTTTGCATGGATTGTATCACTGTTTGTCTTATACCAGTTTTTCTTGGTGTGTGGCTTGCTATCTTTTGATTAATTTCTTTGCCTCCTGGGAAGCAAATGTGCATTTGTGATCTTTGGTTTGAAAACCTGCCCTGAATTTGAGCTTTGGTCTGCTTTCCAGTCATTAATTAAGCATATTGACATATTGTTAGAAGGATGATAGCTTCCTGTGGAATAGCTGGCAACGGCACTTATTCTGCTGTTTTATTTATTTATGAGATATCACAATAGATGGAATCATCACTTTGTTCACTGAATTCTTTGTAAATTAGGAAAAATGTATCTCTTTCCGTGCAGAGAAACTGTGTTATTCCCATTCTGATTCAAAGAGATGTTCAGAAGTAGGTAGGGGTAACTGACCTCAAAAGTTTAGGCAAAATTATCACGTGAACTTGCTATGTTTTTTTAAAGGACTTCAAGAATAAATGAAACACGTCAGGGCAGATTCTCAGCTGGTATAAATTAGCATCATTCTACTGAAGTGAATATAGCAAAAGAAGTTCAACCAACTGACAAATCCCGCATTTCTTTCTTGTTTTGCTGCTGATTTTGAAATGAAAGCACTCTAAGTGAATTTTTTGACCAAATTATTCTACTGGGGGTCAGAGTAGGTCATGAATAAAATAAGAGCACAGATCAACTCTGAGCTCTTTCCACATGAGTTATACCCTAATCATGGCCTCATGCACTCCCAGAACTCGATTCCCTGCAGCCTCTCTCCTGCTCCTGCCTGACCCTGATCTGGAATTAAATTGTTATCAGAACCACTGTAGCATATATTGTATTACTGTGTATACCAAATAAAAGTCAGAAATGGCATAGTCAAGACTATGAATCATCTCATCTACCTTAGAGCACTTTCAGAAAGCAGTTCATCCAGTGAAAACATCAGCATCTCCAAAATGCTCTTACTAACATGACTTCAATTTAGTATTAATAACTTGATTGAAATATTAAGACAACCAATCAGTCTTCAAGTGAGTTGGCTCTTACTAACAGTCCTGAACAGATTTCCCAGTGGGGAATGCTGTGCTTTGTTAGATGACTGCCATCCTCAGTGTTCAACCCAATGTTCTGGGGGTTTTTTTGTGGCATGCTTTGTTATTTTTAAAACATAAAGATACTTTTTTAAAAAAAGGCAAAACTATTTTTCTCTTTAATGTCTGAAAAACATTTTAAAAATGATGCTGCCACCTCCCTTCTGCTCAAATCTAAGACTTAATGATACAAAGTTTGGCAAAACTGTTCTTTTTGCCAAAAGTGTATCAGTTCCTGGATAAATAAAATCAGCATCTAAAAACAATTTTTCAAAGAAAGTTCATACTTTAATGTTTATTTTCATGTAAATAGTTTATAAAACTTAAATACCTACCTGAATTAGGCCTGTGTTTCTTCCACTTAGTGCAATAAATATTTCAGTGTGGATTGTTTCCTATTTTTGTAGCAGGCGGAGAGGCTGAACTTTAAGTGTGTGGTGAACCACTTCCTTCTGGTAATTACATTTTGTAGGGGCAGGACATCTCTACATACAGACCCCACAGCAGGTGAAGCCAAAATATCATTGAGGAACATGTAGCAACATGATTTCACCAGGTGCTGCTGAGTTTTGGAGGGGAAGATGTTGAAATGCCAGGTTGGTTCTTAAAGGACCAAAACGGTCTATGCCACATCTCCCTTCCTTGATGTCTATCCACATGACAGGTGTGTTCAGTAGTTTAATGAAGCTACTGAGTAATCAAAAATGAATTTTTGATATTTCATCCATGGTTCAATGACGGTTTTTGGCCCAGGGCTACAGAGTCTATGTGTGTATGCAGGATCATTATCTGCTGGGTCTGATAGAATGGAGCTGCCCTGGTTCCCTTCCTCCCCAAACAGGGAGGTCACTCTTTGAAACTGATCAGATGCTTCTTACTGTGAGATTAATTTAAAAATTACCTAGTCAGTGTGTTCATATCTCTCCTTTAAACAATGCATATATTTACCTTAATTTCTGTTTTAAATACTCTTCTATAAGAGTATAATCTTCTATATTAGAGTTCTGTTTTATTAGAGTAACAGTGGGAATCTATGCAGCATAGCCTTCCATTAGTAGCTATTAATTATTCTGTAATTTAAAGCTATGGGCAGGAGTGTTATTGCAGGCATGTGGTGAGAATATGATAAGAAATAGAAAGTTCAAGTCGAACAGTGAAATAAGGCTCTCTTTCCTCTTCTCCCCCTTCCCTCCACCCCATCACATTCTTGTATTTCCTTGGGGTTTGGTTTAGTTTGGAAGAGACTAATTATATAAATATGTGGGGGTTATGTATTCTAGTTTAATATTAGTAAATTCATACATTGTTAAAACAACATATGATGCAAATATTCATTTTACATGAGTTAGATTTTTTTTTTAGCATCAGTGAAAGAAAAGCTGCTTTCTTCTTCTTCTGCAATTATACTGATTACACTATTTTTCATTTTTCCTGTATTGTGAGCAATTAAACACTGAACAGCTTGTTTCAACCTTTGGAAATTCAAGGCTTAATGAAATATTTTATTACAATCAGCTCTAGTTCTTGCTAAATGGAAGAAAATGAGAGTGCAGAACAAAACCATATTTTTCGTTGACTTCTTAGTAATTAGTCTTTGCCTCCTTTTTGAAATGCCAATGTTCTGCCACTTTGCTCTTAAAATTTAACAACAATTTCAATGCTTCACAAAAAAATTGCAAATTATTGAGCTAGGTCTAGTTTCTTCATAATTTGTGCATTTTAGAAATACTGCATTCAGGAAGACTCTCATATGCTTTTCTCCTGTGTAAACGGTGCAATTTAAACTACAACAGCAGAGATTTTCTTCTGTTGCCACTTGAATATACTTGCACTCTACATTGAAGTCAAGAGGATGTCTTCCAGCATGAGGGCTGGAAGCTGTGTGATGTACACTAGTGGAAGGGTTCATATTCTGAAGTGACTAAAGAACTTGCAGGTCAAACTAAAACCTGTGGAATTACAGAAGAAATGGGGGGAGAAAAAATCTAGCTTGATGCTGCTGTGTGGACTATTTTATGAAAATAATATGCTTCCAAACACATAAAAAGTGTTTAATTGGCCTAGTTTGTCCTTGGATATTTGGACATTGACTTTCCCTCCCAAAGTTGGTATGAAGGGAAATCAAAGTTGATTGGGAACAGATTGAGCGATCAGAAGTATCAGATTTCCTTTATGATGAAATATCCTCATAGGAACACTCTTCCTTTGAGCTGTGAACACTGTCAATTTACCTGGTAATGCCAGCTGACTGATATGCTCTCTTGGTATCTCTTGTGGAGATCTCCCACGTTGCTGGACATCTCTCTTGTGGCTTAGGACCTCAGCTGAGGCTTCATAAAATGCCCCGACACAAGAGGGAGAGCAGCTGATCCCTGCTTTGATCAATGTTGGCATTAATCCGTGGCACTTCTAACAAAAAAGGTCTGTCTTCTGTGATGCTGTTCTGGGCCATTACAGTTAATGGCCTTTACTGAGAAATGCAGCAGCAGTAACTGAGAAATGAGGCGAGGACTCACAGATGTACCAAAGGAGAGCTGACCAGGTGTTCTTTGAAACTTCTGTGGTATTTACATAGTTATACGCATATGCAGCCTGGTTTCAGCTGCCTTCAATATATTTATTTTAAAAACTCTTCTGTACAGCTGGATCTCCATCCTTCAGCAGAGAGGGGGGGTTCTGGCCTAACCCTGCAGTAGATCACACAGTGATTTTCTTAACCCCACAGCAGATCAGGAACTTGAGCTTGGCTCTTGTGAATTCAAAGACATGCTCTAACCAACGAGTTTGCATTCCTCATGGACAGGCTCACAGCTTTAAAGTAAAAAAGTGATTTTTTATTTTTTTTTCATTTTTTTTCTGATGCTGGTTTCTGCATGTGCTGGACAATTCCCCGTGTGTTTTGGAACAATGTCTTTATTCTTCCAGATGAGAGTGACACCTCAGGGAGTTCATCTGCATGGCAAGCACCAATGTACTTCGCTCTTAAATTGGAGTCAGAGGCAGTGGAGAAATCGCTATAATAACTCTGTCCCACTGGAGGGCTCCCCAGCACTTGAAGTAATCCTCCTTTTTAACAGCTATCTCAGTTTTAGGGCTGCCTCTTGCCTGCAGTGCAATGCAGAGCTGCTCCCCTGCAGCAGAAGAAATGGCATCAGAGATGTGGGGGGGGTGCAAGACTGCACTCCCCTGTATGTATTTCAAATCACTGCCCTCTATATTGTTATCAAGCAAATGATGTGCCAAATATAACTCAGAATTTTAGTGTTGCTCATTAGATTTTGAATTTTATGTTGATTTCTGTGTGAAGTTGGTAAATATCTTCACTGCTTCTTAACAGATTAAAGCTTTAGAAAGGTAACGGCAATTATTCTGGAATTGGTCCCTTTATTGTACTTCACTTTTTAATAGATGCCTTCAGTACAATCCAACTGCTTAGAAGTGCTCTAAAGGGAAGCTGACTACACTTGAAGTTGGCTGCTTTGCTTTTTCCAAGTTGCTTTTAATTTCATTTAGAGTTAAAACAAAGTCATTGCTCAATTTACTTCATGATCAATTTTAAGTTTCTGTTGAGATTTCAGGTGGCTATTGAGTCTCGAGGAGTCAAGTGCTTTAGAAGGATACTCTGACTAGAAAACTCAAGTAATTTTGCAGGAAAGTGTATGAAGGCAAGTTAGTGGTCTGTTTTGTGTGCAGCAGCGGAGCAGCTTTCTGCAGCACTCCATTTCATCTGAAACCAGGTAGGTGTGACAGGACATGGTGGAAAATTTCAGTAATTGTAAATTAACTTTTGTAATTATTATAACTTTTCAGCTGCTCTTATAAATGTTAATTCTTGGTAATTTGTATGTTTTCCTTTCAAATACATTTATGCTGCCATACCTTGTAATTTAGCTAACATCACTCTTGAATTCATGATTGGTTTTTTTTTTCTACATCAGTTGTGTAGTGTTTTGAAAGTCTCATATTTTAAGTTGGATGCAAATATCAATCTCTTCAAGAGAGCCCTTTACTTGGCATAGCATACTAGCTCATCCTTGGTCTTTTTCAGATAACAATAACCACCTGAGCCCAGTACATTCTTACTGACTGTCAGCTGATGGAAAAGGACTTCTTCTGGGGCTGTTGACTCTAAGTCATGATTCTTTCCTATAGAAAATCACTACTACAGTTTGTCTGTTGGTATCCAGAAATATGATTTCTTTTTCTTTTTTTTTTTTTTTTTTTTTTTTTTTCTTTTAAGCCAACCATGGGGCATCTTTCTTTTTGTTTCCTATTTTTTTTTTTTTTTTTTTTTTTTTTTTTTTAATCTTCTTTTAAGCCAACCATGGTGCATCTTTCTTCTTGTTTCCCAAAGGAATTTTTTTGCAGCCTTTCCCTTCCCTCTCCCCAACCTGCTGCAAATATTGAGGCTTATTCTGGGATTTAAAAAGAATCATCCTTTTTTAAGTTCATTGCTTGTTACTTGAAAGGGCCTTCAAACAATAATTAAAGAAATCTCCACTTGTACCTGGAGTTGTTCAGCTATGAGGAAAATTGTTATTATTGGTGAAACTTCCCCATTCAGCCAAGCTCTTAGCCAAGGGATATTTTGTGAGTTTATGTGAATGAATTTTTGTTCATCCTTCTTAATACTCTGCTGATATTATTTACTTCCAATTTGCCCTGCCATAGGAAGATATCTCCAGCAAGGTACAGTGAAGCTATCAAAATGTTTAATGTTCTTCACTTAGAAAGAGACAGCAGTGTAGAGAAAATCTCCAAATTATTCTGAGCATGGAGATATTAAGGGTATGTATTAAATAGAAGGAAATTGTGGCACAGTGGCTTGTCTGATGAGTGTCATCTGAGAAGGCTGGAGCATGTTTTCTGGTTTGTATACCCTACGTGCTTTGCAATTTCTATTTCATCCTAATAGGCCACTAGAAACGCAACAGCTCATTTTGACCCTTTACATAGATGGAGAAGAGTACCTGTGTGCTCTGGAAACCCTGTTAAAATTCACCTGGCAATAAAAGTATCAGGATTCCTTTCCATTAGAGACATTGTAGTGTCAGTGAAGTGTAACACACAAAACAATAATGAACAGACTGTACAGTTTATAGTTTCTGAGCTGCACAAAATGTTAGCTCTATAAAATTTTTTAAAAGACCCACCAGCAAATATTTAAAAATAATTGCAAATTCTTCAGTGATGTAGACACATAAATGAAGGAATTGTGCTGAGGCAATTATAGTATCTCCTGCTGCTGTGCCAAAAGTATTAGCATGATACATGAGACCTCCCACTGTTTGCACATCTCTGCAGTAACCAGAGATTTAAGGTTTAGAACTTGGAGGTGAGCTGAAAAGATGTGAAGAACTGCACAGGTTTCAAGTCTAACAGGATGACTGTGGTGCTGTAATACTGCTATGCTTGTCCAAGAGGATTTGCCACTCTCTTGCCATAAAAGCTTTGGGATGGCTTGTCTTTGTATGTATTGCAGAAATGGACCATAATTAAAACGTTCAGGCAAATGGTTGTTAATGTGCTTACAGATTAAGGATTTGGGAAAAACATGTACTTTCCAAAGCTTGAATGGCTCTGTGTATCCCCCCAAGAGTTGATGTCACTTAACTCACAGAGAAAAATGGGGGAAAAAAGTCTTTTCTCGTTAGAATTTATCTTTGCTTCATCTCTTTTTTTCTCTAACATGATGAATTTCTTGCCTGTTGTTTCTGAATATCTCATGACACCTCAAGGCAGGAAGAAGTGTTGTGACACCATTTTATAGAAGTACAGCAGAGCACCTTCTCTGGGGCGACAGAGGCAGTGAACAACACAGCCAGAAACTGAACCTGGCATCCTCTCTCCCAGCCCCGTGTTACATTCTTTTGCCTGCTGGCAAGCTGAGAGTACCACGGATACAACTAAGCAAAGAAATCTTGGTAAGCTACTTAAATCCAAAGGTCTGTAACTTTTGTGAATCAACATTTCCATATTTTCTAGATATAAATCAGACAATGCGTGTATGAGTGTTGGAAGAGTTTCTCCAAAAAAGTGAAGATGTGAATATTCTTTGAAATTTTTCTTCAATAGTCATTAAAAATGAGGAAAACCATACATCAAATATTTCCTCTCCTACTGTTGAAAGCTTGCTGATGTGCAGGAAAAAAAATCAGGACTCTTCTAATTTATATGTCTGTTGCTCTTCAACCTCCCATCTCAAAGTCACTTTTCCTCTTTTTTTTTTTCCTAATCCTTTTTGTCTTTTTCAGATAGTTTAATACCCATCTTCTAATGAGAGAATTAATTTTAAAAATTTAGAGAAATATTATCTTCAGGTATACCTGGGTGATGCTTAAATTATGACTCTCTTTTTTTTGGAGGTGCTTTGTAGGTGTTTCTGATTTCATACAAATCAGTTATGACGTGAACTGAAGTGTGACCATATCCAAAGCTTGTGAGTATTTGGATCTCTATGTACGACTTAGAACCATCCGTTTTATCTAGATTGTTATTGCTTCAGAAGACCTGGAAACAGATTCTTAGAGGTGGTCAAAGTGTACTTTCAAGTATGTAATTGAATTCTACCTATGTGTGCGGGCAGAGTCTTACCATGTAGGTGCAGATGTCAAAGTACTCTTGCTCCTGCCCTGAAAGTCCGAGTTGGGGATGAGCGTGAAAAGGCATGTGACCATGTTGGAAAGCTCTGCCTAGAGTTTATCTTGATCACCAGCATTTGAGCACTTAATTGATTCTGGTATTGTAAAAATCAAGTTAAAGTTTTTGTGTTCTGATTAAATTTCATTTTATAAGAAGACATTCTTACTTCTCCATTTATTACTGACATTGTTGAAGTAGAGAGTCGGTCCAGCTGTGAATTTATCAGCTGTAAACAATGCTCTTTGCCTTTGGCCAAATTTTAGTCTCCTAGTGTTTTTGCTCTGCCTGGAGTGAATCTCTGTGACCAACAAATCCCTGAAAATAAGAACATACAATGGAAAAGCCGACAAGACCCTTAACAACAGCAGAGCCGTGGGCTTTGGTATAAATAACATAATAACAGAGTGGATTTGAATGTCATCCTGGAATTTCAGTCTTTTGTTGCTTTTCTTGTCCGATTGCCTGCGTGACTGTTTCACAGCAATACTTCCTGGGATATTCCAAAAGCTACAGTTACTCATCTGCAGGCTGCTGCCATAACCCAGCAGTAAAATGTACATTGGGATGTTAACTGCTCTTGCTTTTCTAACAGAACAAAAGTAGTAAAACCAAGCTGGCTATGGGATACAGTAGTAGCTAAATTAAGCCTAAATGCTGTGACAGTGCTTCGGTGTGTGTTAATGAGTCACAGTGTGAAGTGTAAAAAAAAGAACACAATCCCCTTTTTTCTGCTACTTGACCCTATGTCTTTATGTGAAATAAAAGGACCTTGGATTACATGTGCACATAACAGAGACAGTCTTGAAACATGCATCTGGGCTTCCCTGTACAACACATTGCACAGCCAACCACCTGAGAATGGGGTTCTCAAAACTTAAGAAGCTTTTTAGAAGGGAATAAAGATGCAAAAAACAGGGAAGTTGTTTTGCGTTTGACTGTCATCTTCTGGTCTATGGAAGACCTCTCCTTATTTCTCTCCTTCCTCTCCAGATCAAGGGCTCCAAACCCTTGTTTTCATCTCAGCTGCTTGAGGTTAGGGGAGGATAGTACAGCAAGCGTGGCCTTTCTTTTAAAATATTTGTAGTAGTTCCACTGCTATTGCGTTTCTCCTAGTTGGAAACACATTAGTTAAAGCTCTTAGGGAAAGTCCAATCCTATGTAATTAGCTGATGTGCATATTACTATTAAAATCAGTGTCCCTATGGAATAGCTTGGCAGTTCCTACTGCACTTCAAAGAGAATAGAGCTCTGCTTTGCCCCAGCCCTTAACAAGGATAAAGATACACTGAATAAAGATGCAAGGCTTTGTTCATGGGTCACACTTCAGGTATTCTACCGAGCCCAGGAGTCAGGAATAGTTCATAAATAACTTGACTGGCAAGCTTGTAAGGTAGCTACCAATCCAACATATCTGCAATAAAAACCAAAGTTCATAACTTGTAGTGCTAACATAGTTCCCAAGTTTTATTTATGTGCCAAAGGCTAAATGACTGGGGTTTTTTATCTGATACTTAATGAGCTCTCCAGCTCTTTGTAGGATGTGAGGAGGGAAAAACTCAAATTCCTGGAGACAGGGATGGAAGAGTAGGAAAAGAGGACTATTGCTAGACTGCAATAGTCTCTCTGTTAATTCTTTTCCTTTACTCATATGCTCAAAGCTGCTCTGCTAATAAATTGGAAAAGATTAAGATTCCGGACTTGGGGAGATTCAGGTCATAGTGAAGCACACTAAACATAGACTTATTAATAGAATTTCCTGTTTTCAATAACATGCTCTCATACTTCACCTGTCCTTGACCGCGTAAGATACAAGAAGCCCCATCTGCAGTTTTTATGAGGTTACGATTCAATAGATAATCCAATTATATGCCTTTCTGAAGCTAGATCAAGATCGCATACAGAATTGTATTGATTACATTCTAATGCCCGCACTGTCATGGCGGCAGAATGGCAAAACACAGGTCAGCTGCCACAGAGCAACTGGGTTGCCAGGACACACAATATATCTAGGTCTTGTGAAGAAACTCTAGACAGTTTCAGTGGATATTCAGGTGTTTAATGTGTGATATCTCTGAAAGGTAATGACTTAAAAGTCACCACCTAAGCTTGCTGACAATACGGTTAGCTTTTATCTGTCCTGGTGCCTTGTCATGAAGCAGTGCTCAATGGAGAGTTCTGATGAATACGGTGATTTGCCCATGTGGGAGAGTCCCAAAGTTTGAGATGCAAAGAAAAACCTCTATCCTTTACGCTGAAGCATCAGTGATATTTCAGCATTGAAGTGCAAACTTGTAATCCATTCATCTGCTGCCTGATGTGAAGGGGCTTTGCATTTTGGCCAGCGCCTAAATTTCAAAAATGCCCAGAAATATCTCAGTCTTGGTTTTCACACCGGTACCTACCACTTGCCAAAGGGAGGACTGAACCCCAGGCACTTAACTTTCCGTCTGCTTATGTTCCCCTTATAAAACGTTGCAGAACAGAAGCAGGAGAAGGTGGTTATGATGTGAGAACATTCACAGTTAACCTGAAAGTCCCTCCTCCATTTGATGGGAATCATATTTGCATCTCCCCCAAATTAGGTAGTGGTCCATCTGAACAGACAATATTTTGCTCCTACTGTTGAAAGCTTGCTGTTGTGTAGGAAAAAAACCTTATCTCTCTGTCTGTCCCTCTTACTTCAACCTCCCACCTCAAAGTCATGTCTCCTCTTTTGCTCCTAATTCTTTTTGTCACTCAGTTTTGTGCTCTACCCTCCAAATGACACAACACGCTTCAGAACATTATGGGAGCAGAGAGCCAAGGAGAGAACCATGGTTGGAAGCAGTGTTTCTCAAGCTATAGTTCTGGAAGTATCAAAGATCTCTAAAGGCTTTCCTGAAGTTACATGAACATGATGTCTTCAGAATTGAAAAAGAATAAAAATAGCACATGAGGGTGCTAGAAAGGAACTCTGTGACTTCCTCTGATGAAGTCATCTGCAGAATGAGCTGCTGACAGATTTCCTGGGCTGAAAGAAAAGCAGTGCTCCTTTCTGGAGTTACAGAGCTCTGGTGCATGTTGCTGGAAACCATCATCTATGGTGCAACAACTGATGCAGCTCTTCTATAAATGCCACCTTCTAATCATAATGTCTGTAAAAGAATATTAAAACAATGAACACTCCAGATAAGTTTTTTCTAGCTACCTTTGGAAGAGGCAGTGCTACATAATGCTTTAGTGCAAAATCACAGAAAACCATAAATATCAAGCCTTGCATTGTGATGATGAAAGTCATTTAGCATTTTTCTGGATAACAATTAGAGATTTACTGTTTTAATAGTTGAGGTTTCACTTATTTACTTTAAAAAAGTTGTCTCACAATTCAGCTTCATGAACCTTTTGATAGATTCTTTCTGTAAGGAAGGAGAAAATAGAAATTATATGAACTACAGAGATCCTTGTATATATATGTGTGTATAAATTGTGTGTGCACATATACATATATACACACATATAAATGTGTATTTCCTAAATACCTGTGTCTATATATATGCATATATAGAGAGGTATGTATGTTCCTCTTTTGTATTGTGGTCAAAGGTGTCCTGAAAAAAATATTTTGCAAGTCTTTCAATGAGATAAATTTAAATATTTTGAAATTGAAGCTATAAAAATGTTAAACAGAAATTAAAGTTTCATTTACCATTCGAGAAGCAGCATCACCTGGAAAATACTCAAGACATTACTATTATCACTTCAAAATACAGAGGTATTTTGACATTTGATGTATATGTACAATAATGCAGTGTTTGGTAGGCTTATATTTGAGGACTGTATGTGAACTGATATGATTTAAAGTTAAAATTCTAGTATGAAATATTTTTCTTCATGTTAAATTTTAGTAACTTTAAAAAAATCTTATTCTTTATTATCATTTTATGTACCTGTAGTAGATTCTGAAAAATCTTTTGGAATTGTAAGCTGCTCAGGATCAAGAGTCTAGTATGTGTTTGATGCATTTCGGTTGACAGTCTTGAAGGATGATTTCCTAGGGGGGCTCAAATGATGAACTAAGGAAGCTTTATCTCTCCTTCTTCTTTAATATTATGCAGTATGACACATGCTCAGAAAATTCAGCTTTTTAAAAAAAAAAAAAAAAAAAAAAAAAAAAAAAAAAAGAAAAGAAAAGATTGAGCACTAATCATTTCTGCTCATAGCGCATCTCTCTCTTTTCATTCAAGGCTAAATGGCCTCATTTTCCTGAGTACCCAGCATGAATGGTTCAGGTAGCTGTGGGTATGAAATCTCCCTCTGCCTGGTTGCTTTGCAACATGAAGTTTGGTTATTATTTATCTAATTTATTCAATATCTCATGGGTTAAGGAGAGAGAAAAGCAGGAGGTAAGTTAATCACTACAGTCTCCTCAGAGAAATAGCCTGAGAAGTGGTGGGCTCTGCTGAATATCTGAAAACAGAAACAAATCTGTGTGCTGGAGAAAGGAAGAGATTAAAGGTGAACGAGTTCAAAAAACCAAGGCTGCCTTCCAGAGAAAGTCCTGACAACAGCAGAGGTGGTCCAGATAAAGACCTTTTGTTACTCTGCTGTGGCTATAAGCTGTCTTTCATATCATCGCTTGAAGGTAATCACTTGAAATCTTGTAGATGAAAGGAAAAATCTTAGATCAAAATCCCGCAGGTTTGTTGAGAAAGGAATTGGAAAGCAGAGCTCCGAAACAGTGGGTTCACTTAAACCAGACTGCAGTAATCTGTACAACCTGCAGGTGCAGCCTCGCCTCATGTTTTGAGGCAAATCAAATTCTGTTCGAAAGGCTCAGATACTCTTCTTTCCAGAAGAAAAATATGTTCTTGTCCATTCCACCATTTGGTTGTAAAGAAGTAGCTCCAGATACATCAGCCAATTACACATCTGCTTTAGTGTAGTTAAACACGGTGTTCACAAGAGGATGTTTCATGATGATTTCAGATTTTCACGATACTTTCTGCAAAAAGGTAGGAAGATTATGGTCTGGTACAGACAGTTTCTCTGCGGATTTCTGTATGGCTAATGCAAATACTTAATCCTCATGGCTGCATGGTGAACTGTCTGTACTTACTGGGAAAATGTTTTCATTGTTTAACTCTTTGCATTAGATATTTTAAGACCTGCTTTGCAGCCACTGTCTCATCCATCCCACAGAGTAAAGGATTGCTAATACTAATATAATGATTTGTGCGTAAGCAAATCCCAAACCATTTTTTTTTCTTTCTTGTTGGCGCTAGTTACTCTATTATGTCAGGCTTCAGGTTTCTGTATAAGAAGTAATTGGTTATATGTCAGCTGCACAAAAGGAGGTTATGTAAGGTTGAAGTAATGTCCTTTGCTCTTTAATTGTATGTCACTGCCTGCAGGGCTAATAGGACCCATCGTGGGATGCAGACAGAAGAGTATTTTGATTGTGTAGAGCTTATTAAGGGGTATTTTAAGGGGATTGTAGTGATGTGTGAGGCTTACTATGGCATGTTTAGGGGTATTAATAAAGGTGGACTGGGGAGGAATTGTGTGGGGAAAATAGAAGAAGGGATTAAAGGATGTGGTTAAGTGTAATCAGGTTGCAGGTCAGTACACTTGTCTGAATTAGTCCTGTGCTTAATTACCACCATATCTTTTTATTCAACCTCGCTTTTACCATCTGTGTGGGGGAGCTTTCCATCCTGAGTATGTGTTTGTGTGAATATCAATGAATTTAAAACTGGACTAGCCAGTGAGCAGGAGAGGAGGTCTTAGTACCAGTGTCTGGAGTGGGGCCACGAACCTCCAGGGGCTGACAGGTCTGTGTGCCCACTGCTGGGGAGACCTGCTGCTGGACAGACAGAGCATCTAGGCCAGCTGCTGGAGGGACTGCTGTGGCACACACACATAACGGATGTACGTATTTATAACTGTGTATATGGGCACCCATGGTGTTACATTCTAATGACAGCCTTCAATCTGGTCAGCGAGAGGAGGAGCAGGGACCAGGCTCCCTGTTTGTGTGAGTGCTGTGTGTGTGTTCTGTCTGTGTTGATTTATGTGAATATGGATAGATCTATATATGCACACTACATAATGTGAATGTGTGCTTCTTGGGAATGAATGCTCAGGCTCACTACTGGCTGGAGATGAGGTCACAGAGGTGCAACCACCTTCCATCTGTCAGGCTATGGGATTTGGCAGCTTCTAAGAAAGAACTCCAGTACGAGCAAGCGAGGCTGGATTTTTTTTTTTTTAAATTAAATCCTTCTGTGCAAGCATATTTTTTGAGATGGATCTATTACTGCCATGGAGGTTTAAACCTCCTGCTTGTAGAGGGTGGTTCATTCATATACTCATAACATTGCCCTGAAATCCTTAGAGAACCTCCTTTCTCAAGATTATGTCACAAGCTATTTTCATAGAATAGGGAGACTACAAAATGGACCGACAAGCAGAAGAATCACAAGTCATAAAACGTAAAGAATAGGGGAACTCCCTTTATTGAACTGCCCTTTTTTTTTTTTTTTTGGAAAAGAGCACAAGCAAAACTTCTGCTTCTTTACATGTGATATAAAGATGATCACTTTGTTATTACAAATTAGTACTGCAGTTGGTGAAATTACTAGCTAAGGTTCATTTTTTGGGGTGTGGGTATGGGGTGAGAAGCTGGGTGCAAAATCATAGGATCTCGTTTTCTTCCTTCCTGTGGATAAAGCCAGAGTATGTTCCTGTGAAACAGAAAAAAATTAAGCAACTTTTCCATTTTAAATAGAATTATACATCACTTCCTCTACTTGCACCCAGACACTGGCATGGCAGATGGGAAGTCTGTTTGGTCTTAGAAACTGTAACAAGGTTTTCTCAGTGCTTATAGAATATTTCATGGTTTTAAACATTTTAAATATTGAAATTGAAATCATGGCACATAGAGAATTTTGACCTGAATTGTTCAATTTATTGAAGTCATAAAAAAAAAACACTAACCCCACATTTTTGTAATAGAAAGTGTTGCAAATCTGACTCCTCCACACTGTTACAGTCATGCAGGAGCTGTAATTCTGAGTCTATTTAAGACTGAGTTGGATTCAAACTTTTTTAGCTATCGAGGCAAATTCTCCAAGGGGCAGGTACCTGTTATTCAGTCAAACTGGCAAGGGAAGACAGGTTGTAACAAATAAAAAAAATAACACTGACAGTTACCACAAAGGACATCTGTCTTTGAATGAGAGAAAAAGTTGCTAATTTGAGAGACAAACTTACAGTGATCATTTAGGTAATTATATTAAATTACGGTTAATATAAGTAATTATAATTATTTAATTATGGCATAATTCAGCACAGTTAGAGTCAGTCATGAGACGTGGTTGGTGTCTTGCCTGTGGAGAGGGAATACTCTCAGACATAGTGTGTCTATATCTTGTGTGAGCTGCAACTGCATTCCAAAACTGTCTCAGAGTCACTAGTGTTATTCACACAGCTCATGGAACGACAAGCAATGGAAATACAGAAAAAGAAACCTTCTTACCTTACTTTCTAGCCTACGAAGGCTTGTTCTGGGAGTAATTTTTCTAACATTATGTTTGGTAGAGTTTAAAATTCCTAAATTCTGCTCTGCTTTTTATTCTTTTCTCCAAATGATTATGCCACAGCTTAATAGTTCCCCTTATTAGAATATTTTTTCTAATAATTTTTCAAGGTTTTCATTTTCAGTAATGTAATTACATGTATTTTTTTCTAATTATAGCTACTATTTTTCTTATCTGACTAAAACAGAGAGGATTATTTTCTCCCTACTTCTGTGAAGCGATACCTCAATCAGAATTGCATTGCCCTTTTTCTTTTTTCTGTCATATTACATAGTAATCAAATTAAATTCCCAATTAAAATATCCAGATCTCCTTGGGGATCAGTGCCTTTCAGATTCTTCTCACCCAGAGGCTAATAGTTAAATTATTTTTCCCAGCTGTATTAAACACCAATCCTATAGAGACTTATGCAACTGCTCAGTTTTATCCTTTGTGACTATTCTTGTTGAGTCAGATAGGACTACTCAGAGTGCATAAACTGAACCACATGTGTAAACCTTTGTGATACCAGTCTTTTTATTAAAACGAGTCTTGATTAAAAGTAAAGGTGATGTTATAATATCAACTTTTAGATCTCAGCCCTTTGATAAACACGGGTTTATAGTTTGTCTTAGTTAAATAGAGTGTATCAATAATTTCTGAATAAAATCAGAATTAATTGTTTTAATTAATATGCAATGCTTTAAGAATATTTTGTGTCTCTCAAGGCATTTTTAGTTTTCTGAAATGAGACTGTAAAGTTTAGAATTCTAAAAAAATTCTCCTTATTTTTCTAAGGAAGTTAAAATATTTTTTCCCCCTCTTCATGCATTATTCAAAGCAGCCAGATGCTTTGGGTATTCTGGTTGCCTTTGGAAGGAGACTAACATTTCCAATTTAGGCTTATAATTTAAACTGAAATATCTAGGTCTAGCATAGTTAGTGTACTTTATTGCTTTCTGTCTGATTGAACACATAAGACTGAATTATCTTTACAACTCTTCACTTTCGGTTTTTCTCATGTTCTAGACTTCTTTGTTGGGATACACTGTGTTCTGTGTCTCTAGGAACTATAATTTCCCAGCAGCTTTGAAAAGTTTAGTATTTTGGCCCCATTTCCTTTTCAGTTCTTTCTTACTAAAACCTTTTGATGTGCTCTGGCTCAACCACAGTTATTAGACCCAACGCATGATTTAATTCCTGTGACCTGTGTTACGTGGCAGAATAGACTTTGTTACAGCAATGGTGCCATTTTTACCCTTCCCTGAATCTCAGAGCTTACGTAAAACTCTGATTTATAAAGAAGTGTGGCTGTTTGAACTCTGACTCAGCCAACCATCCTTACGTTGTAAATCTCTAAAGCACGTGTGTAATAGAACACTTGCTGAATAGAGAAGGATGAAAGGTTGTGCTTATGCTTTTCTGAGCTACTGTATAACAACATGGGACCTGATGAAATCCATCCATGGGTTCTGAGGGAGCTGGTGGATGAAGTTGCTAAGCCGCTTTCCACCATAATTTGAGAAATCGTGACAATCTGGTGAAGTTCCCACAGACTGGAAAAAGGGGAATATAACCACAATATTCGAAAAAGAAAAAAAAAAAGAAGACCCAGGTAACTACAGGCCAGTCAGTCTCACCTCTGTGCCTGGCAAGATCATGGAGCAGATCCTCCTGGAATCTATGCTAAGGTACATGGAAAATAAAGAGGTGATTGGAGACAGCCAACATGGCTTCACTCAAGGACAAACCATGCCTGACAAATTTGGTGGCCTTTTACGATACTGCCACAGACTTGGTGGAGAAGGGCAGAGCAACAAACATCATCTACCTGAACTTATGCAAAGCGTTTGACACTGTTCTACATGACATCCTGGTCTCAAAATTGGAAAGTCATAGATTCGATGGATGGACCACTTAGTGGATAAGGAGCTAGCTGGGTGGTTGTACTCAAAGGGTTGTGGTCAACAGCTCAATGTCCCAGTGGTGGTCAGTGATGAGTGGTGTTCCTCAGGGGTCCGTACTGGGACCAGTGCTATTTAACATCTTTGTTGGAGACAGGGACAGTGAGATAGAGTGCACCCTCAGCAAGTTTGTCAACAACAGCAAGCTCGGTGGCACAGTCAACATGCTGGAGGAAGGGGATGCCATCCAGAGGGACCTGGACAGGCTTGAGAGGTGGGCTTGTGCAAACTGCATGAAGTTCAACCAAGCCAAGTGCAGGGTCCTGCACCTGGGACATGGCAACCCCAGGCACAAATACAGGTTGGGCAGAGAATGGCTGGAGAGCAGCCCTGAGGAGAAGGACTTGGGGGTGTTGGTGGATGAGAAGCTAAACATGAGCCGGCAGTGTGCACTGGCAGCCCAGAAAGCCAACTGCATCCTGGGCTGCATCAAGAGAAGTGTGACCAGCAGGTCATGGGAGCTGATTCTACCCCTCTACTCTGCACTCGTGAGACCCCCACCCTGGAGTACTATGTCCAGCTGGAGTCCTCAACACAGGAAGGACATGGACCTGTTGGAAAGGGTCCAGTGGAGGGCCATGAAGATGATCAGAGGGATGGAGCACCTCTCCTATGAGGACAGTCTGAGAAAGCTGGGGTTGTTCAGCCTGGAGAAGAGAAGGCTCCGGGGAGATCTTATAGCAATATCTGAAGGGAACCTACAGGAGAGCTGGGGAGGAGCTCTTTGTCAGGAAGTGGAGTGACAGGACAACGAGTAATGGTTTATATTGAAAGAGAGGAAATTTAGATTAGATCTCAGCAAGAAATTCTTTCCTGTGAGGGTGGTGAGACACTGGAACAGGTTGCCCAGGGAAGTTGTGGATGTCCCATCCCTGGAGGTGTTTAAGGCCAGTCTGGATGGGGCTTTGAGCAACCTGGTCTGGTGGGAGGTGTCCCTGCTCATGACAGGTGGGTTGGAACTTGATGATCTTTAAGGTCCCTTCCAACTCTAACCATTCTATTATTCTATGATTCTATCATAAGAAAGGTTAAAATAGCTGAAGGTTAACAGATGAGGGAATGTCTTGGTTTTTTTGGTAGCTCTTTGGAACATCTGAGCTTTTACTTCTTGAAACATTTTTGATAACCAGACGTTCAACGGGGCTTAACAGGGAATTGAACAGGTTAGGTAGCTAGTTCTGAATCCAGAGATCTGCATTTGTATCTTCACTCAGATTATATAAATCAACATAAGAGGTAGAGACTAAACCTCTTTCTGCTCATGTATTTGCTTGCTGCATGGGAAATTTTCTTTCCATCTCATCTGTGCCTATGGAAGGAAAAAAATGTTTCCTCTTCTATTCTCTTTGGAGCACCTTGATCAAATGAGACTTTTCTTTCTGACATTCCTGTTTTCCCGCCATCCTTACCCAGGTTCACTGGAGAGGGAGACAGTAACAGATTTTCTAGGAAGTGAGGGAGAACCCCCACTCTGGTAAGAATATTTAAGAATATGACGAGGAACATAAAATGTCCCTACTGTGTCAGAGTGAATATCTGTTATCCAGCAGTAGCCTAAGGAAGGGTACATGAAGAAAGTCAGCATTTGGTATTTTCCAGAATATTATCCCAACCTCCAGTTGTTGCTGACCAATTGACTCACAGATTGAGGGGTGTCTTTGCATTTAAAGCCTTTGGTAGATTTTTTTTTTTTTCCCATGATGTTGTCCTGTCAGTTTTGAACGCACCCTGACTTTTAGCACCTGAGCAGAGAAGAATTCTAAGTTATGGGGTCACACAAGGGAGAGAAAGGAAGGTGGTTTGTTCATTCTGACACCTCTAGTTTAAACTACCTCATCTCTTTCTTGGCAGACATCTTGGGTTCCTCTTGAGGAGGCTAGCACCTCATCTTTTGGTACAATTTTAACACTCTGCTGCTGCTGCAATCTTTGAACAAGCACACACACACACACTCTCACACATCACTTCCCTATGGACTATTCACACAAAACTCGCCATGCTTTGGTGGCCAGCAATCAATTTCAATCAGCTCTGTCTGTCCAAATCTGTTCATATCAGATTGCAAGCCTTGGTTTATCAGCTGCTGGATGAATTCTCCTGAGCAGCTGCAGGAGAAATGAGCCAGCTGCTGGGCCTGCCCTGTTAGAGACCAGGTTATTTCGCTGTGATTCAAAGCCAATTACTTCCTTCCCAGTGCAAAATTGTCTCTGTGAACAGAGAAACTGAAAGCGGAATTTGCCTTTTGTTATTTCAAAAGTAAGCGATGTATGGGTGTGTTAGGCCAGACCGACTTGGCGTGAGCTGCCTGGTTTTAAATATTTAAACTAGGAACATTGTCACTGGCCTCTCCTCAGTCAGCAGAGTGAGATAATCTGCTCAAGGGAAATCTGGACCTCTTCCATGTTTGCAGTCCTGTTCCACTCTGTAGAAGCTTGCCTTTTCCCACTGACAGTAAAGAGAGTGTAAGGAAACGGGACAACTAGCTTGAATGTTAAAGTCTGTTAGCTAAAAGTAGGCATAAATAAGTGTGGGCAAGGGAGGACATGGGATATTGACCATGAAAATGAACGGGAAGCTGTCAAAGATATTAATGATTTGAGCCAGGTTGCTAGGTACGGTTTGTGAGTCTACCAGTATTTTAATGACCAAAGCTGGCTTTTAGCTTCTTCTGTAGAAACTCTTGACTTCATGTCTGAAGTCCTTCGTCTGATTCTGTTATGCTGTCCAGAAGGGGATCTGTCTTGCTAGTATTCGTTTGAAATACTTTAATCATGTATAACTTTCTTCTCTGCTCCCAGCAAATCATCATGTGCTCTTTTGCTACCACACTTGTAGGATAAAAATTTCTTTGAAAGCAGAGCTCTACTTGTTTGCTGCTGTGGTGCTTTGATATTCTAATCTCAATACTGCCTCCTGTATCCTTTTAATAATACATTATAGTGTAATTTATAGGTGGTACCAAAGGAAGAAAAAGAGAAAGTGAGATCATAGCACAATGACAATTTAGAAATTTAAAGTTTAATTACTATCCATTCACTGTACATTAAGTCTACTGAAAGAGCAGTACACTGGATTGATTGTTCTTTATTAATCTGTGTAGGAGAAAAAGTTTAGGCAAGTACAGTTGAGCCTTGTTCTGACTTTCAACATCATGCCATAAATAAGCCATGCTGCGTGATGCTGCAGATGGTATATGTGCTATTTTTGATGTCATATTTTTACTCTTTAGCTTAAATTTTCTTGTTGCCCTTTATAATCACTGGGCAATTGGTAAGAAACCAGAAAGAATACTCAATTCTGCAGACAGGCTTTTTTTAATGGGATATATTTTTATTAGCTGATCAAAGGCACTGGCAAATAAAACTTAAATGAGATGCATACCTCAAATCAAGAAGGCAGTTCTGCAGTTTCCTGGTGATGTTGGCAGGAGAAGATACATGCAACTTTTTTCTGTGGTAATTATACCTTTTCTCTAACTAGCTAGAAACTAGACTCTGTTCAGCTATGCATGTTCCACTGAAAACGCTCTCCTGTCAAGAGAAAGAATAGATAGAAAACAAACAAGAAGCAGAAGTGGCTTCTTGTAATTTCGTGATGTATAAAACATAGTAGACGAAGAATACTACTCAAAAGCTGTCAGCGGCAAGCTATAGATTGGTTCAATTTCTTTATCAAGTTATGCAAACCATTATCTTTGTGCTACTAAGCCTTTTGTGCTTTCTGCTTATTGCTGTACTAGTGCTCTTAGACTCTCTGGCATTTCTGGTCGCTGCTATTTTAAAGTCAACAACTATGGGACAATGGTTTGGATCTTCTAGGTCTGAGAAAACATGGTATTTTTCTCCAACATTATTTGTCAATACTAATAAACAAATCAATCTGTTCAAACATGACTGCATTGGCACTCTGCACATTTCAACTGCTCCCTCATCACTAATCAAGTGTTGCCAACATATTCAGAAAATAACTCAAGATTTGTCATCCCATCCCTATACATGCGGGCTATTGGTATATTTTATTTGATCTAGACCTGTGGTTCTGACCATTCTTAAAACCCTTTCTGAAATTGCATAAGCAAAAGCTAAAAAGACTTCATATTTATGGAAAGTCAAAGTCTATATGTCTCTGCCCTTTGTCTCATGTATACTCTTGGGGGTTTGACCACTAAAACAGGGTAAAATTGTTTCGTTGTCAGAAGTAACGAGGAAATTTGCATGATAAAAATACAATGGGATAAACTATGGGCTCAGTGGAGAGATATGAGAGTATGCTACACCACTCCTGGTCTCTTTAGTTGTATAACTTCTAATTCTGTGCTGGCTTTGCTGAACCCAGGTTGATTCCTGCTGAGCTTTGTGGGCAGATTTACACCAGTAAATTAAGAAATGCCAAAGAACATGCCCAAGCACTGGGGATCCATTAGAAACTGTTCTAACAATTTTATGGAGTAGGTGATGTTCTTTTTGCCTGTGCCAGCTAGCATGGTCTGAATTAATCTGCGAGCTAACATAGGCCAATGACCGTGCCAAATAGTTTGTATTCACCCACAGGATTTTGGGGTACAAGGCAATTTTAAAATAAAATTATGGATTGTTCCATGCTAGATGGCCTTAATGTCATAGAATTGCCACAGGCAAGTTTAATTTACATGTGTGGATAGAACGTCTATGTTAATCCAGAATTCTGGGTTGGAGGATACCCCCTGTTTTGGGCACAAAACCTCCCACACTTGGTTTGTGTAAAGGTATATAGAAAGAGAGTGTCTGCTTCTTTAAGGGTGTCTGGTCAAGGACTTTTTCCAATGGATAAAATGGGATAATAAGAAAAGGAGGAAGCTAGCTACTGAAGCCAGTGGGTTCTCGGTGTCATTAGATACTAGAGCTGGTGAGGGCTCTTTAACCTCCAGACACCGGATCAGAAAGGGGCTGAGGGGCTGTGCTGGTGCTTGGGGGATCCACAAATGGTCACGTGCTTGTCGACCTGGACAGTGTGGGGTGTGTGCTGCACTAGTGACCTTCTGCCTCTTCCAGCCCAGGGGGAGGAAGGGACGTGGCTCTCTGTGCCTGTGTCTGCTGTGAGTCCTGAATACAGCTGCTGCTGGAGGCAGCGCCTCATCTGTGTTACTGGCCACGTCCATGTCCTCTCTGTGTGTGCGTGTCTGGGATACATGCTCAGCTTCACTGCTGGCTGAACCTGCAAAGGTGACAGCAGAAGCTACATCCTTCATCCTGGCCAGAGTCCTTGGGCTACTGGGCTGGGCTCCAGTGGCTGGGCAGGAGGGGTCTTGGACCAGGATGGGAGAAAGAAGAATGCTCTTATTTTCCAGCACAGGTGAGTTAAAACCTGTCTGGGAATTATTGAAGATTCGTGAGCTTTGTTCTGGAGTGCTCAGCAGGCCGTGTGAGCTGATCAGTTGGCCAGCAGCATTCCCAGACACCATCTAAAACTGCTTTATGGGCTGGTTTTATCCACTGTCCACACTTCAGTCATCCCTGCTCTGCTACAATAGCTCTACATATAAGGAACTGTGGACATCTCAACTAAGACTGCCATGAGGACTTCATCTATCAAAATGTTATCTTTGCTAAGCACCATGTTTGTTTTGCAGGTTTGAACATCTAGTTGCCGCTAGAGGTGCATTTCTGTTGTCCCTTACCTTCACATAAAAAGGTATTAAATCAGCTGGATTGTGCACGCTTTAAGAAGAGGTCAGAACAGATCTGTCTGATTTGAATGACAAACTAGAGCATCAGATATCCTGCCAAGATATTGCAGGAAGAACTGTATTTTCCTTTTTAAAGTTTTGTTTTTCATAAATTTAAGTTCCATCTCCTTAAACTGCTTTATATCCAGCACCTGACTGAGAACATGCTGCAGCTGGAAATCTGAAAAAGGTCACTTAGCTGAAACATTTGTTGATAGGCGTTTGGGGAATTTTTGTGGTACTTAATACTCAATATATAACAAACAAGATGCCACCTTATCATATGAAACTGCCAGAAGTGAAAGTGCATACAGTAATAGCAAACAGAGGTGTAGTAAGTGAATCATCTCTTTGTCAGATGGTAAATTCATTGTTAAGACCTTTTACAGAATGCTCTGCATGTCTAGCTATGTCTCTTTTTTTTATATTTTTCTTTTTTTTTTTTTTCCTCCCCAGGTTGGTTCAAGGAATCTTATTTTTTCAAAGCAACAGCTACAATTCCCCGTAACTGGCAGGGGTTTAGAGTATGCTAAACTGTGGTCTGAAAAGAGAAGACAGGAGGAAAAGAAAAAAAAAAAGGAATTAAATATCATAGCAGTGCAAGCAACTTAGAAGCATTTGGCTTTCTGTCAATGAGAAGTGATTAAACTTGTATCAAGGAATTAACACATTAATGTGGCACGCTCTGCAGCTGCACTCTAAAGTATATATTAATAGCACAGAAAAAATTCTATCCTGTTATAATTCCCAGTGATCTGCACAATTAAGGCAACAACATTTTTGCATTTTCTCCTGTGCTGGCAGAGAATGCTGTATCAGTTGCTTCATTAGTATGCATTGTTGTATGAACTGATTCCCTATTGTAGCTGTAGACTGTCACTGGCAGCCACAGGAGGTCTAGGAAATTATACAAGTATGGATCACAGAATGATTTTTAATTAAATGTGGCAAATAACAAGAAATCTATGGTTTATTTAGATTGATTTACATTATGGTAATATAATTCTATTGATAATGTCATGACACTTTAATTCAAATTTCAACTTCTAGCAATTCAGATTTTGAATCTGCTGAAATATCTGTTAAAGCAACTTATATATATTTAGTTCTATCTGAATTTTCCATTGTTAAAGGTTCAGTCTCCTACAAATCAAAGACTTCAGTTTCTCTGTATTCGTGACACTCCTATGGGAATATTCTCGAGAACTGCATGTTCTGTGCATGCCTGAATCTATTTATTTTGCCTCTAACATTATCCTTCATGAAGTAGTCTTTTGATGCATTCGTGTGGCATTTGTTTCTGAGAATTTGTTAACAAATATGAGTCATGTAGAAAAGAAGAAAAATCCACATGACATGTAAAATATGTGAAAGGAGTAGCAATTCTTACAGGCATATTTTAACACTTTACACTGTCATGCTGCTGGTTGAATGTTACTTTTAATTAGACATTTAAGAATTTTGTCTTATGTTTTGGTGAGAGCACCAAACTAGGACACGGTGAAGTTTATGTTGTAAAATTCTATTCTTAGGACATTTTGTTCAGATATCCATCCATACATATACATATATAAATGTATGTATCTGTATTTCTTAAAGGAAAACAATTATAAAGGACTGTCTTATTCAAATTTGTGATGAAACTTATTTTGTTGTTATGTTTCTGTAGGAGGACCCCTATGGCTCCTGAGTGACTTCCTTGCAATTTAATATGAACCATGTACTTTAAAGAGCTGAGGTATAAACACACTTTTGACTTTTCTGCTTTCAGCCCATTGATTTTCCATATACAAATTGATTATGTAAATCAAGCATTTCAGTTTATTAGTTCATAATCATATTTTTCTTTTAATTACTCCTTGCAACATTTAAAGCAACATTTTATAAAAAGGTAGTGAAAACTGTCACCATACCTTCGTCATCCTTAATTTCCCGTACAGCCAGCATTACTGAAACGTAGTAAGGCACCGCTTCCTATGACCAATCTTTCAGATGGAAATGTGTCTTACTGTGATGCTGCATCTAAACTCTATGATAGATAATAGCAATGTCAAGAATTCCACTACAGTGTATTCTGTCAATTGGTGTCTGTCAATCTGTCAACTGAAACTTGAAACATGATTGCATGTACTCCGTGGTGTGGGTCAGGAAAAGACATTACCAATAGTTAACATTCAGTATTTGCAGCATTCTCAGTCATTACAGTGTGCGTTGTGAATGCATATTAAGAATAATTTGTTATGCGTAGCTAATTTTTAACCTGCTGGTTGACATGTTTCCCACCCCCAAAGCCTTCTAAAGGCTGCTGTCTTTTCTTTCTCCAACACAGCATAAGATACAAAATGCTATGACCTACATTCACAAAACGTTACAGGTTTGATTTGGACTCCCAAAAGCTATATACTGTCTGTGTTGCTCAGGGGTTTTGTAATAAGAATACCAAGCCTTTAGCTGGCAGTAGTCACCTTAGTTTATTACCATCTGAAGATCACACAGTTGTCCATGCAAATTGGGTTTGTAGCTTCAGTCCTGTTCCCAGGGGACAGATATCCATATCATAAAACTGCCTCCACAGTTGTTACTGAGCATGTTGAAGATCTTGCATGCACAGAGTGAGGAAAAGTGATATTCTGTGCGCTATTCTGAAAGCGAATGGTTTCAACATCCTCCCAGATGTGGTCCCATCATAATGGATTTGAGACACATTGAAGAAAAACATGGGAAACATTCACTCTCCTGTACTTGTCTGACACCCTTCAGGGGGGAATAAGTATTTTATTTTCTGTGGCTGCTAATCCACACATGTGAGTACATCCATTTTGATAAAAAAGAAAGAGATGCTGGAAACATAATCAAGTGCTTGGATTTTGGTTGTCCATTCCCTTACTTTGCTGCAGACTCCCTCAGCCATCTTTGTCCAGGTCCAATTTGCTTTTGGGATGGTGGGGAGATAGCCCTGAGCAGAAGACACATGAGCTCTCTTGTGGAACATGGCTGTGTGATCAGAAATCAAGTATTATTGGTTAAAAACAAACAAACAAAAAAGCCACTGGCACTTTAGTGACACTCCTGGTAAATGCAGCTTTCTGATTTCGCTCTAATCTTTCGTGGAGGCTTTAGCTGCTTTTTGCATGGGTACGAGGTTCTGTGCCCTCTGGAGAAAGAAGTTCTAAGACCCCTCTGTCCTCTTAAGGCCAATAAGGATGTTCATCAACCAGTTCAAGAGGATGAAGCTAGAACAACAGCTGACTGATACTTCAGGGATTTTTCCCCCATCTCTCCCACTTATGCACTTTAGGTGACTCCAGAGCTGGGAGTAAGTTTGAATTCTCTGCCCAGCACTGATGAGTCTTGATACCTTGTTTTGGCTCTGCATTTTCACTGTTCTGCTGGGCTAATTTTAATTTTTTAGTTTCTCACTTTCTGTCATTCCTTTATTTTGGGGCTCTGTTAGTTAGTCCATTATTCACCCTACAATGGAAAACTATAGGGTTTTTCTGGTGGGCTTGACCCAGTAGTCCTATATGTTTTGCTTGTAGCAGCTTTTTGTGTGCATGAAGTCCTCATAATTTCTTGGCAGGTGACACCTGTTATCAATAGGAGAGTTTTTCTCTTGTGCTATTTTAAGCATCAGATAATGTGCATGCCTGTCAATTGTGCCCTGGGAACCTGAAAGGAGTAAAGAGAATAATAGCAAATTGTTCTAGAGCATAAAGGAGATTATAATTTCTGCTATTACTACTTCTAGTGTTCCAGGAAAAGCCAGTCTTTTTATTCATTTTTATAGGTAACTTAATTTCTAGATGTAGCACAGTAAAGATGAAAGAGAGAACATCTTTTCTGAACAGGTTTTCATTACTTGATGATTTTAGGTTAAAAAAGAATTATTTGTGTGAATTTTTAACTCATTTAGTTTGCTGAAATCAGCTTTATGGAGGTCATGGTCATTGTGACTGCTGCTGTCTCTAATTGGATTTACCAGGCACAGCTCATTAATAGTGGTATTATCAGATGACAGTGAAAGACACAGTGTACTGTTATCTAATTCAGACAGTGCTCATGTTGTTAATTTATGTGTACTGTAGACATTCTTATTAAAAGATGGAATGGTAAAAGGAAAGGCATAATCCAAACATAGGTAATGAATATTTTTAAACTCTGTTCCTGGCAAACAGAGCATTGGTCTCTACTGTTTCTTGCTTCCACTGTTGCCTTGATGATAGGATAGAAGGTGGCTGTTAGAATGAAGTAAAATTGTTTACCAGAGACTCACCATTTCTATCTCTCTTACACCCTGTTGTCAAGTACTGTCTCACAATAAACACAGTCATTATATGCCATCCTTTTAAAAAATTTGTTTTAAAGTTTACTGGATTTCTTGTATCATCACCCTCTATTTATAGCATGTTGTTGTATAGTTCCTACCTTAGATCCAGAAAATAGACATTCCTCGTGTGTCTCCCAGAGGGCCAGACACACTTGTCGTATCTTGAGGATGCTGAAGACAATTTTTTTTGCAAAAATCAGACAATCTCTCCTTATTTTGGACAGGACAAAGAACTCATCAGTCTTTCTATAACAGCCTAGTGATTGCCTCACTCATCTCAGAAATGGGATAGCTGGCTTTGGTTGCTACGTTTGTCTGAAGAGCTTCTTCACTGAAACAGTTCCTTTCCACAGGTTATATGCTCAGTTGCAAGGGGACTTTCCCCTACTTTCTGCTAGATCTGTTAGATTTTGCAAAATCACAATGTGTGGTGTGCTCTTTACTTACAGATTTCCCTGACCTGCAGGCCTCTGTCATCACTTTTTGGTTTACAGTTAAAATAATGCAATACTTGCAAGATTGCAGTTCAAAATGCAGTGTTCTTAGAAACACACTGACTAAACAACAGTAAAAGACTCCAGTTCTTGATGACAGAGGTGCTATATCATTTGTTACATTCAGGTTTGAAACTGAGCCCACAGGACTGATTGATTTTGTGATATGGATTTCCCCAATTAAATGAACTGTGGCCAGAGAACATGTTATATTGACTACCAAGGTGTGAGTTTGGTAGCTTGATGAGTTGTCTTCTGAATGAGAAATATGTATGAAAATTGAGTAGCAATGTACAAAAGCTTTTTGGTGGAACTTGATTATTGTGAAATACATGACTAATGACCATAACTAATGAAAGTGTAACTAATATTTGCGCAATGTCTTTGAAGACTTTTTATTTCAAAGATGTAATCCTGATTTTAAAAACCAAAACATACCCTCTTGTTTTGAACCAACTTCATTTCCACCCTTCAGTCCTAAGAAAAAAGCTTCTACAAAAAGAAAGAAAAATAGCATTTGGAATGGTAACCAGATGGTGGTTGTGATGTTTCTCCTTTTGGAAATAATTTATGACCAGATTCATTGGCTTCAAAATGAGAAATGTCTTATGAAGCCTGGGTGGGAATGAGTTGGTTACTCTCTAGCTACCTTATTAACTGCAAGAAAAAAATGTAGTAGTGTCTTACTTCTGGAGATCAGCCTGAGATCCAGTAATTAAACAGTTATATATCCTGTATAGAATTTCACTAGGGTATTGAAACAAGTTAGAGCTCACTGAAATATGGCCATAACCATGTAATGTGCTAGCAGTTTCTTCTCGTGCCACTGGAACTGTGTTTTCCCCTTCTCTTACTTTTCTAACTGCGATGAGCTATCATCTGTCATGTTCCTCTTGGTGAGTTTCTACTCAGTGTTCCTCAGCTTATAATGAAGATGAATGTATAGCTAACCTGAGAGGTACCTATCAGGCTATCAGGCTCTAATACTTTTTTTGGTTTACATAAGTTTATTGATATTGGCCTTGAGTCTTTTTGATTTATTTATGTCTGCCTCAGCAGACAGATTGACCATTTGAGCACATGGTTCCTTCCACTCTGAAAATGACCTCATCACTTGGGAAATCTTCAGGAGCAGTCAGCGCTGTAAATGGCATAGGGGAGGTGGTGAAAAGAGCTCTGCAATTCACATGAAAAATGGTAACTACGCTACATAAACATAGTCATGCAGCCTTGAGAAGTACAGTATGTTAAAGAAAGTTAGTGGTAATGTGTTTTCAATAAGACAGCTTTATGTACATAGGAAGGCTTACTAAATTTAGTAAGGTAGAGATGAAGCAGACATGTACAGGCTTGCAGGGACTTTTATCAGGATAGTCAAAATATTAATGGAAGTGTTTGGAAGTGTTTATCACTTTGCTATTAGTAAGTTTCATGTACCTTCTTCAGTTTTTGGGGAGGTAATTGTATCTCCTCCATTTCATAGAATCACAGAATCACAGGATAATTGAGGTTGGAAAGCAGCTTTGGAGGTTGTCTGGGTCAACCCCTCTGCTCAAGCAGGACCACCCAGAGCTGGTAGCCCAGTACCATGTCCAGACAGCTACTGAATATCTCTAAGGATGGAGTGTCCGTAATCTTCCTGGATAACCTCTTCCAGTGCTTGCCTGTCACCCTCTCTGAATTTACTATCTGTAATAACTCTACCTGCCTTTTTTTGATACTTGCTGCACTGCACTCTGGTTAAGCTTCTTGGACTTAACAAAACCAAACAGTAGTTGGGATAGGTCAATTAATATAATACACAAAATGAAATAGTGAAATTACAGGACTGAGGATAGGTATGCAGACAGCAACTAGAGAAAGCTTGAATGTACAACATTTAAATATTAGTAGTACTTCTGAGGAATGGAATTAAAACCTTTTCCGACTGTTTCCATATACACTTGGGAGTCTGTATTCATTATTAGATCAATCCTACATCAAACCACTAGCATCTTTCTTTGACTAGTTAAGAACATACTCTTTTCAATATCTTATTTTTTCTTCCAATTTCCATTCATCATTGGCTACTGCAGTTTTCAGCTTTTTTTAGAAAAGTTCTGTTGTCTCACACTGTGGTTGTACCAAAGATTTATTTGTAAATTCAGTTGCCACATTTTCAGTTGAGTAACATCTCTTCAGAGTTTTCTTAGCGCTAATTGCTGGTGAGATTCAATGCACATGTCTTCAGGTGCTTTGCTTTTAATTAACAACCCTTTTCAAATTCTTCTGCCTTTCTTATGGGTGAATTACATTGTGGCTTGCTGAGTCAGTCATTAAGGGGTTCTGGACTATTAAACGCTTCTTGGTTCTCACTTTATGGGATGTTGGTTTTTGTGGCTGGGAGGGCAAATGACAGATGGCTTTATCTCAGTTTAACTCATAACATTACATAAGTTACTACATCTTATCCAGTATGTTATCTTTTCTGCTTATGTCGCTTCCCTGTCAATCATTTTTGTTATCTCATCACTCTGTCTGATTTTTGTCTGACATTGTAGATTAGGTGCTATTAAAAGAGGTCAGTATATTGATCCATTATACCAACTTGATTGAAGAGCTCACTAACTAAACCTTACTTATATTGTGATTTCCTGGTATAGTGTTAATCCATAAGCAGTTTTAGGAACTCTGTAAACCCTATCCTCGACCTGTATGCATCATGTGATTTTTCTTTTCTATATTTTAAAGAGTAGAAAATAGTCCCCCCTATAGAACAATTAATCTTAAAGGCAAAATTAGATAGAATATTAAGAGTAAATCTTCTTTGGAAACCTCGCTTTATATTTGTTTGGAATCTAACTATAAAAAAGACATTAGATGGATTGTAAACCTTGTTGAAGTCCAAATATACTATTTCTGTATAACTCTGAACTGCATGCTTTCTTAATGAGCCTCCAATTGTATTATTCTTTTCTCAAATAACTCTATGGAGGTTACTTCCATTGCTCTTTCCCTTTAGTGTTTTGAGGAGGAAAAAGGGGAAAGAAAAATGTTATGAAGATGAAGACTCTGAAGAGACTGCTAGTCGGTAGGATGTCCACAGATACATTATTCCTACCCCTCCATATAGGTATCTTCAGTCACTGGAGATACTGTGTAATTATCAGAATGGTGATTGCACTTGGTAATGCCAAATTTTAATGATGCCAAATTTGTATAGTTGAAGAGTGAGAAATGTGAGTTAATGAGCTATATAACAGGATGATAGGATTTGAGTTTGTTACAAGATGCTAGAAAAGCAGAAATCTCCTTGTTGTCAGTTGGGGTTTATTAGCAATGGTAGAAGATGAGTTGGAATGTTACTGTGTAATAAAGGGAGTTAGGAAAGGAGAAAAAAAATTTTTTTAAAGAAAAACAATAATGAATTACTAAGCTTAGGAAAAAGCTTACACAGAGGTTTATGTTGCAGTCATTTAAGTTAGCCATAAGGCAAAACACAGGAATTCTGGGCATTTTCTGTTAGTTTCTATGTTAGAAACAGGGTTAAAGCAACATCTGCTTTGAGCTACACAGTGCTTAGTAGGGAAGAAGTTTGTATTTTTTGGCCTGAAGCATGTAAAAACAATCAAACGCAATCAACATGGAACGGAGGAGTGCCTGTGGACTAATATTTGAATATTCACTTGCACAGAGATTTGTGTAATGCATTCTCAGTCCAGTGGGCAGATGAGAAAAGCAAGCAAACAACCCTGCCCCTCACTCTAGAGATTTTCAGCAAGTTAGGTTATTTTTTGTTGTTGTTCAGTACGTAGGCAAATTTTTTATAATATTCTCTTGGAAATTAAAAAAAAGAGAAGGTAGTTATTGAAATGTGTCTAACCTGAATAAATAAAATACATGGATGAACTTTTTTCTGTGATCATTCTCATTAGCTCACAGAGAGGCAAAATTTTGTATGACAAGTACAGTATCAAAACACAAGCATCTAGTGATAATGTTAGGGTGATCCTGTAGGATGAACAAATGGGGTCATCTCAGTGCTAAAAGGCTGGCACCACAGCTGGCTCACGATCCCACTAATAAAAAGTTGTCTTCCCTCTACAGAGAGATCTGCAGAAGTGTCCCGCATTCAGCATTTCATAGAAGAGGCATTTGGCTCAAACTAGGTAAAAGCAGTGGAGGATGTTAACTGATTCAGAAAAAAAATGTGTCAGATTTAACACAGAAGTTCCAGCTTTGAGTAGAATTAGTCGTACAATCAAGTATCTGTGGCCCAGAGGATTTAACAGAACTTCTCAGCTGGCTGTAGCTTGTATAACTGCCAGCTTCTGCAGAGATCAAAGTGTAGGAGAGAAGGACAGTATGTAGATATGTCATCCCAGATTACTAGGTCCTATAATCCACAATGAGACATCAGTATAAGTTCACAATTTGCAGCAGATGCACCAGTCAAGTACTGGTTGAGTATTGTGTAATTTATAAAAATCTATAGCAATTTTACTCAGACCCAACATTTCTAAATTTCAGAAGAAATAAGTACTTTCTAAAATTCATATAATGATAAATTTAGCATCTTCTTAGTAAAGCTAATATTTCAACTGAGTAAAAAGCATAATCATCCTTTTTTTTTTTCCTATCTTTTAAGTGTGATGTCCTGAATAAATATCTAAAGCAGAAATTGTTTAAAGTATGTAGTTGAGTTACAGTGTTCTTTGGAAGAGATTTTTTAAAATTTATCTTAAAATTGGAAGCTGCCAGAAACTTTTTGGGTTTTTACTATATTTCAAATGCATAAAATGTGTTTTTTATGAAGAGCTTATTTGGGTGATATAGCCCAGGTAATTTATCATAGTCAAAGATCTGTATAATCCATGCCTTTCAGAGTGAAGAAAAAATACTTTTTCTACTCGTCACAGTGTTTCCACAGACAGTGGAGAAGAAGTCTGCAGCAATGACCAAGTCTTCACAGTTCAGTGGATTTTTCTAAGAGTAGAGAAAATTCCATGTTAAATTTAATACTGATGAAGTTCACAGTGTATTTTGAGCCTCTTTTGCACCATCGTCATTGTTCTTCTGGCACATCTGCTACAGATTTGATGTATACAGATGTATCTGAGGGAAGACGGATAGTGTAGGAGTGAAGAAGATTTCTACAAATGGCTCTTTAAAGCAGAGCAGGTATACTAGGAAAAACAAAAAACAAAACAAAAACGAAAAAAACAACCGAAAAACAAAAGGACGTTTCTGATTCTATGACTCCCCTGAAGGAGGTTTGTGACCCCATGGGAAGTTAGTGCTGGAGCAGGCTCCTGTGGACCCGTGAAGAGAGGAGCCCACACTGGAGCAAGTTTTGCAGCAGGACTTGTGACCCCATGGGGAACCCACTCTGGAGCAGTATGTTTCTGAAGGACTGCACCCTCTGGAAAGCACCCACACTGAAGCAGTTTGTGAAGAACTGCAGCCTGTGAGAAGGACCCACATTGGAGAAGTTCATGGAGGACTGTCTCCCGTGCTGGAGCAGGGGAAGACTGTGAGGAGTCCTCCCACTGAGGAGGAAGGAGCAGCAGAAGCAACATGTGATGTACTGACCGCTACCCCTGTTTGCTGTCCTCCTGTGCTGCTCAGGGGGAGAAGCTAGAGAATTCAGGAGTGAAATTGAGCATGGGAAGGAGGGAGGTAGGGGTGGGGGAAGGTGTTTTAAGATTTAGTTTTTATTTCTCATTATCCTACTCTGCTTTGATTGGTAATAAATTAAACTAATTTTCCCAAGTTGAGTCTCTTTTGCCTGTGGTGGTAACCGGTGAGTGATCCCAACCCAAGAGCCTTTCATTGTATTTTCTCTCCCCTGTCCAGCCGAGGAGCTGGAGTGGGCAGTATTGGTGGGCACCTGGTGTCTGGCCAGGGTCAAACCACCACAGCTTCCAACACATACAAAGAGAGAAGAATATCGGGTTAAATCAGTTCTTTGAGTGTATTCACAAAGTCAACATATCAGCTATAGGAGAAGACTTCTATTGTTTACATACTCAACTATCAGAGTTTTTCTATAATAATTTCATTTTAAAAAAGGAAAAAAGAAAAGAAGTACTGTCGGTTTTCTGCCATGTTTGCTGCATGTGCTGACTTTTTCCTCGTTATGATAACATTTCATCTGGGAAAACAGGTGTTGGTCACTATCCCTCACTGATGAAGCATGTGGTTCATTCTGTTATTTCCTGCTACCCTGATAGCTGAGGGGAAGGTTTTGATTAAATTTAGATTAGTCATTGGGTTTGTAACTATCACTGTGCTCGTTGCTGTCTTACCAGGAAAGGATTCTGATGTATTTAGATATCCAGGGGCAAGGAGTGAACATATTATATACTGACTTTAATGGATGAGTAATAATCAGTTTCAATCAAATATACGATGGACAGCTCTGTTACTATAAATGCAAAGTCTCCCCCTTTGCTAGCAGTTCAGCCTGCTGGGTATATAAAACTCGAGCATGTAAGAATTACAAGCCATTCCTTCTATTGCAGGTGGTATTTCTCTGAATATATCTCTGATTTTTGTAGCTGTATGGAACAATTATTTACCTATTTTTATATTAAATAATTTGGCAAAGGAAGTGGAGATGAAGAAGGACTCAAGACAGATTTTCAGGAAAAAAGTAAGAATTCTGTAAAACAAGTTACCACTGAAAAACCTTCGAAACTAAAAATTAAATCTTCCTTCCTGAGCAAATTTCAAAAGAGAAAACAAAACACTTCAAATGGCACATTTAAATTGTGTAATCAAGTGGAAAGAGATCAGATCCTTCCTTGAAAGTGCATTGTAACCAGCTGTTTACATAAAAGTTGGGGATGGAGCAGCCCTGCTTGGTAAGTCATGTCACGTTGTTCTGCAAAGAGTTTATAAAACCGTCGTTCTCATAACGTTTTTTTGAAGGACATGTATTTTGACATTACAATTGATCAGATTTTGTATCATGTACAAGGATTGTTATCTTCTTCTTAAAAATCTTCTCCTGTGCTAGCATTTCCCCAATTTTCTTCCTACAAGGTCTTTGTCTCAATCTTTGGTGCATTTTTAACTGCTGAACAGGATGATAAGCTATCAGTGTTCTCAGGCAGATAATCAGGAACCACAAAGTAACACATCCATCAAATGTGTTAATTATACATGTATTTTCCTAGTGATTTTTCATCCTTGATTATAATTACAAAAGAAAGGAAGAGGACAAGAATAGTTCATTTTGGCCCTAAGTCTTGCTGCAACATGGGGCTTAACAGAAATTGGACAGAAATGGATCTGGAAAGTTTTGTTGACTACTATTGGCAGTTGCCCAGTGAGGAAAATGATAAAAGCTTTAAAACACTTTCTTCAATTATCAAGGCTCTTTGTTGACTAGTTTCAACACCTGGTTTACACAGATTTCCCAAAGCAACATCTCTGACAAGTGCCCTTTGGCTCTGGCTTTCTAACTTCAAAACTGAACACTTGAGTCTTCAGGGCCTGGTGTCTCCCTCCTCCTGTTTCTGGGAGGTGGATTTCACTTGCCTCCTTATCTTTTCTGTTCAGCTCCCCTTGTAGGTCTCTACTGCCTTACATCTGTTTGCTATTCCTTTTATGTCAGTGGCCGCAGTCAACAGACACCTTTGCCTAATTACAGTGATTCAGAAGTTTCATACTTGTATGACTTTGCTGGATTAGATGCCTTGTGGGACAGAATTCCTGATCTGAGGAGTTTAGATATGAAGATGATAGGTGTGTTGTGAATACACTGCTAGGAAGCAGGACAGGTCTAAATTGGATGGATACAGTGCAAACAAAAGATAACACAGAAGGATGGGAGCCCTGGTGGAAGGTTGTGCTGCCAGGGCACGCTCTCATCTGCCAAGCCATTTCTTTTCCAAGTGTAAATTGGCTCCTTATCTGTAAGATCTTTAATTCAAGTCAACCTTAAACCCACAGCTTCATCTTTTGTATTTGGGTAGTACACTGAAGAAATAAAATATTATGCATTACTAATTCATTGTTTTATTTATATGTCATCTGATCACAGGGCTATTAGTTCTTTGCTAAACTAAAGTTACAAGAAACAATACAGAAAAAAAGTCTATAATAGGTTTTTAGGCCAATTTAGATGAAAAAGTTATTGCTGTTTTTTTTGTTTTTTTTAGATTAAAATGTTTGGGTGTTTTTTGTGGGAATGAGCTTTGTGTAAAAGTATCAAACTTTACCACAGAAATTGATTTCTTTTTTCCCTCTAAGGAGCTGAAAACATTAAAATCTATTTATTACTCATATGCACTGACATTCATTATTAATTTTATGTCCTATTTTATTGCTTTCTTCAGGGCAAAACTAACATTCATTTGTTGATCAGTGATACACAGTCAACACAAGGTGTATGGCTGCTGATTAAATAACAAGTGCATTATGATCTTTTTTTTTTTATGGATGCTGGCAGTAGCTGCTGCTTGACAGTCGGCTTAGGGCAGTTTGCTTTCTCTCCTGGTGGAGCAGCACTGCTCAGTGTGTACTTTCAGCCAACAGCCCAGAATTTTTTTGAGATTGTAAAGAATCACCTCCTCTCTCCATGTTTGGAAGTTAACAGTATGGAGGGTTTTTTCCAGGCTTGATAATAAAATCTAAGTTGCACATTTATCTAGCCTCAGCTAGGCATCTTTGTTAGAAGTGAAGTCATGTCTTCTAGAGGCTGAGGAGGAGGAGAAGAGACAAAGAGAATGAGAGAGATATGACTTCAGAGGGCAGTTCAGCTCTTGTGTGTGAGTTGGTTGTTTCCTGGAGGTGCTTTCTGTCCTCCGTGGGTCAAAGAAATTGTGTCAAAGTTGGCTGGAATAGTTAGACTTCCTACTTTATGTGCTTTGGGTACTGCAAATGAAACGGGGCTAAAGAGTCTGTTTCTGAGCCTCTGCACCAAATGGCTCAGGACACAGGTGTTGTGATTGGGTGTGATACCTGTATGGACCAAGGCAGCTCTGAGCACAGGTTAAGACAATTTGCTTTCCAGCAAGCCTGCTAGCTCAACCACAGCCCTGCACCGCTCTGCCTCACCATGTTCCAGCTCTGGGAGATCTTTCCTAGGAGCCTGGAGCTCCTGGTGACACATTATCCATGCTGCTATATAGACCTTATGTAGGATGTCCCTCTCATGACTGGAAAACCAGCTATGGAGGGTGACATGGACTCCTTTTTCTCCTTGACAAGCATATCTGTATTCCGACACTTTATGTCCATTTGTGTTGCTACCTCAATGGTAACTTCACTTCACCAAGGCAGCATCAATTTGGTTTTATGATCTCTTGTGCTATTAAACCTTTATATGAGATAGGAAAGATATTAAATTTCAAAAGACTCATTGCATACTTAGCCAAACATGTAACTGGCTCCCACACCAGGATTTTATTGTGGTGGGTTTTTTTTATGTTGCTTGCTTTATCTTATTTATATCTTTATGTAATGGTCAAAAGCAGGGACCAGAAGGGTACACCAATTCTGAATCATCTGTTTTGCACAAATCCTTGTTTTATGCTTGTAAATGCTCATATGCATTTGTAAGACTTTGGAGATAAGATTATAGCTGATGCAGCATAAGCGATTCTTCTGAGGTTGAGGAGGGGAATAACTGTAGGAGAACTAAGATAAGTGTCACTCCAATGTGCCATTTTATACTGGAGATCAGTGTTTTGTTTAGGTGAAATATTATATATGCAGGCACCCACAGCAGACCTGGACTCTCTTTTGGTGGTCCATACAACTTCAAATACCTGTTTAGATGAGGCCTACTAGTTTTCTGTCCTCGTTTAAACTACATAATTTATTTAAAATGGATTCATTGCAGTGAATGCATCTACTTCTGATACTCCATTTGTTAAAATGAGGACCTCTTCATTTTCAGGAGGCTTATTTATGCTCTCAAAGAGTAGTATTTCAATGTTTACACCTATCTATTTTGTTTTTCATTACTCCTGTTGGTCAAGAGGAATGATGAACTATGCATCTCTCATAATATGTATTGATCTTCTTGGAGATGATTTAAACATCTGTCAATAGTCTCTTCTGGACTCCATATTAGATAAAATGCTGTACTTTCTCTCCATTTGCAATTCTTATTGTGGCATGAAATCCTCACACAATTCTTTTCATTCTCTTTAACAATAATTCAAAAATATCTAGTCATTTTAAAAGTTAATCAATTAATAGAAAATTACTGCACTGTATTTAGGTTGTTTCTCTGGTGTTAACTTCATTGTTATTGTCCACTTTCTATTTTGTTGTGTGTAGTTTCACTACAACTTGTTTTCTGGTTTTCAACCATAGGATTTAGTCAGTCTCTTTGGTACTGTTAGCCCAATGAAGATGCCAGAATAAAGTGCTGATAAATTTTACACTTCTGTGACTGAAGTATATCTTATGGTGGATTAACTATGATCTGGATTTTGAATGTAATGATGAGCTTTTATCATTTTGTTTCAAACACCTAACATTCAATTATCCCCCAACTTTCTTTCTGTTAATTCAGAAATTATGCCTGGATGACTGCATTCGTAACTGCATTATGTAAACTGTGTAAACACCCACAATAGCAAAAAAGTCTTGACCTTGAGCTCTGCCTCAGAAGCTCCACGGATACTTAGTTTCCTTCATTGTCCTATGTAGGGTATTGTTCACTTGGATATGTTTTCACTGTTTTGGAATCTTTTTTAACATAATTGATTAAAGCGTGTCTATATAAATTGAATTTCCCATGTGGACTTTTTAAATTTTCTGGAACCTGACAAGCTTTTGTAACAGAAGAAATGTTTCATGTGGCTTGAAATCCTCCTTGCATAAAAGGAGCATTTAATCAGCCACTGTCTTCTCTGCTAAACTCTGCTGGCACAGCGACACCTGAATCCCATAGTCTAACTCTAACTAGCTTTTTTGTCCTTGCCTCAGGGTAAGAGATTCAAGAAAGCTGTTTTGTTGTTCAGCAACAGAAGATAGGGCTGAGCTAATGAATTAAAATAACAAAAAAGTTCCTCTCTTCTTGGAGGGAACTTTGCATAAACTATAAAGGGAATGCCACTCTGTTTGTGGAGTACTTTGGATACAGTTGTTTAAAAAACTTGGAGTAGCTAGTGAACCATTGAGACTATAACTTGATACAACAAAATAGGGCAAAATGAAGAACTACACACATCTCAAGTTAAATTAAAAATAAAACTCAGGAAAAAAATAGGTTAAGCTTCAAGGTCTGGGGCAAACAAGCTGAGGTCTCCTGGCTGGTTTAGCTTTTCCCGCATGATAATCAACAGGTAAGGGTGAAAACAAACGTGCATGGAACAAGAACATTTTTCACCCCTGTCACTTTAAAATTTCTGTGTCTGATCTGCAGCCATGAAGTGGAAGGTGTGCACATTTTAAAGTAGCAGAAAGAAACTATAATTATGTTCTTTCAAGGGCTGTGAATGTTATGTTTTTCTTATCTTCCCAGGAGTCAGACTTTCTTAAATATTCTCAGCTGCTATAGCAAAACTCAGAAAACTCTCACCTCTCCTTTCCTTTCTTTAAAACCTAAGACAACTGAAGAAAAGAAGTGGAAAAGATACAAGTGCATGTTTATTTTATTCTTCTTTTATTTCGTGAATGTAAGACCCACTGATGGTGTTGGCAGCTCAAAGAATGAAGAGCAAAGTTCATCAGGTAGAGCTGTGTGATGTACAAGTGTCATTGATGGATTAACTGGGAACCAAACACATTTTAACCAGTATCAAAAGAGAGAACAGAGCTTGATATGGAATGATAAGACTTTAAACTTTCCTAAACTTGTCTTACTGTTCTTCCATATCTTCCATATCCATATCTGGGGGGTGTTGGTTAACAACCAGCTGAATATGAGCCAGTAGTATGCCCAGGTGACCAAGAAGGCCAATAGCATCCTGGTTTGAAGTAAAACAGATTGAAGTGCTGGCCTCACTAGGGCAGAGTAACTGGGGAGGATAATCTCCCCTTCACCTATTGGCCATACTCTTTTTAATGCACCCCAGGAGACCATTGGCCTTCTTGGCCACAAGGGCACATTGCTGCCTCATGGTCGACTTGTTGTCCACCAGAACTCCCAGGTCCTTCTCTGCAGAACTGCTTTCCAGCAGGTCAGCCACTGACTTGTACTGGTACATGGGGTTATTTCTCCCTATGTGCAGGATCCTACACTTGCCTTTGAACTTGTTTATTTTCCTCTCTGCCCATCTCTCCAGCTTGTCCAGGTCTTGCTGTACAGTGGCACAGCCTTCTGGTGTGTCAGCCATTCCTCCTAGTTTTCTGTCATCAGCAAACTTTCTGAGGGTGCACTCTGTCCCCTCATCCAGGTCATTGGATGAATATGTTGAACAAGACCGGACCCAGTACTGACCCCTGAGGAATATTGCTAGTTACAGGTCTCCAACTAGATTCTACAATGCTGATCACAACCCTCTGAGCTCTGTCATTCAAACAGTTCTCAATCCACTTCTCACTGTCCACTCGTCTAACCCACACTTTCTAATCTTATCTGTGAGGATGTTTATGGGAGACAGTGTCAAAAGCCCTGCCAAAGTAGAGGTAGAAACCATCCAGTGTTCTCCCCTCATTTACCCAGCCAGTCATGCCATCGTAGAAGACTATGATGAGGTCCCACCTTGAATACTGTGTTCAGTTTTGGGCCCCACACAGTTGGACAAGATGATCTTTAAGATCCCTTCCAACCTAGAAGATTCTGTGAAAAACATTGAGGTACTCAGTCATGTCCAGAGAAGGGCAATGAAGCTGGTGAAGTGTTTAGAGCACAAATCTTATGAGGCGCAGCTGAGAGAGCTCGTGTTGTTTAGTCTGGAGAAAAGGAGACCTTACTGCTCTCTACATCTACATGAAAAGAGGTTGCAGTGAGGTGGGTGTCAGTCTCTTCTCCCAAGTAATAAGTGATAGCACAAGAGGAAATGGCCTCAAGTTGTGCAAGGGGAGGTTTAGTTTGGATATTAGGAGAAATTACTTCACAGAAAGGGTTATGAAGCATTGGAACAGGCTGTCCAGGGAAGTGGTTGAGTCACCATCCCTGAAGGTATTTAAAAGAGGTGTAGACATAGTGCTTAGAGACATAGTTTAGTAGTGGATTTGGTATTGTCAGGTTAATGGTTGGACTTAATGATCTTCAGGGTCTTTTCCAACCTAAATGATTCTATGATCCTACAATCTTTAGATAGCAATAACAATGCTTTCCTTGCACAGGTGTCATGTTCTTACTTCTGTGTAGAACCTATTCTGCAAACAGGCACAATGGAGCTTCTTATAGAAGGTAATGCTCTTCAGATGATAAAGTGTTATAGCCTGACCCTGACCACCCAGAGACAAGTGACATGAACAGAGGACATGAGAGAGGACTAATGCTGATTGCATTTCCTTTCCAAATTCTGGGGCCTCTGCAGTCAGGAAGGCTTCTAAAACACTTTTGTTGGGAAGTAGAAATTCTTACTTCTAGGTAATATCAGAGAAAGGTTTCACTTGAATAAGAACAGAAAGCTCAGGGAATTAGCTTGTCTTTTTGGAAGTAAGTATACCAGAGCTAAGTATCAGTATATTTTTCTGTAAAATAGGAAAATAGAGGCAATTATTGTATTTTTGTTGTTGACGTACCCAGGACACCAAACCCCTCTGTAAGCTGTGTAAGCACAAATCAGCTCTGAGAAGACACACTGCCCAAAGTCCTGTTTAACTTGGAACTCTTAATAACAAATGTCTCTTCTCAGCAATTCCTTCCTCTGCTTGTTTTTGATTACTGTTGGTCCTCTTTTTTTTTGTTTTCCAGGTCTTTATTTCTTTTGCAGAATGAGGCAGGCAAGAAAATAGCATTTGCAGGATGTAAAATTTCTGCACAAGTTTACCTTATTTATCTATGTATTTAGTTATTCATAAATCTAGAGGATTTATAGTGGCACCTCAATTTAAGTATTTTTATATTACTATATGGAGACGTTTCTCTCTTTATTTGACTGTTAAAGAAAGTTGAATTAGTAGCTTTCAAACTTAATTGAAAATATTTAACAGAAGTTAAGTGAGAAAGTAGAAAGCAAAAATTGGAATTTTGGAGAAGAAGAGTAAAGTAAAGGGTAGGTTTACTATCATCTGTGTATTTTTCTTCTTCTTCTTCTGGAAGGACAAGTGATGAGTTATCAAATTTATAATTTAGTGCTTTTTCAAACTTCGGTAATTTGCAGATAAGCTACTCTACCATGTATCCTATTGGGCACAGAATCATAATAAGTATATTAAGATATGAGGAAGTATATTTTTTTCTAAATGTCTGATCATGGATTTATTCAGATTTATTGTATATCTGAGACGGCAGGAAAACCTGGAGTCAGTTTTTATTGCTGATATTTTTCTGCCTACAGTCCTGAATGGTACTTGGTTTTATTGTCAAGTAAAAAAGAAACAGTATTCCAATGGTGCCTTGTGGAAAAGGATAACAAAACCTGTACAGATGCTCCTTTGTCCATTGAAAAGTTGCCAAAGGCCCGGGGAAAGCACTTATTTAAGCTTTCAGCATAGAGTTTTGAAAGGTTTGCCTGCTTGTGCTTTGACAGATGGGAGACAGGGAAAGACACAAACTGAATGTGTATGTGTCGATCTCACCCATTTGGGGATGGTACTCCTAAAGCTGGTGGCAAAGTTGACTCAAAAGCTTCGTCATGTCAGCTTGAGGCTTCATCCAGCTGCATAGTCTTTGCTGCAAGGATTTCCTGTTGTGTTGAAAACTAGCCAAGTGTGTTTCCATTGGACACCTGGCTTAAAATTGTTGTTTCTTAATCACTGATTTATTTCCATTTGCATATTTAAAAAAAACCACAAAACCAAACAACCACCCAAAAAGACTTCAGGGCCTAATTTCAGTTCATTTGGAAACCCATCTTTCATTTGCCCTGAAAAACTGTATAAAGCATAACCCAAAATAAAAGCAAGTGGGGAAAATGTGGAAGGCAGGGAGTGCTTTTCAAAGCAGATGATGTTTAGAGGCATGGTCTGTGTGAAAAAGTGTGAGCTCACAAGAGGATTCAGAGGACCTTTTCCAGCGGCGCAGCAGGCATCCTCAAAGCACACTGGCAGAGCGCGTACTCTTTTCCTGGTTTACTACACAGGACAAAAGCAATTCTTCAGTTTAGAGGCCTCACCCTACTGACAATTATTTTAACTGAAATAGACAAAAAAGCCCAAGTCTGTCCTGGGAATCAGAGTGGATGCTGCAGGGTACTCCTTTAGCTTCTGTTGATATGACCTAAATGCTCGATTCACACCATGAGTCCACTGTTTTTCCCTGTTACTGATTTCCCCCCTCGGTGCAAATTCCTGTGCAGCAGGGGTGTTCAATGATATCCTTGCTCATGAAGCTATCAAGCAGTAAAATCTATTTTTGTTTTACAGCTGTTCAGATAGGGAGGAGCTGAGAAAAAGATGCACAATATTTTTGAACACATAATGAACATAAACAAGAGTAAAACAACAATAACTATGTTAATGGAGTGTCTAGATTCAGCGCAAGATGAGAAGAATATTTTCTGCTCTGCCAATCAGATAGCATGACACTCTATGAGGAAGTTCATTCTCCTGCTCTCGCCATCATTCAGCAACAGTGTATGGCTTCATTGCTTCCATCACCTGGTTACTCATCTTGTGAGGCAAGATGTCTTTCATGCAAGAAATTGATTTCCTATTTTGTGCATGGTTTTTATATGGCTTTACATAGCCTTCAGTTTCTTTTTGTAAAACTAAATTGGGTTGACTTTAAATTCAAATGCTTTTTCTTCAGATGACAGTGAGAAAAGAACAGCTACCTGATAAGACATTGTCTTGCAGCATGCAGCTTGTGAACATATTCCTTGTCCCAGCTGATATAAATAAAAATTCAGAGTAGCTTTCATTATAACTGTACTCCTCTGTGCTTTTCCACGGTGAGTTGCATCCCAAGTTGTGAATCAGGACTGTACTCACACAACTCCAGCCAACTGATATACCTGAAATCAGCTGAACACCTTCTGATACCTATTAGTTTCACTCCATAGAAAGTACCAGTTTGGAAGTGATTATCTGTATTTTTTCCCACAGGGTGCAAAAATAATCTTGGGTAAACCTGGCTGCTTGAAGCCTGAGGAAAATTGTTGATCCTTCCCTGATCTCCAGTGAGATGGAAGCCTGTCAGGGCTTTCAGGCTCTGCTAGGAAAACAGGACAGAATGGTCCAATAGGCACATTAAACCAGGTTGATTTATAGATCTCAAAACATCCAGAGGCATTTCTGCTAAAGTTAATTAGTTAAAAAGTTGGGAAAAATGTGAGATTTATAATTATACTGGAGACATGACAGCTACTGTTTATGTATAATGGTAGAAACAGATACCTTAGCCTGATGGCACAGCTTTGTAGACTCTATGTGAAACATTTTAGGCAAGGAAAGCCTAAAAAAATTTTTGTGAAAGGAAAGATTTTCTTAGAAGGGGCTTCTTGTGGCGTCCCATTCACTGCTATACTTCTGTGAAGAAATAAAATGCTGTGAAGGTGTGCATGTAGTTTGGTTGATCGGGCCTGGGCAACACGAACAACTGGTGGGGTAACTGGTCCTGAGAAAGACTAGGAAAGAAAGCAGTTATTAGCAGGGGCAAACTGAGAAGGTGAGAAATTTCCTTGATAATTGAAGTCACAGCTGATATATGAGGAACACCGGTGAGTTAATCAAAGTGGTCAGAGGGGAAGAACAGGCAGTACAACACGTGTTTGAATTGAGCAGAACCCAGTGGGACATCTTAACCCAAGAGCATGAACCCAGATTATGTTGTTTTTAATGTCATTAACACACTGTCATTTGGGCTTCTGTGAGCCCGAGATTCAGTGATGTCTCACTACTAGAGTAGTTACATATGGATAAAGGAGAAGGGCTTATTTGTGAATATTACTTGTGTATTCTGGAATATATTCTGTTTTCCAGAGAATATACACATTTCCCAAAATGTTATATCATTGTGCTTTTTATCCACACCCCCCCCCCCAGAGCATGAACCCAGATTATGTTGTTTTTAATGTCATTAACACACTGTCATTTGGGCTTCTGTGAGCCCGAGATTCAGTGATGTCTCACTACTAGAGTAGTTACATATGGATAAAGGAGAAGGGCTTATTTGTGAATATTACTTGTGTATTCTGGAATATATTCTGTTTTCCAGAGAATATACACATTTCCCAAAATGTTATATCATTTTGCTTTTTATCCCCCCCCCCCCCCCCAATAAAATCTATTTACTGAAAAAAAATAATTATTCTTTACCTTATTTTTTTGTAAAGTACAAAATATTGTTTACTAGGTGGCCAGACAATGTAGTTGCTGTTCCTGGCTTTCTGGACAACAACCAGGGAACTAGCTCAAGTAAAGCTGAAAAATTGTGTTCTGTCAGTATGCGCCTGGCAGAAAAATTACACTTTTAAGATATATTTACTTTGTGCAAAAAGAAAGATACATCAGTATGTGTGTTTGTCTAATCTAGTGGGCAATAATGATTTGTTGAGTGTGTCACTTCTGTTATGAAATGAAAATGACCGATAGTTTCTAACCAGTAGGTGAAAAATTCAGTTATTGTAATTGACTAACGCACAATGTGTACATGAAGGTTCAATTTTAGTATTTTGATGGCCAAGTTGCACTTCACTATGAAGTAAGAAAATGTCCTGCATTATGGGATTTTTTCTGCAAATCTCTTTGATAAGTGCTCGTGCATCCTCAGGGTTATTCATCTGATGTTTTCAAAATTACTGTTACAAAATATAATCAGCATTTCTAGGAAAAGCAGAATGAACAAAAAGTTGTTATTTTCTTTTTTTAAATAGAAAAATTTGTTGGCAGTAGTTGAACTCTGACATACATATGCATTTTTTGTTCAACTGCCAATTCATTAAATCTGTTTTCTACAATTTTAACACAAACTGCTGCTTTATTATTGAATAGATATGATATTTCAAAATTATATTCTTCGAAGAATAATTGTTATGTAAAACACATTGCCAAAACTGTACAGGTACAATGAAAGCAAAGGCAACCCCACTGGAATAAATAAGCATTGTCTGTGCTGATTAACTTCATAGGTAACCATTCTCTAGTCATTCTCTTTTTCGAAATGACTTCTTTTTCCTTTCTTGAATGAGTCTTCACATACCTTTTGAATTGGCAGTCATCAGCAAAGTCAATTCACATTCCTCAACCATTCCCTGTTGCATTATATACCACACATTTAATCATCAACAATGTCTTGCACAAAGAGGTTTAGACAATTTCACTGGAAGGTGCTACTTCAGGGCTGGTTTTTTTTCTTTCTAAACTTTCTAAGAAATAAAACTCATGCTTGAGTTTTGTAGTAGGCATTCTAGTTCATTGTGTGAATCTGCCCCTTGATTCATTACACTTTAACAGAGATAGGTGTCTTAAAATATTTTGTTTTTTAAATGTCAGTCCTTAAATATTTAATCCTATTATTATCTTCTACAGCAGCACATAGCAATCAGGATTAATTATTTTAGTTCTCACAGAATTGCTTGTTTTAAAGCTGCTATGAACGTCACCTTACTATCAAGGCTGGCCCTCCGGGAACTATGTTATCAACAGCTTACAACTAAATCATATTTTGAGTGTTCCATGTTTTAAAAGATGTCACTGAGTACTTGAGTGCCACATGGCATGGGAAATCATTTCAGTAAATGTTTTTGTTCTGTTCCAGTGCTTCATTGCATTTTTGTGGAAACCTGCTCCTGCACTCCAGGTGCAACTGGCTGGCTTCAGTGGGAGTTTGAGTTAAGCAGGATGCTGGCTTTGGGATATAAATGTTTTGATGATGTAAAGGTCAGAATACTTGATGTAAATAACTCCAGTATTCACGATTCATTTCCTAGACTTTTTGGGCTGGCAGACTAGTGTACTTAGATAAAGCTGTTAAGTATCTCCTTGAAAAACAAAGTACAGTATATTGCAGTAGGCACGGTTAGCAAGAACTCAACTACAGATAGTAATATCTGGGGAAGAAATAGTTCCATTATTTTAAATAGCGAAGGTCAGAGGAAGAAAGATAAGGCATTTTCCCTTGCTACTTTTAATCCTCTAAGCTTCAGTATCAAAAATGGGAGATAGATGTCTCTGTAGTACGAATGGAAAAAAACCCAGAAAGCTCATTGACTATAGTTTTTTCAATGCACATAAGTTTCATGACATTAATCTGTCATTGCAACAATTTTTTCAGCTACAGTACTATGTGTTGACTGACTTGTTCATAAATGTGGAAAAAAGTAACACTTTTGTTTTGTTTTGTTTTGTTTTGTTTTGTTTTGTTTTTTAAGTCAAACAGGGTGTTACAGAAGCAGGTTGAAAGTGATTTACAGCAGCTGACAAGTGGAGCTGTTAGTTCTGCTTTTATTCTTTATGTCTTTTTGCATCTGGCGTTAATCCTGTGTCTATCAGTAGTTTTAATTGATTGTCCCAACATAAAAGTAACAATCCAAGGCAACATCATACCACCAAAAATTATATGATTTATTGTACCACAGAGATCTCTAGAGGGATGAGGGACTCTGGTAAAGGGCTGTCATTCTGTGACACTCTGAGAAAGAATCTTTTAAAAGTCAGAGAAATTACAATGATCACTTCTGCAAAATCAGTGTTATGCATTTAAAGGTGCAAAGCATCTATTGTTGGCTGAAATCTCTCAGTTGCATGAACAACTAGACATAAATCTTCAGTAAAACAAATTCCAACTGGCGTTGGCAGATAAAAGTTATTTGAAATTAAGAGGTACTTAAGCATATTTCTATAAAGATAGAGACAGTCACGTTTGCAAATTTGCCTTTAATTCGTATCACTGAAAGAGTCATCATTATTTAAAGGCCTACTTTTGATAAATGCTTAAAAGTGAATCTTAAATGAGACTGTCTCCTTTGTATTAAAGAGACTTTGGAATAGGTAGATGTATTTGTAGCTACGCTTCCTATTCAATTATATTCAGCAGAAAAAATACTTAACTCCTCCCACACAAAATCTAAAAAAATCTTTTTAAAAACAGACAGTAACAGACAGCAAATTTTTATATGGGCAGCTTATTTTTTAAATCTTTTTAATTTTAAATTAATTTAATGATATGAAAGGTTTAAGAAGCTTATCGGTGAGAAAAAAAAAATTCTTTACAACTTTACAGCAATGGAATATTAAGGATTTGTAGGTTTTGTTGTTTGTTTGTTTTTCCTCCCAGAAATGGTTCTCTTGTAGGAATGCAAAATAAACATTCCTGGTGACTATTTATGCTCTGTAGGCACAGGTGTCAAAGGTACAGCCATGATGGGATCACTGAGGTTGAGTCATCAGTAAATCACGAATTCATCTACATAAGTTTCTTCCTATAGCACACAGGTAGAGGTAAGTGTCCATTCTGCCTATCACAGAGATGAGTCATAGTCTGAAGATACCTATATCTTCCCTATTGCTTTAAATGATCCCTTATACCAGATTATACTGTTTAGACAGCAAAGGTTTGGTGAGATAAATCTTCCTGCAAACAGTTGGAGAGGACAGTCAGTAGATAATGAACTCTTCTATAGTGTAGCACCTGTGAAATTCAAAAGACAATGGTTTTTAAAGAAAAGTGAACAAAATACGATAAAAAGCAATGACACTGGTTTTGTTGTTTTCTTTCAATCCAGAGAGACTGTGGCTGTGCTCTCCCCCGCCTCTTTTTAGTACCTAACAGCTAGATGAGAGTATCATTACTCTTTGATCCTCTGCATCCAAAGGAAGAAGACAAGTTCTGCCAGACGGTGATTCATCTCATGCTTTCTGAATGATTAAAAAACCGGACAGCTATTTTACAACAAGTTAGTTAATGGTGTAATGGTGCCAACTGTGAGGCTGATAGATACATAATTCCTCAACAAACAAGTGTATTTTTTAACTTCCTCCTTTGCAACACATTTCCCAGACCACCATTAATATCACTGGTACAGCTGACAAATAGTAAACTGTATTTGGCTGAAAAGCTCTCTGTAAATTGTCAAATGAAACTCATCACTCAAATTTCACTTAAACACCCGAAAGCGCTGGATTTTCTCAATGCAAAATTGCAATGCAACAGCTCTTGAGGGGAACTGGTTGGAAAAGGGACAATATGGGGTGCAGATGTATTTGAAACACTGAATGCTTTACAGCCTTTTTCTATAGCTTCTCAAAGATTGTTCTTAGCTCTAACAATTACATCAATACAAGTTTACTTTGAGGGAAACTAGAGATGTTCCTGTGTTGATTAAGGCCAAATGTTGTTGCCATAGAGATGGCAAAGATAAATGGATTAGAGGACTTTTTTTGATGTAGCCTTTCTTTTACAGGGATGTTTTCTCAGTGCCTAGGCAGTCTAGGCACTGTTCTCCATTTACTGTATGCCCTGCCTCAACTTACTTGAATAGCACTAGGATAGAGTAACCTCAGTTTTGTTGCCTTTAGATGGCCGCAGGGCATCATGGCTATGCTGATTTTCATACAGGAGTTCCATGGGCGAGTTGCAGGAGCATGGTATGAGATAATAGTTGTGTTGGTTTTGTTAGGAAATGAAGCGTGTGATGTTATGGCAAGTATCTTGCCACCTGGGTTCTTGCCTGAAGAAAGGCCTGAATTTCAATGTTTCCTGTCACCACCATTTGCAAATGGCCTTTCTGTTTCTCACAGCTGGGGATTGTGTGTCCATGGGAGGTGGCAGGCTCTGGGCATTCAAGACCATCCCTGAAGCTTTCCTCCAAGGGTAGAGGTCTTGGTTAAAAACAAATTCAAGATTCATGGCAGCAGGACGCCACAGCACATGTCAGTTTGCTTTGGTCCTTGAGTCTAGAGGAAAAAAAGAGAGCTTGAATACTTAGGTGTAAGCTTTCATTCTTCTGCTGTGCACAAATGCAGGCTCCTGGGTAGTGTTGTGTGGAGAGCTGCGAATGCACTGGTGGGTCATCTTCCTTTTTTGGAACTGAGCCATTGAAAGATCATAACAATACAGGCAGAATTCCTGTTCTGAGTAACAGGAATTGCTTTACATGGTGCAGATGTGCTGGGATGATTTGCATATAAAAAATGTTTGTTCCAAAACTTGTAGCCGTATTTTCATATGGCTGTGATTAGGGAACCATGTTCTAGAACAGAAGATCCTGAAACAAATTGTGTCAGAGAGAAAAGAAGGTATAGCTGACCCCAAAACCAGAAGATGTCAACTGATATTTCAATTCTTTTCTTTCTTCTGTGTATCACCTGCTGCGAGATTCTCAAGGCAGAGTAATAGCATATAGAATCAAATTATCTGCTTTTTTTTACCCCCTGAGTAAGGTTACTGGGGGTATGACAGAAGTCAGTAGACAGCCACACCTCCACCGTGGCCCCGGTGCCTTTCCAAGAGCAGTAATAGACATCAAGTTGCATCCAAAATGGAAGAAGGTCTCAAGTCCTGGGAACGCTAGTCATGTACTATTCTCAGTGAGGCCACAAGCATGTTCTCTGATTATGCCTTGATGAAAAACATGTAATTTTGATTCCCAAATTTTAGACGCAAAGTCTTAAACATAGGTAATTAGAAATTTTTGTAACAAGGTTGTTTTCTTTACCATAGTATTGAAATTTCCTAGCCAACTCATTTGGTTGCATTTGGGAAAAGCTTCTGCCTTTGAATGATAGCATTAGAAAGACAAACTAGAAAGTACTTATTAATCAATATGCAAGATAAAAGAATCAGCCAAGCCAATGTAGCAAAGAATCAAACTTCTGACCTAAGCTCTGGCAAAAAAGCAAATGAAACCATGCACATGTGCCCCTTATCCTCAATAAGAAATGAGTCAACTCTTTCAGTCTTACATGAGCTTGAAATGTTATCATCTTATTTTTCTTTTTAAATGGAAAAGTTAAATTTTTTGTTTTCAGGAGAAATGGATTGCCAACTTGTAATTATTTTGTTTTCAAAGCATTAAGGCCAAGCTATTTGGATTAATCTATGATAAAGTGAAAATAGGATTTGTCAACGAGTCATAAAAAGAACAACAAATTAGTGTGTCATCATATAATACACAAGGCTATGCCCTGCTATAACAACTTATGCTGAGATAATAGAAATGGAAAACAGTGTTTGAAGATAATCATATTCTGTGCAATATTAGTAATAAGAATTTTAATATTAGAAAGTTGTTAAAAGAGACAGAAAGCAAAACTTTGAATTTACTCAGTCACATGATGTCAAAAACGGTATCTGTAAGAAAAAAAAATGAGTAAAAAAACTGAGATGTTTACTGAGCATTAATAAAAATGACAAGCATCCTAAAAACAGAAAAAATGCAATTTGAGGAGAAGGAAGCTGTGATTAAATGAAAGTAAACAAGCTGGAACAGGGAGGAAAGGTCTTTCTATAAATTGCTTTAGTTTGAAAATATGTCCTGAACAAACGAGATGGTTACATAAGACTGTCAAAAAGCACCATTAAACCTATTACTGATAGACTGCTCAACTACCATATAATCAAACTGTGCTAAAGGATTCTTTTTGATAGCACTGACATTAAAAGTTATCATCAGACTTAGCTATTACTATCTTAAACAGAACCACAAGTAGCATGAGGTGAAATGTGCTAAGATCAACACGTTGCTTATTTGTTTTGTTCTGTAAAGTTGCTTTTAAACAGACTGTTTATTTCATTTAATAGTTATAAAGAAATATCATATAATAAGAAAGCTCTGATTTATTCTTCAGATAGCTGACAGATAACATGGGATTAAGTCAGTCTTCCATCTCAGCTTTTTTTTCATGTTTTTGCTGATATGACAGTGCATAAACTAGTGAAAATATATCCTAATTCAAATGCAGCTCAAATCCAACATAAAGTGCCGTAGCAAGCTGTTGTTTACTTCTACTAACCATACAGAGCACTGTATCAAACTAGTTTCATTGCTTACAATCTCTAGAAGAAAGTGAAAGTTAAAAAAAGCTCATTTCAAGGTTGGGGTTGTATTCATCTGTATTCTTTTCAGTTGATTGTGAGAAGTAAATCCATAGCAATTAGCAATGAAGCATTAAACACTTACAAGAATTTCATCCAAATTACCTTTGCAAATAGATTCAAAACTCAAGATCTTGAACAATCTTTTGAGTGAATTGGTGCAAATAATGTGATAATGGGAGATCTTGGGAGATAAATGACTGTCAAGAATAGTGGTTGATAAGTAATTGATTTTCAGTTTTATAATCAAAAAATTGTTCTGAATGGAAACAAAAAAATTCTTCTCTTCTTTGTTAACAGATTACAGGTGTAACACAATGGGGTTTTTATTCTTATTTTGTTATACTAGTGTCGCGGACGGAGTGATTAACTTCACTAGTTAGAGTGAAGCAGAGAAATATTTATTAAGGTGAAGCAGTGATTTAACAAAACCAGTAGTAAGTGCGATAAAACCAGTGGTAAATGCGATAGTGTTTTACGAGATTCGATGTCAGGGTACACTCTATTATTTACTGCACAGAGGACAGGGTCAGACAGAACTGTCAGGGAGACCTTCCTGTTGAGTCACGAGGTTCAGAAAGGACCCCCTTGCTTTCTAAACTCCTTCCCAGAGAGGAGTCTAGGTGCGGCTGGATCCAATCCTAGTCCCAGACTTGGTCAACGGTTTATGTCTAAAGAATCATATATGCACAATCAATCCTTTACATTACTTAGCTAAGATTTCAAAGTTTAGCATGCTATTAGTCGCTTACCGAGAATCTGTTGCGGCAAGGAATCTCTCGACCTCGAGGAGCAGAACCTTCAGTGAGCGTCCTCACAAAAGGGGAGATCCTGGCGTGCAGCCCGCTGCCATACAGGAGAGCTCAAAGGGCTCTTGGGCTGTCCACTATTTATACAGTAAAATAATTGACCTATAGTCATATTTTCATGGCAACAAAATTTCTAGGTCCCCACTCCAGACAGTATTTTGACTATGCTGCCAGCCATCCCCCAGAGGCCGGGTGCAAGTTATCACAGCTGCTGTTGTGGTGGCCGTGGTGGCCAAGGCCGGGCAGGAGCCAGGAGGGAGAGGAGGGGGGGGCAAACCAGGGAGAGCACACCGCCACAACTAGGGATATATTTAAAGCATGACAAAATAAAAATATTTTTCTACCTTAATTAACTCTGAACTACAGAGAACTGTTACTATATTGATTCTAGTTACTATAGAAATATCTCCTTGGACTTAAATGGGAACTTAAGTTCCTTGCTTGTGTGTTAAAATATGTATTTAGACGATGAATTGTTGGTGAACTATATCCTGTATTTTCATCATGCATAGTTAAATCTAGTAGGATCAACTGCATCCCATTCCTACTTTAAGATGGGATGAATTGCTCTGTGGAGATTCCCTTATTTACTTTTGTGGCAAGACATTAAATGAGATCTCAGAACAAGTGACTCTACAGACTAGACATTCCCTTATCAGGACAAGCATTACATTCATTTTCCTCCTTCAGGCTACACATAACTACTATTGACACGATTTCATTTCGTACATGGAGAAACTGAAGACAACCCTTTGCAGAATGTTCTAAAAAGCAGTAAAAAAAAAAAAAAAAGTATCTGAATATTGGGCACGAACATCATGAAGCAAGGAAAGATCCTGAACCCTGATCTTGCATATACTGGATGAATACTTCTATTACTGGGTGACTGTGAAAGACTAGAACCATCATATCAGTATCTTTAAATATATAATTTTGGGGAAAAGAAAAGACTGTTGACATTTTTCAGTGAATCCAGTCTCTCTCTCCCCAAATTTCTAGGTGATCAAACACAAATTTTTTGACTGAAGAAAATTTTATTATGGAAAAGACCCTAATATTAGTCAGAAATACTGCAATACCAAATCAGAAAAATCGGCTCGTTTTTCCTTCATGTGATCAAAATTTTTGTAGATGGCAACCTGCCACTCAACTCTTTTATTCTGCTAGTTTGGAAAAGTGATTCTACTGTGCATCAGCAAAATATTTTGTAAATTCAACTCATCAAAAAGCATTAACATTCCTATTTTTTTCAGGATTTTGATTCACTTGGTCCTATTGCACATCAACATTTTGATCAGAACCGATGTGAATGATGCCTGCTTGAAAAGTCATGAATATTTACACAGGCAATATATAATTAGCAAAGCTGGTGCTAAGATAAGCCTTTTGCTTTGAACAAGTTCTCAGAAACTAATTTTTGCTTCATATACTGATGATAACTTGCAAACAGTCACCACTTTTATTACATTTGGATGCTTGCTCAAAGAGAAATGCCGAACTATGAACTGCTAACATCACCTCCCACAGTAGTTTTGGGTTCCTTGGAGTTGTTTTGGCCAAATACCAAACTAACTCATCTCTGCTCTGCTTGAGACATTTTGTTTGATCACATCATAAAGTGGTAAGGCCATGGAATGTATACATTGCACTGTACACTAATGAAGTGTTTATCATTTAATGTCTCCCAGATGCTTGCTTATAGCTTTTTTCCAGTAGTAAAGTGAATGTGTTGGCTTGGTGTGATCTTGTGTTTATATTGTCTGTTGGACCTTTGTGATAAGTCATGTTCTTTCCTCCTTTATTTTTGTAGAATCAGTAAAGCAAGTGTAGTCTTAAAGGTCTGTTCCTCTATGTGTAACACATGCTAGGTCCATTAAATAACTAGGATCAAATGGTAATAAAAACTGAGGCTAGAAGAACATCCTGTAGGGAAAATCAGTCAATAATTTCTGTGTTACATAAAATCATAAAATTCTGTTTGACTGATGAGGTTTAACTCCAGGGAATTTTGGAGTAATTAGAATGAACAGCAGATTTCCCAAATTTAGGAGAACACTCAAGTCTCAACATGTTTATTCTGCCATTCAGAAAGAAAGTGCATGACGCTTGGGATCAGGTTCTTTATTGCTTACCATTTGGTCTTGTTATTTATGGCAGTTAAGGCAGGTGCAAACAGCAAGTGTTGTGACTACCTTTTTACTTACATTTTTCACAGCTGTAAATCATCAGCTGAATCAGTATCGAGTGCTGTGGGGCAGTAGATAAAAGAAGTCCTGGATTTTTTACTCAGTTAGGAGTGCCTGTTGAGGTGAGGCTGAAAATTAATCAAAAAAAAATCAATTGGGATAGTCTAACAAGTTATTAAAAAGAAAATGTGACAGAATCATAGAATGTTTAGAGTTGGAAGGGACCTTAAAGATCATCTAGTTCCAACCCCCCTGTCATGAGCAGGGACACCTCCCACTAGAGCAGGTTGCTCAAAGCCCCATCCAGCCTGGCCTTGAACACTTCCAGGGATTGGACATCCACAACTTCCCTGGGCAACCTGTTCCAATGTCTCACCACACTCACAGTAAAGAATTTCTTTCTGGTATCTAATCTAAATCTCCCCTCTTCCAGTTTAAAACTGTTACCTCTTGCCTGTCGCTACACTTCCTGACAAAGAATCCTTCATCAGCTCCCCTGTAGGCTCCCTTCAGATATTGGTAGGCTGCTATAAGGTCTCCCTGGAGCCTTCTTTTCTCCAGGATGAACAACCCCATCTCTCTCAGCCTGTCTTCATAGCAGAGCTGCTCCATCCCTCTGATCATCTTCATGGCCCTCCGCTGGACCCTTTCCAACAGGTCCATGTCCTTCCTGTGTTGAGGACTCCAAAGCTGGACACAGTACTCCAGGTGGGGTCTCACGAGCGCAGAGTAGAGGGGCAGAATCACCTCCCGTGACCTGCTGGCCACGCTTCTCTTGATGCAGCCCAGGATGCGGTTGTGTTTCTGCCCTCGGTTCTCTTTGTTTACTCTGTCATGAGATACCAGGTAAAAAATTTGGAAATGTTTAAATGTTTTTCAAGCCCAAGTATTCTTTCAATAGCAATACGAACATTTAGGTCCAGACTATTTACGGTTGTCAAAGCACTTCACAGTGTATGTGATTTATTCTGTGTCCGTTATAAAAGCATCTGCCAGAATAGTTATTGGCATCAAGAATGTGATCTTTGGTTGACAGCAGAATTTTTCATTATTCAAACAGTTGTACTGTCAAAACTGTGCTTCTGCTGAATTAGCTAATTTTGCTTGAAAGGTCTGAAAGGTATCATGTTAGTGGAGGCATTGACTTAGACAGGATAATGCAGAATACCATTAGGACTGAATTTTTCTTAGTTCAAGCATAGCTTTAGTTGCAGGGATCCTGTTTTTACAAAAGGGCAGAACTGCAAAGGCTCACCATGCAAGATCCAGTGCAGGGCTGTGAGTCTTCAAGTTTACCTCTGGAACGTTATGGACGTGGTCCTACAGAGTCCCCCATGCCATGGTAATATGCTCTAAAGCACATTGGAAAGAGGTTGCACAACCAGCACCTTTAACAGGGAATAGCTTGAAGTCAGTTTGCTAATGCCAGAGTTGTACAAGCCCCAAATGCTGCCTGCTGCATGTCTCTATAACAGAACAGGAAGATAACTTTGTCCACTGGAGAGCCACAGGTAGATGGTGATGACATAAAGCTCATCATTTTCTTTAAAAATCCTCAACATTTTGGTAGCAGGAGCAGTAGCATTCTGCTGCTGTAATAAATCATAGAATCGTCTAGGTTGGAAGGGACCTTAAAGATCATCTAGTCCAACCATCAACCTAACTCTGACAAAAAAATAAATCAGAAATAGGAAATAAAAATCACTAAACCATATTCGTGAGGACCATGTCAACCCATCTTTTGAACACCTCCAGGGATGGTGCCTCAACCACCTCCCTGGGAAGCCCATTCCAATTCTGGATAACCTTTTCTGTGAAGAAATGTTTCCTAATATCCAATCTAAACCTCCCCTGGCGCAACTTGAGGCCATTTCCCCTTGTCTTATCTCCTGTGACTTGGGAGACAAGACTGACCCCTGCCTCTCTACACTCCCCCTTCAGGTAGTTATAGAGCGCGATAAGGTCTCCCCTCAGCCTCCTCTTCTTCAGACTGAACAACCCCAGCTCCCTCAGCCTCTCCTCACAAGACTCACTCTCCAGACCCCTCACCAGCTTCGTTGCCCTTCTCTGGACCCGCTCCAACACCTCAATGTCTTTTTTGTGGTGAGGGGCCCAAAACTGGACACAGTACTGGAGGTGGGGCCTCACCAGTGCCGAGTACAGGGGGATGATCACCTCTCGTGTCCTACTCGCCATGCTGTTCCTGATACAGGCCAAGATGCTGTTGGCCTTCTTGGCCACCTGGGCACACTGCTGGCTCGTATTCAACCTGCAGTTGACCAACACCCCCAGGTCCTTTTCTGCCAGGCAGCTCTCCAGCCATTCTAAATATATATATAAATATCGGTGATGAGAACACACACTAAGGGAACAGGAGAACAATTCATTTCTCAGTAGTACCTGAGGGGATCAAATCAACCCCTTCTACTTTTCAGGTGGGAGGATGTAGTATAGATGCTTTCTACCCATCGCACTGAAGCTATGCAAAGGATAATGACCCTATGATGAAGAGCATAGCAATCATCTAATGGTTGGGCTCGTCAGCTACAAAGGAGAGAGGAAGACCACAAGCTTTATTTTCATGTGATGTACCTGCATGAGATGGTTACTGGATAGAATATTTGACTGCTGAAATGAGACATTAAAGATGGGAAACAGTTGTTAATGCCAGCCCACATGATGTCATAGAATTACGTCTTGCTATTTTTGCCCCAACAGGTGGATATATTTGATTGAAATTTGTGGCTACATAGATAGAATACAGTTAGAACTGTTTAAAACTATTGACTTAGTAATATTGGTGTGTTAATTGAATAAGCATCTTTACCCAGAATCACCAAAACACACCATATGTAGATTCTGAGGTTTAATAAAGCTGTAGTCAGTAGGGAAAGATCATTGAATGGAACTGTTTTAATTACTTCACTGATGTTAATAATAGGACCAATGTTTTCAATGTTTCCATCAATAATTTGAAAGAAAATATAGAAGTCCCACAGATAAACTTTGCAGATTCAACTGCCAGAGTAGAAAATAGGACTCAAAACACAGAAATTTGGCAGTTTTGAATTTTTATCTGTGGCCTCTCCAGCAATATGTACCTCAGTACAGCCACATACAGATGTAGCCCTTTTAAAATGACAAATGCAGAGTTTAGCTAAAATATGTAGACTGCACCTTTGGAAAGGTTTCTAATATAACCTTTTAAAAGGTCTTCTAGGAATCATAATAAATAAAAAAATGTGTTTGAGTTCCTGTTATTAAGCTGTGGAGGCAGAAGCCAATAATCTTGGGATGCTATAATTTAGGATTTCTCAGTTGCGCCAGTGGTTTTAACACCTCTGTCTGGGGCAGATAAAGAAAAGAGGGCAAGTGATGATGCCTGCACCCTGGAGTCAAGGTGGACTGATTAGTTCACATCTGTGATGCTTAGGATCTTCTCTGTGTCAGGTTTGTCCTGAAGAGAGCTGGTTGGAACAGTTGAAAGCACAGACAGGGAAGGAATTAGCAATCAGCTTGGATGATTGGTGTTCAAGCTCATTCCTTGGCCCTCTTTGCTATAATGCAGTGTATAGGTGCACCTGCTGAGGCCTTAATTAGAATAGTGAGATCATTTTAGTGCATGTATTTTCAAAGAAAGGTGCAGAATAATTCTAGAGAGTTCAAAAAAAGTGTCAAGTATTCGGAGAGACAGAAATAATACCAATCAGTGGAACACTTGAGGAAACTAGCTTATTTGGCTTTTTAAAAAGGAGGGTATGAAAATTATGTGATTATAATACATAAATTCTCAGAGAAGGAAATTAGACCAGTATAAAAGACTTCACAAAAAAGTGAAAAAAGACACAGCAAGAACCATTTATTGAAGGTGAAGCCAAATGAACTCGTATTTTAAGTAAGATATGAATTATTAATGGTAAACTGAGGAAATAAGGAGTAGATTGATATTCTACCAAAGGAAGTACTGGATTTTTCACCTTTTCTCAGCTTCAGATCAAGACTGTTCAAGAAGATGTGCTGTAATCACATGCAAGATTTTTGTTCAGTTTTGGAAAGGAGCAGCTGAAATTTAATCACCATTCATATGTAGAGAGTCATTTTAGATGACCTAACAGATCCTTTTTGGCCTTTATTTCTATGGATCTATATGCAAATCCATTAATATTAATTGGAAATTATCAGGTAGAGCAAATAAGTTCAATTAAATTTACTTTGCATTGGCCTAGATAACAATTAAATTCAGGTGAAACAGATTTATATACATGAAGAGCTACAAACAGTCTTATAAAGTAAACAACACATTATTTTCATGATGACATTGTTCTTCCTAAAACACTAGGTGTGATTTTATTTTAAAGATATTTAATGTTTTTTGGAAAGCACTGTGACAGTAACGAAAAAGGATTTTTCCTACATTGAGGGTAAAGTAACAGCTACAATTGGCTGGGTTTTATTTGGTGTATATTCTATGCCTGATCTGGAAATGAGGGACAGCTTAATTTTCAGCTTGTAGGCTGAGACTAGTGGAAGAGACATGCTTTGCAATGTTGTTTTATGGGATATGAACGTTCCTTTGCATGGAACTGGCTTGGTAGCCCCAGTTCACTGCAGTTAACATTTTTATTTAAAAAAAAATAACATACATGCACTCTTTTTTGGTCCTTATTTCTCAAAATTGTGTTTGAACCAATGAGCTACTGTTCAAAAGCCAATATTCTTAAAATCTGTCAAATGGTCTACTTTTATTAAAACCAGTAACAACATTCTTAGCCTGGGCAGGAGTGGGATTGCACTGGGTGCATACACACTGTAAAATTAGTTTGCTTCTTGTTTTACTTCAGGAACATAGCTTGTCAATAATCTGTACAGTGCACATGGTAATGGCGAACTCAGTAGTGAACTGAGCAGTAGAAATCTGAGTATGGAAGAAAGGGTAGTTTGTTGTGAGTGTTGCATTATACAAAGACCATTGATACAAGCCAGTGCCCAGACTTGTTCTAGTAACTGGGGCTCAATCTGTGCCATCAATAACAAGGTCGGTACAGATGAACTTCAGGCAGTTAAAAATTCAGTCAATAGGGAATGTATTAACTGTATTTAGGGAATGTAGCTGTAATTAGATCTATGGTGAAACAGGGTGTGGGACAAAACAATAAAGTCGATTTAATTTATAAAAATAAAAGAAAGGCCATGAACTTCATATAGTTTAAGGTCAGAAGTCACTGTTTGATGTTCTGGTTAATATAGGTCATAGGACTTTCATGAATTAATTAGCATTGACTTCTAAGGGACCAAGACCTTTATTGTTTGGCTTTTCCCTGTTACATGTAAGTACTGAAATCATCAGATCAGAAAGAAATTTAAGAGATTTTTCAGTTCATTCACTTTGAACTTTTCAATGTTATTTGCAGTCTACTGCATCAATGTCATATGCTGCTATAAAGGGAGCTCATGTGCCCTTTCTCATCTGGGCTCTGCAAAAGCATAATTCCTATTAGCTCCAGGTAACTATGTAACCATGTGAAAATAAAAATGATAACCAGCTCATGTTTCCACTAGGAGAGGGAGGAAAAGGAATGAGATAGAAGGAGAACGGCATAAACGTGTTTGCTCTTGTTTCTGGATCAGTTTGCAGACTAATGGGTTAAACAGGTAAGAAAGAAAACACTCTTGTCTGTTCTAAAAGGTCATTACAATGGGTATCTCACTACTTCTTTAAAAATTATTCTTCCTTCACATTTTAAAGGAAACTAAACCTGTGGCAACTAATTCCACATGTTGATGGCACACTGTGTGAAAGCCTTCCTCCCTCATTTGTTTTGAATCATCTACCTGATCATTAAACTTGATGACCTAGTTTGTTTGGTCATTTCTTATACAGAAGCCTGTTGGGTTTTTTATTGGATCTGGCTGGGATAGAGTTAATTTTCTTCATAGCAGCCTGTATAGCACTGTGTTTCGGATTTGTGATCAAAAGTTTGGTTTTTTTATTGGATCTGGCTGGGATAGAGTTAATTTTCTTCATAGCAGCCTGTATAGCACTGTGTTTCGGATTTGTGATCAAAAGAATATTGATAGCACACCAATGCTTTAGTTGTCACTGAGCAATGCTTACTTCAAGGCCTTTCTGTTTTTCAAGCTGCCCCACCAGTGAGTAGTCTGGGGTTGGGAAAGAAATTTGGAGGATACACAGCCAGGACAGCTGACCCCAACTGACCAAAGGGATATCCCCTGCCATATGATGTCATACTCAGCAAAAAAAGCATGGGGAAGATGGAGTAAAGGGGGAAGTTCATGGTTATGGTGTTTGCCCTCTCAAGTAACCATTAAGAGTGCAGAGGTTCTGCTTTCCTGGAGATGGCTGAACACCTGCCAGCCTGTGGATAAATTTGCTTGTGCATGCATCTTTGCTTCACTTATTAAACTGTCTTTATCTTGACCCATTTTTTTAAGCTTTTGCTCTTCTGATTTCCTCCCTCATCCCACTGGGTGGTGGTGAGCAAGTGACTGGATGGGTGCTTAGCTGCTGGCTGGGGCAACCTACCACAATGAACTTTGATGAAATTTGCCACCTTTCTTCATGACTCTTTTAGGGCTACTATATTCCTTTTGACATATGAGAATGCTGCATGGTTTGCAAGATGCAGATGGACCACAGAATTAGTTGGCAGAATAATTTTCTCCTCAATTGTGTTATCTATTCCTTCCCTAATAATTTCTAGCATTTTTCTGTCTGACAGCTACTAATAACTTTCTTAGATTATCCATTATAGGTCAAAGAACTTTTTTTTTCCCCTTAGTGGTAATTGACTAGTTCAGATCTCATCACTCTATGCACAATTTAGGATTATTTTTCCCCCATGGGTGTCATTCTGTGTTTATCAAGACAGAATTTCATCTGCCATTTACAGTACTCTTTTAAACTCTGTAAAGTGTCAGTGGACCAAATAGTAGCTATACGGTACTGTTGAGAAATAATATTCCATACCAACCAAGATGATAAATACTACAGAGAAAAGGTGCTCCAGGAAGTTGAACTAGATTTTCCAGAAAGTTATGACAAGGATTTTTTGTGCATAATTATTCTCAGGCAAAATCTGGTATGTCACAGTGATTTGTACTGAAAAAAGAAGGTGATGTTCCACTTTGTCTTCAAAACATGTGACTATAATCTCAAGATAGTCCAAAAGAAGCTTTGTATTAGCCAATCCTCTTTCTACTTTAATCATCTAAAAATACGTGGAAAATCCTGTGACATTAATGAGCAATGTTACATGTCTTTTGCTTGAGAGGTATGGTCACTTTGAGGTTTATTTTTCTGACACTTATGCCTGAGTTCAAAGACATAACTAAACACAGATTAGAATGGAAATATACAAGGGATCTTATGTCTGACTCAGTTGCTTAGATAAATTAGAAAGGAGCTGAGTTTCTCCTTGAAAATTCTGGGGAAGTCATTATTAACCTATTGTATCAAACCTAAGAAATATGCTGCTACTAATGCATGTGAATATACTTATGTAAAAATATTTCAAAATTAAGTTGAAATATATTTCAAAGGAAGCTGTATCAACCATTTGTGATTGCTTTGCTGTTCTTACAAAAGCAGTTATTTATTCTTTTTCCACAATGGAGTAAATAATCAAGCCACAGTTAAGGACTGGAAAAATCAAGAATAAAATTCAAATCTGTAACTCAATAAATATGATGGTATTTGCTGAGAAGAGCACATATCTGTGAGACAGTGACCTAGGAATCTTTCAGATCTAATTTCCTGATTTTGTTAAGAAAAGCAAACGGTCAAACAAAGAGAATTGGAAGAAGAGAAAATATGCATGGAGTAAGTCTTCATTTGAGATCCTAGAGGAACATACTGAGGGTAGCTCTTTCTGTGTCTCATCTTCATATGTTAATTTTTTTACTGGTCTAAAACCACTGACACTGTTTCAGGTTCCGGAAGTCTTGTTGTATTGTTAAGTAGCAGGCAACTCAAATGGCTAAAGAGAAGGCTCAAGATGTTGGTAAAAATAACTTATTCACAGATCTTCACATTATATTCTCAAACCTATATCCCTAGCCCACAATGCTATAAGTCTTTTAAAACAATATGTTGCACATGCCTCAGCCTGTGACATAAGTAAATAAATCAAAGACATAAAAGACAAAGACTCGTCAAGGACATAAGGTGCACAGCAAAGTCAAATTTGATCACACATGTACTGGGAATCCTTATATAGATTGCCCCTTTTGATTAAAAAACATTAAAGTTGCATTTAGTGGTGACATGACTGTCCACCCTGCATGGTGAATTCTGGCAGTTTTTCTGTCCTACTTCCTCCCATTTTGCTTCCCTACAAAAGTTCTGGCTGCAACCCAGCCACTGCGAAATAAGCCTGTTCCTTCCTGCAGTACTCAGCATAAGGTGCACATCAAAGATGGAGAAGAAAAAGCAACAGGCATGCTTCATGGGCTGGCAATACTCAGCTGGTGGCAGCCTGTTGGGATAATTTTCAGGTTGTTGCCAGCATTGCCTCCAGGCTTCACTATGATCCACATTTGGGGCTTGGCCCAGGAACACAGTCAGGATGCTGTGAAGTTTATCTTTGATGCCTGTTGCTGACTTGCCCACTGCAAGGCAGGCACAGCAGAGAGTAGGATCTAACAACTTTCCTATTTCTACTCAAGTATCTGATGAAGTTTCCAGATGATATCTTTCTGGCCTCTCCCTGAGGAAACTGTCCCTGCTCAAAACCTGCATTTCACTCTGCACTCTATCTTTCAAGGAGACTTTTTCCTCTATTATTGTCTAAAATAAAATAGTTGTGAGACTCGGAAGCAATGTTGCTTTCTGTTTGTACTTTTTTGGTTTTTTTCCCCAGGACTAGCACATGCGGTTGTATGAGGCTCAGATCTGACAACAAATAAGGTGAGAGCTCTCACAAAGGGCACTTTGGGGTAAGCTTCTGTAAGGCTCCTCAGCAACTCCAGGGTGCTGAGCTGCCTGCATAAGATTTGTTGACTGGGAGTTTGCAGTGCTTTCTCTCTAGCTTTATCTTATCTTGTCCTTTCCTAGTTAGATTTATAGAATTATAGAATGGTTTGAGTTGGGAGGATCCTTAAAGATCATAGAGTTCCAACCCCCCTGCCATGGGCAGGGACATTTCCCACTAGACCAGGTTACTCAAAGCCCCATCCAGCCTGGCCTTGAACACCTCCAGGGATGGGGCATACTGTAGTACTTTAAGGTTTTAGATTCAAAGTACTTGGCTACTGAACTAACAGGAGTGGATGAATGCTCTCATCAAGGGCACAAAGCATGTCCAACCATGTATTATTCAACATTTCACAGTACCACTCCACTTGGCCTATGTTTCAGCACTAGTAAGGAAATAAAGACTTGATCCCACTTCATCTCCAAGATTAAACCCTTAGAGAGCTGACGTTAGCTAAATTACACTATGAATCAGATGATGACACTAGGATCAACTAATTTGTGAGTTTTGAAAAAGAAGACTCGGGAGCTTTATGTGACGTTGCTCTCAAAGATTCATTGCTTCCACAGAACAGAGAAAACATTTGTAGCACAGCTCTGCCATTTCATATTTATGATTGACAGACTGCTGTTGCAGGTGGCTAGATTTGAGTTAGGTATTCTAAACTGTCTTAAAGTTAATGTAAAGAAATAAGTAATTCCAGGGCAGAATTCATCTCATCCTAAAGTGTCTGTCTAAAACAGATTAAGTGAATGGTGATGTAAGACTACCAAGAGAGGCTAGGATGAATAGCTCTATTGTCAATATATCTATTGACATCTAAATAACATAAATTTTAAATTAAGTGAGGTAAATTCTACTCTAATCTACTGCTTCAATGTAGATTGAGTTACACACTATAGCATTTTTACATAAAAGAGTGCCAACAAACTGAAATTTGATTCTTTTTTGAAAAAAACTAGCTAGAGAAGACTAAAGGTGAGGTTCAGTTTCAGGTTCAGACTCCTGTCTATAAGGTCTCTACAGTGCAGGTGTATATATGTGAGGTATGCATATAAAATCCCATACAGTCAAGGGAGATCTAATTAATCCTGTCAGTTGAGCTGAGGTGGCTGTGCAGCTGGAAAGTTGTACATGAGTTTAGGCTGAGCTCTGAGACCTCTCTTTTCACTGCCCATAATGGAAGCCTAGACACCATAGAAATAGATGCATGGTAAGCACATACTTTTAGGTGTCTGAACATGAAAATTACCTCTTATCTCAATATAGTTAGAGTAACATCTTTGTGGTGGTTCTGAAGATAACAATGATATTTCATTGCTTGGAACGATTTAACTCTTGTAAGTAGATGAATAAGTGTGCCTTCTACATTTTTGCTCATGCTCAGGCTCGGAACTGCAGGTGTAAAATTATGTGTTTCTCTGACATTGGCTTGGTAAATATTGACTCACTCATGCTGGACAGTAAGGTGTTTGGAGAATGGTTGTTCCTTGAATTGAATTTACAGGCTTTTCTGTGATTCTCATTTGAATCTTCAGCTATGACACTGTCACAGTTTGGGCAAAAATGCTGTGTGAGAGTTAAAAAAACTTGAGTAATGTAGATATATGCGAGGGATTTTGACAGGGGAGAGGGGGAATGGAATTAGTTCCCAGCTGGAGACCTTAAAGATTTTTTACAATAAATACATATCAATGAGAAAGAAAAAAACTTGAGCTGGCAGCACATTTATTGCTAGTTCCACTACACTACGAGCTCAGGAATTTCAAAGGCTCATGCTAACTCCTCATAGAAGAACTACATGGCTCATAAGTACACAACCTTTGTGAATTTATAACTCAGTCAAGATCTATTGATCTTTACAGTGTCAGGGTAGGGTGACCTTAGAAATTCATAAAAGCTTACAGCTTATGGAGTTCAGAGTACCTTCTGAAATGAGTATTTGGCTTCTAAAATTTCTAAGCTTGCATTTCTATTTTTGGACATATTCTACTGCAAGTAGCTGGGCATTGCATCTGCAGGATTTTCCATGTCTCTAAGTGGTGCTTCTTAAATTCAAGTATGTCCTTATGTGAAGTATAAGTGCTTAACCATTTGCTTCCAAAGCCCATAATCTAGGCCATGCTACTCAGTACAGAGTAAATAGCCACCTCTATCTGTGATCTGCCTGTGGATAAAACCATGCCTTTGTCTGTGCCATGGAGGTTGACTGGTTCAAACTCTTATTTTCTCATCCATTTTAATGCAACAAGATTGGAAAGGGGCTGCTACTGTGCTAGGTAGATGCCACTTCCAGTTCAAGATTTTGCAAAAAGTTGCATCAGAATCTTGAATCTCGTGAGCAGAGCAAATGAATGTTTTGGATAGGCCTGGGTGTATTGGTAGTGTGCAAGGTGAGGTGAGGTGATATATTTTGATTTTTTTTTCCTCTGACAATTTTTTTTTCTACTTGGGGCTTAGTTCTGGAGACACCTAAAGTTGTTTTTCTTGACCTATATTTATGCAGATACAAAACTCCTTGGCAATGATGGTCTTTCTGCCGGCAGTGTACAGTGAGCTAATTATCTCATTGGTTATTTTTGATGATTCATTTCTAACTAGGACACTAAAACGAAAAGAAAATTAAATCAAAATATTCCCTTAAACGGGCTTAAAATCCCACTGGGTTTTTTAATGGCATGAGAATTATACTTTAGAAATATTTCTTCTCTCCTTCTTATGAACTCTACTTATGGCAGTGTAGTTTTCAGTTAAAAACAGTATGAAAGGACAGCCTAGAAATACTTACCCAATTCTGTACTGAGTTTGGATGATTACCTGTTTTCTGTTTTCACTCAGACATTTGCTAACTGTTGAGAGATCAATTTATCTAAACATTACGTAGGAGGCCTAAAAATTGAACAGTTTATTTGTGTTATAAAATGTACTTTTACTTTCTAGAAAATGTAAATCAGCTATGTCTTTCATGCATTACTCAGTTTTTGAATAGAGGTAATTAAACTACTGTAATAAAATATATTTTGGTTGCTTTAAATTAAAATATCTTTTTATGTATGACAAGAGTCAGCTTGCAAAATTGAAATGAAATCTAAGAGTCCAATTATTCAGATCAGTATAATTTCACTGTTTTCAGTAGAAATTTTCTTGACTTACCATAATGGTCTGATTCCACCTTTCATTGATAAAAATTGGGACAAATAGATGGTATTAATCTGGCATAAGAAAAAGGTATAAACCTTAAGGTTCCCTTAATAAAGAATATTGTTGATGCATGTATCATTAAAGTATAATCAGCTGTAGAGCACTAAACAAGGAACACATTTGAGGATGAACCCTGTCCCAAAATAAATAATTGCTTAAACAATTTTAGATTCATTAATACTAATTATTAAGTCATGAAGAATGAAAGGAAATGGAGTAAATGGGTGCCAGTGCTTAAAGAAAAGATGAAGCTAAGAATGACAATCATATCAGTTAAAATTGAGACAGTGTTGAAGATTCTGCAATGAATCATCAATTATTTCAGATAACTAAAAGGATAAGTAACACTCAGGAAGAATCTGTCAAAAAACCGAGTATTTCCAAATCAAACTAGTGTTCTTCCACAGTAACATAATGGACTTTGTGAATAAGGGAGAGGAGCTTCTGTTTTGAGTTTGATAAAGCTTTTGGGCATTGTCTGTCATGACATTCTCATAAGGAAGCATGTTCTTGTCAGACATACTGGATGCACGCAAAATATATTAGAACAATTTAATAGGAGTGTAGTTTGCAATGTATCTAAATAAAATGGAAATAAGTATTGAAACTGTTTCGAAAGTTTTTTCCCAGACTTAAATGTGTTCAAAAATTTCCTTATGGACTGGGTGGTGGAGTAGGGAGACTTATTACAGTTATGGAGATACAAGACAGATATTGTCCTCCAGTGCACTGGGTTGTATCTGCAGTGCACTGGAGGACAAGAATAGAATTGAGTTCATTTCAGTGCTGGAGAAGAGGCCTTAAAAATAGAGTGCAGCTCTGCAGAGATGAGAGTAAGCAAAAATGAAAAAGGAATAATCAGACAAAGAGATAATGGTGTGGCGGGAGCACCACCCCCCCATCCCCGACGGGCTAGAGCTCTTAACGTCGTGGCTGCTGACTCTTTCATGCCATTGTTTTCATGCCACTGGTGGCACACTATGACTTCTGCATGCACACACCCTAGCTGGATGCAGAGCAGCGTTAACCTTTACCTCCAGTGGCAGGAAAAGGTAGGTGGGACTCCTGGTCAATAGGCAGGGTCCCCAGCCAACGGGGTGCCTTGGTCCCAGTGAAGCCTCGGGATGACAACCAGTAGATGGCCACAGTTCAGATCCAACCAGGCTATAAAATGGGGCCCCTGCCAGAGAACCCCTATGAGTGGTTCTCTTTGGAGCAGTGGGTCTGTGATTGGAAGCCCTCCCTTTGGATCAAGATGTTGTCCAAAGTAACTTTCCAGGATTGAGTGCCCTCCCTTCCCCCTTGAATATCCTTGAGTGAGCCCTTGACTCTTTTTGGTGAGTGATTACATCTTCTGGGTACTCTTGCGTGAGAGCCCTTCCTTTGGAATCACCAGTCTTATGTGTGGTTGTGTAGTAATACCTTCCCCAACTGGTACACCAAACCTATAATTTGTTAAATGTTATCAGAGCATAATTTTGGCCACCCTTGTTGTCTCATTGGTTTCAGCTATTTGGATTTGGCTATGAATTAAAGTTTAAGTTTATACTCTGTGTGAAGTCATTTTGAGGTACTTCCTTAACAAATGGCAAAACACTGGAGCAATTGCTCTGAGAACTGCGGCATCTCCTCCAGTCAGTGCCATTAAGAACAAGCAGGACAAATATCTACCAGGAGAACTCTTTCTAGAAGCAAAGACTTGCTCAACAAGCTTGTATGTGGTACCGAATCAGGAGGAGAAATTTATAAACTTGTGAGCAGGGCTGCTATTTGGTGGGATTTCTACAGGCTAGAGGAATGAGCCAACAGGAACTTTATGAAGGTCAACCAAGGCAAGTATGAAGTACTACACCTGAGCGGCTGGGGAATATAATTATTTTATAGAAAAGGACCTGAGGGTCCCAGCGGACAAGAACTTTAAGTCAGCAGTATGCTCTTGCAGCAAAGGCGGCCAACCTCATATTGGGCAGCAAGGTCAAGGCAAGTGATTATTTTCATCTAATCAACACTTGTGAAACTGCATTTCAGTATGGTGTCCAATTTTGGGCTTTCCAGTACAAGACAGACATCAACATGCTGAGGCGACCAAGGTGATCAAGGGACCAAAGCATTTGGAGAGACTGTGAGATTTGGGTCTGTTCAGCCTCAAGAAGAACAGGCCAGGGGGAGACCTTGTTGTTGCCTATGACTTCCAAATAGGGAAGAAACAGAGAATATGGGGTCAGACTCTTTTCAGAGGTGCACAGCAGATGGAGAAGGGGCAATGGACCACAAGCTGGAACACAGAATAGTCTTATTAGATAAAAGGAAAATTTCTTACTCTGAGGCTTGTCAATTACTAGAGCAGGTTGCACAGAATGATCTGTGGAATCTCCATCTATGGAGATACTCAGAACACCTCTGAACACGGCCCTGAGCAACCTGCTTAAGTGGCCCTGCTGTGAGCAGGAGGTGGATGGCCTCTAAAGATCCCTGCCAATATAAGGTCCATACTGCTTATATGATTCTATAAGGGAGAAATATGAAATTGAATAGGAGGTATTATAATTCATTCTAAAACATGCTCCAAATTGAGGAAAACAAACATTTTATTTGAACAAATGTTGTGGTTGTTCCTTGGTTATATGAATGATTTAAGAACCTGTCCACAGTAGAAAAATTAGTAGGTGGTATCTTAGCCAAATGTTAACTTAATAAATTGATTACCAGTTGTGTATAGACACACAGTTCATGCTGCAGGGGTCATCTACAGCATGAAGGGTCCTCTGAAGCATCTGAAGGGTCAGACATACATGCAAGATACAGGACAAATGATCAGCAATTGCAAGCTGCTGCATGTCAACAACTTGTGTGTGTGTGTGTGTATTCAACGAATACACAGGACTGAATTAACAAAAAGTACCCACCATTTTCTGGGGCTAAGTGCACACTGACAGTGGCAGTAATTAGCTCTTGGCTGCCTGGCCTGGCAAATTATTCCCTTGAAGTAAGCTGTTGTTGTGTCTCATCTCTTAAACTTTATCCTCATACGTTCCATATTCCTACATAGTGTCCCTGGAGGCTTTTTCCCCGTTTCTTCGTTTTTGGTATTGTTTCTTCTATCATTCTCTTTTTTTTTTTTTTTTCTTGTGAGCTCCTCTCTCCTTTCCTCCAGTTCTCTACTAAACCTCACAATTCTTAGGACTTCTCCCTAATTTTCCATTCTCTCCATTAATTCCTCAGATCATCTTTTTCCTGAATTATCATTCTGTGCCTAGTTTTTGTCTTACATCATCTGATGCTGAGTTCTTATGAGTAGACAATGGACTGATTATGTTGACTATTACTAGATTTATGAAAGGAATAAAACTGGTCCAAGGTATTTGTGTTTGTAAAACACCATGTAAATGTATAATAATAGCTGTGATTAACACTAATGATATTACTGATGTCATGGTTAATAATAAATGTGATCAATACCAATATAAATATAATTTGTCACCTGTGCTGTAGTTGTTCATTGAAGGTGGTTTTGATAATAATAAATACTGTCAACAAATAATATTATTCTTGATTATAGAGGAGGCATTCCAGTAATTTACCTTTCTCATAATTTACCTGCTGTAGGTAAAATATGAAATGGATCAGTAATTATTAATGTACTTCATGCTCCTCATTTAATGAGGAGCTTGCTCATTCCATTCTGCTTGCTTCCGTTCTTCAATCACTTTACATTGCAGCATGGAAATGTATACTTTGGAATAGCAAAGAGGGGTCCAATGAGCCCTTGCATTTTTATTTCCAAGTGTCTCAGTGGCTTATTTCTTTTAAGATGCTTTTTCAAAAATTATGAAGTTTTTCTTAATGAGATCTAGAGCCACATGAGTGAATGCCCTCATTATGAACTAAAAGGTGGTAAATGTGCACATTCATTTTATCATGTCAAAAATAGTTGGAGCTGGGAAAGCATTAGTAAGAAGTATTATACTTTTTTCATGTTATTACTTTTCCTGGGGTATCAGTTTGTGACTGATACCATAGGTCCCTGTGTTACATGAATTTTTTATCTACCTAATGTAGCCCTTCGTATGAGCATGGGTAGCATGAGGTCACTTTGGACAGACGGTCCAGCTGTACCTGAGTGGAACATAGTGAGAGGGGTATGGAAAATACCATAACTCAGAATAGTTCATGAGCTTACTCATTCGGCTTTCCTTCTGGTGGAGCAGAGCTATGGATATGAATTTTCTCAAAAAGAAGAGGGTTAAACCTTTATCTCCTTCAACCAGTGCGTGCACTCTTGGCACTGTTTTAAAATGAAGTGGTGGCCACCATGACCTTAGTGTGGTGCTAACTGGAAATCTGTGCAGGGAAGACCTGATCTGCATGACCAGGCTGGAGGAAAAATGCAGTTTTTGAATCCTCCTAAAGTATAGGCCTGAGATAATTGTTCAGCAGCTCAGCTGTATGTAGACATTTATAAGAAACAGGACTTTATGCACCTGGGAAGCATTAATACTAATCAGCCAAGATCCTGCGAGGTGGGAGCTTGAATTCTACTTTCGTCTCATGAGTTTCTTTTCACTACTAGTCTCAAGAGTTTTGGTTCAACCACTGATGTTATTAATTGCAGTGAGTTAACTAATTAAATAAAACCAACCTAAATGCATTTTATAATATATGAAAAAATATATATTTTCAAGTCCTACTTTGTAAAATATTTGATAATAATTAAAATAAAAAATCCACCCTAATTAATACAGTCAGTGAAATTTAATATATTTTTGAAACGGTCCTAGTTCCTGAAGTTATTGTTTCATGGTGTTTGGTTTGTTATGAAGTCATAGCTTCTGCAGTTATAATGCTCTCAGTTTATGCTCTATAAAAGTAATTTTGTGGAATTTTTAGTATTCCTCACAGTTGCAGAGAAACATCCAAAATGTAATCATGCTGGAACCTTAAGGATAGTTTTAAAGGAAACAATTTTTTTACTTTTTAAGTCTTGTGTCTTTTTTCCTATGACACCTGATTTTTCAAGTGGTTACTTCTGAAAGATGGAGGTTGATAGCATTACTTCTAGCAGACATCTGGATTCTGAAATAGAATTACAGCTAAAAGAACAGAATTTAAAAGAGCAACAAAGTTAAATACTACAGTATAAAGTTGCTTTAATTAGAGTTAACAAGTACATCATGTTCTACAAATAAATATAAAAGGTTAAAATTTAGCTTGAAATTCTTATAAGGAACAGAATATTCCTGTAGAAGAGGACTTAAAAATTTTAAAGCAGAGCTCCACTCCAAAAACAAGATAAAACAAAACATCTGGGAAGTCCCTGAATTGTGGATTAGCAGAACAAAGAAGGTTTTTCTTTTTTTTCTGAGCTTGACTTCGTGTTCTTAAATAAAAAAAAAAAATACTTTTGTAAGACTTTGGAACTTTATGTTTGGGTAAGAAAAAGGGAGGCTGATGCAGCTGGACACTTGGGAATGATGGACAGTAACTAGTAGCTACAATTAAACATTAATTAGATACTCAGTCTGCTTTATTTTGCACGTTTGTGCCAACTCAGAAATCTCAATTTACTATGGTAATTAGATAGACTTTCTGCATAAATAAGGCTATATTAAGATAGTTTATGTGGATAATAATTTGTTCATAGACTTGATTTTTCTAGTTCATGATCAGTCCCATTTTAATTAATTACTGATTTTTGTATGAGTGATAAGTATGTCATAGAACTGCATCCCTGCAGCATGTACCTGGGGGGCTTCTGTTGAAGTGTTTTTGAATAACAGAGGTGAGTTAATGCTGGGCAGAACTAATTTACATGCTAAGTGGTGTTTTTATGTACATGTACAAAAAGATATTGTGATATGACTCACAAATGTTCCCAAAGGGAAGAAATCTGTTATTCCCTCGTATCCTCTTTCTTATATGTGGTAATGATTGTATGTACAAACATATGCACAAAAAAAAATATCCTGTCTCTTGGATTAGAAGCAGTAATTATCTCTGCTTAATATATCTCTCACAGTGATAACAATCATCTGATAAGGAATACTTGTGGTTTTTTTGCATTCATTTAGGCTTTCCTTATTTTTTTGAATACTTAAGAAAACTCAGTAAAGCTCAGCTGCGAATGAAATATTGGAAAGCGCTAGAAAATCTTATTAATTATATCAGTCAGTACTGCATCAGAAATTTGCAATTTGTCCACTGCAAACAGATAGTTCAAGTGTGCTTGAACAAGCACGCCATGACTTGTACTCCTCTCCACTAAAAGTTGTTTGTCATTTTCATTTTTGTTTTCAGCCTGTAATAAACAGCACATAATAAGAATCATTACTTTTTGTTCTGGGAACACTTGTTATAAACTTAGTACTGCAAACCTAAAGAAGCACAGGATGGATCTTCTCTCTGAAACTGAGGTTTGCCAGGCTGTCTGGGGGCAAGTTCTGCTGACATCCAGAGAGTCCCTGCTTAGGTATGTCATGAAGCAGGCAGCTGCAGGCATTAAGGTTAAGATCCCCAGTGGAATTTATGAAAGCAAAACCTGGCTTTTAGGTACATTGCAACCTTGCCTGGGAAGATCTCAGGAATTAGATGCATAAGCATGGGAGCCTCACTTCACCCACTGAGACACTTCCTAATTAGCCACAGGAAAGCAGAGAGGAAGTGCTTGTGGTTGAAATTATTTTCTTCATTTCCAAGAAACTAAGCACACTTTCCTAGACTGCCAGAGGGGCCTGTTTCCAACTGAGACTTATCACTTTGAATCCCTTTTAAAGGGAGGCAAGAGACTTGAGGATTGTACCAAGATATGCTCATAAAATGCCGCTGGAGAGTGTTTCTTTTTTTCATGAGTTCAGTGATTATAGTGCTCACTTGACATTGCGAAGAATCTTGTTTAATACCTGTCATCAAATAAGTAGTTTTCAGAATGCTCCAAATGCAGACTTTAGTCATCTGAAGAAATGCAATGGCAAAAGCCTTCAGCATGGGTTGGTAATTGATCTAGGACCCTGAGGACCTATCAGCTTTTTGAGCATGCTGACACCTCTGTGGAGAGACAAGGTGTTAATGCTTCAGTACCAGACCATGAGAAGTATCAGGCACATTAGCCGTGGAAGGACTTCTATAGGTGTAAAGCGCAGACAGTTCATGGATCTGTGGGGTTTCTGGCTGGTTTGTTGTTATCTTTTAGTCTGGCTATTTTATGATGTGTTGAGCTCAATGAGTCTACAGGACAGATTAGGAAGGGAGGAAAAAGTAGTTTGTCTCCTAATGATCCTTGTTTTCAGGAAGCACTTGGGGAATAAGCATGCAAGAAGAACTCAGAATGGTTCAGTTCAGATTACCCCACATGCCTGAAAGTGTCTGGTTCACAATTTGCACACCTAGAAGCTGTAGTGTACCTAACATTACAGTGCAGTCTCATCACACCGTAACAGAAATTAGAAGCCAACTTTTCAGTTTCAGTTACTGATTTTCACTGGCTTTAAACAAATCTGAGATTCCCCAAATTAAGATGCAAAATAGAATCTTTCTTATAATTCATGTTATTTCTTGCACATCTCTTAAAAGGGGTCAAATCTAATGGGTTTCTGTGCTGTCTATATGAAATATGCATCTTGGCATGTGTAAGTTCATAACTTTTCACCAGTGTGAAAAGTGTAGGCTAAAGCTAAGTTCTCCTAGCTGCAGAATTTGTATTCTTTATGGTGTTAGGGACTACCATCAACAGAAAGAGGAAAGGCTATGCCTCTGAAATAGCAAAAACCTTTAGATAGTCTAGGACCCAGTTTTCCTGCTCTAAGCCCTGGAATATTATGTTGCACCCAATCAGCTCAGTTAGGTACCTATCTTCGGAAAGTAATCTAAACTTCTTATTATAATTAACTGTGTCAGTGAAGAAAAGCCAGGTAATGTTCCTATACACTCAAATCTCTACTGTGTGTGCTGTTAACTGTACCAGTTTCCAGTATTCAAAAAGACTAGGGGCCATTTGAAATAGTCTGTTTACTGAGATAATCTTATTTTGAAGTAGTATGATGTGGGCTGTTCTGTATTCGTTACTTAGATGCTGAAGAGCAGCCCTGGACATTCACTTCTGTAGGCAATAGCTTCAGTGGTCAAAGTTGCTTAATTCAGGGGCTGAAGTCAGAGAAATCTGGGAAAAGAGACACTGTGCTGGACCTCTTTCCATTTGGGCAGCTCTAGGGACGCTCCCTGTTCAGTATGTGGTCAACCAGTTGTCATGTTGGTTGACTCTTGGTTTCCTTAAAGCTTAATTACTCTTGCTATAATGTATGTAAAACAGTTGAATTAGGGATAATTCCCATGCTGAAGAGCTAAAAGAAGTTGCAGGTTAAAAAAAGTCTTTTCTTTTTACGCTATCTTTTAATCTGTTGTATAAAAGTCACAATCAGGATACACTTTAATTACCAGAAAGACAGGGGATGTGACACACTATTTCTGCAGTTACGAGCAGCAGTAACAGATATCGATTGATCAGAGTATGACCCTCATCATGGAGAGTCAGCATGATAGCTGTAACAGAAGGCCAGGGGAGCAAAGACATTGTGCTCCTTTTGATGAGATGTGACAAAAATGCCGATAGTGAAAGAAACCAAAGCTGATACCTCTGCCTATTGCTGCTAGTAGCTGTACTCGTGATATTTCACTAAATGCAAGAATGAGTTCTGAGTCTCAGTGGGTTTTTTTGACAGAAGAAGTAGCAAGTATTCTGAACATTGCTTAGCTTTATCCAGGGTGAAACTGACTGACAGAGTCAGAAATTGCTTCTGCATGAATGTTGATTTTATTCTCAGAAGACTCATCAGCAACACTCCAACACTGTATACCCAGATTAATCTCTCTGTCTCAAATGTTCTACCTGTATTTTTCACTGCAGATGCTTTTACTTCCATGACAATATGAGCAGCAAATTTTATTGTCTTGATGTATTTAAAACCAAATGGGTCTTGGCCCACTTAACCCCAGCAAAACATTGCTATTCCTCCTTTGTCAGACAGATTTTTGGTGTTTGGTTGCTGGGCGAAGCATCATGTTTAGAATCAGTGCTAAGTTACACAGCACCATTATTTCTTCTACAGGCCATTGTATGTGTTTTGTACATTTGCATGTGTATTTAGAGAGAAACATATCCATTTTGCTGCTGAATAGACAATGTGAACTGTAATCTAAAATACATGCATGAAACATTAAAAGAAAAAGCTCTGAGACTGATAAATTCCCTGACATTCATGTTCCTTGTTTACAGGCATATCTAAATTCAGAAGCCTCAATATAAGCAAAGGCTGACAAAATGATGACATTACTCTTTGAATCAGAAATTACCAATTATGATCAGTTCAGTTAAGCTTAGTAGTGGAACAATTCCAAACTGTTTTTTTTTTTTCTAAGATATGTAAGTATTTGCAGCTCTTCTTTCATCCTCATTGACCTTGTCTCTTATTTTTTCTGCCAAGTGAGTTACATTAGTCAGCATGGTACAGGAACTATACATGATGATCACTTTGAGGCTAATGTTAGTTCACAACTAAATGCCCATTGACCAGAACTTGTCATAGAGAGCTTTTCATATCTGAGATCTGTTCTGAGATTTCCATTTGTAATTACAGTCTTCTGATATCCACTGTGCTACAAAATCCATGTTTGCAGTGTAACTCTGAAAAATGAATTGGTTGGACACGTCTAAATTCTATTCTGTAGAATGGATGCAATAGTTTTAATCAAAAACCTCTCCTTCTGAGGCTTTGGAAATGTTTATTTTTCTTGTTCAGTGCGGTCTCTCTGTTCTTGCTGTGACACTATCAAGTTCTCATTTTCTTCTGTGTTTACTCTGTCATTGAGGATCCAATGAGATCTTTCAGTATCACCCACCTTTCTGGCCAGAGGCAAAAATCAGAGCAACTCAGAGCTGCTTCATAATAATCAGCAACAAAACAAAACCCCATACAATGTGAAGAGGAAACTAACATGTTTCAAAAACCAGGAACCTCCCCAAACAAAAAAAAACATCGAACAAAAAACCCTACTACGAAAAATCCCAAGCACTCTGGAAGGTGTGGGTACTGCATGGGAAACACAGACGTTACAAACTACACTCCAGCTCCTGCTGCAACCTGAGAATCCCTGTGGTTGCTCTTTGTTGTGAATAAGGGTATCGAACTTCGTAAAACATCTTTGCCAGCTAGTCAAATTGTATTAGAGCTGGAACAGTCTCTGTGACTGGTCTGACCTTCAACAGAATAAAATGTAACTCTTTGAAAAGAAGATTTAATCACTGTGTAGAAGAGAAGCAGTGATATACACAGTCCCTGACAAAATAGGTATCTGTTTGAATACCCAGCCTAGTTATTGACTACACTACACATACACTAAATGAGCACTTCAGTATATGTTGATAGTACTTTTTGAGTATAGAGAGTGTTATGCTCAAAATCTGGTTATGGACAGAAAAGAAATACAGCAACCTGGTCTAGTGGGAGGTGTCCCTGCCCATGGCAGGGGGGTTGGAATTAGATGATATTTAAGGTCCTTTCCAATTCAAACCATTCTATGATTCTATAGTTATTGTTACTGTATTGGAAATTTTAACAGTTTCATCAATGAATTACTATTAGTCCAGAAGTAACTCTTAAAAAAAGTAAAAAAAAAATAATAAAAATTATTATATAGAAGGAAAAGAGTTAAAATTTTTACACACACTACCCTTTTTCATAACATCATAAATTCACACAGAATTACAGAATCATGGGATGACTGAGGTAGTAAAGGACCACCGAAGATAACCTAGTCCAACCCCCCAGCTCAATGCAGGGTGAACTGCAGCAAGTTGTTCAGGGCCATGTCCAGTTGGGTTTTATGTATCTCCAAGGATGGAGACTCTACAACCTCTCTGAACAACCTGTGCCAGTGTTTTCCCTCCCTCACTGTGAAGAAGTTTTCTCTTATGCTTATGTGCAGCTTTCTGTATTTCAATCTACACCTGTTGTCTCTTCTCCTGTCAATGGGCACCACTGAGAAGGTTCCGGCTCTGTCTTCTTATACTCCCTTTATGAGGTATTTGTACACATTGATGAGATCGTCCTGAGCCTTCTGCAGGCTGAACAGTCCCAGCTCTCTCAGCCTTTCCTGACAGGAGAGATGCTCTTGCCTCTCCATCATCTTCATACTCCTTTGCCCTACTCAGTCTTGTCTCCGTCCATGTGCCTCTTTTACTGAGGAGCCCAGAGCTGGACCCAGAACTTTAAATATGGTTTTGTTTGTTTGCTTTATGCTGGTGGTATGCTCACCCTTTCAATGCTCTTCGGGATCCTAAAATGAATGATTTAATGTGTGTGAGGTGTACAGTCAATTGTCAGCATTCTGAGCCCTTCATTGGGAGAAGTATGAGCCTAATGACAGTTTCTTCTTCCTTACTCTAGGATACATTTGTGATCTTGTTTATTTACTTGCTAACAAGCACTACACCTTGCTCTTTGGTCACCAGTCTGCAAGTTCGCATTATACCTGAATTTTCTCTATATGGTGGTTTTTATATATGTTAGCTGCTTTTTTCTTCTCTTTGTTATCCCTTAAACTGTTTTTGCCCAGTTTCATGTCTGCATTTCTTTAACTGACCATTGCCAAGTTGGTTTTAGCCTTCCAGCTTCTAGATTTCCAGTGCCAGCCTACATACATTTTCTTGTCACCCTATGCCCATAACCCTTTACAGTGCATCTTGGATCCCCAGTTCAAGGCCCCTGCTGCCATACCAAGCCCATATTCCTCTACACTCCATCATTATCTCAGTGTCACAAATATTTCATTCTGCACAGAATAACTACTTGTTATTACTGCTTTTATAAAATTATGGTTATAACATAAAGAGATTAACAAAAATAAAATAAATTAGGCTTAGCCACCTGTTCATTAAAAAAAAATCTGCTGCATCTAAACAAACCAGGACAAAGTGGCAGACTGGTCAAAACAACTTCAGACAAAGCAAGCCTGACAAACCTCAGTCCTAAGGAGCAGAAAGCTCAGTATAAATCCTGTGCTGTGTTGCTAGCAGTGGCATTACTATATGAACTCCACTGCATAAAATCCAGAAAGAATTTCTAGATCATGGTAGAAAGTTCTAAATGGTGAAAAAAATCTGAAAAGTGAAGAAAAAATATAACACATATAAAACTCATGATTTTTCTCTGGTTTCAAATCAAAGTTTACAGTGTGTTCTAAAGTGCTGGCTTGCTGAGAGTGTGAAGAAGTTGTTGCTGTGACATTTAGAGAGCAAGCATCCATAATTGAAAGATTAAACTTGATTTTTTTTTTCCGAGGCAGAACTTGAAGGACTGAAAAATCAACAAGACTTGATTAATCAAGTTGGCAATGTCAACAGAAAAGCCTTTTAGGCATCGTATTTGATGTATGTATGAATCACAAGCAGCAAAAGGTACGTACACTTGCAGAAAATGTACAAAAGCTGTTGTTTTGAAAGTTACACAGCCTAAAGCCACCATCCCAACAGGGCTTTTGTCAAATAACAGTGTTCTGCAGTGAATTAATTACACGGCTTAGTATGTCAACATATTTATAGGAGTAGTCCTTGGTGCATCTGTTCCACCACACTCAGGGGAAACCTTACTAGAAACATCTCTAGAAGCAATCCAAGATTTGTATGTCTGGAGGGACTTATCTCTATCAATTTTCTCTGACAGTGTTAAGGCAAGATAAGAGCACCCTGACCACACAGGTAAAGAAAATTAAACCAAACAACTCTTGGGTTCAGTCTCTTGCCATCCACAAAATTGTTGCTGCTGAGATCATACTTGGAAACTTGTATTAAGGATGTGGCCTCCCATAAGGTCATCAGAGAATTTTTGGATTACTGGCATTGCTTCATGGTTAGGCTATAATTTCTTCTTTTGTGAGCAACTTTTCTTTGCCATCAACCAATGAGGCTGACAGCAGAGAAAGTCTAACATGATTCTTTGAACCAGGCTGTAGGCTTTTCTAATGACTAACATTTGTCCTTAGCTGGTGATGCCTTCAAAAATTCATTTTGTGTGCTGCACCTAATCTACCTTCTTGACAGCTCCAAGCACCTAAATGAGCAGAACTGTTCTCTTCTGAGGCTGAAACTGAACCTTTGTTTACATGTAACTTGATAAAAGCATTCATCAGAAAACTTAAAGGTGGCTATTTCCTAGGCATATGGAACAAGTTTATCTTGTTTAAGATCTTATTGACGGAAACCAAAAACAGTATCCGAGAATGTTATGGACCTGATATTCACTGGTAGAATTGTTTTCCTGAAGGAATGGAAAAGAAGTGCTTCTCTGTTGATTAATCTGAACTGCTATTGGCTGCATTATATGAGTGGGTTGCTTCAAAGTGAACAGTAAACGTCCCCTAAAACTGTGCTTCCTGGGTGACTTTTTGTTTCTCAGAAATTCTTGCACTTTCTGAATAAGAACCCAAGTTTCTTTGTAAAAGCTCTGACATTTCTCGTTCTATTTCTGTCTTCTGAATCAGTTTTCTTTTCCATCACAGTGCCAAAGAAACTATCTTGTTAATATTTATGTTCAAAAGTGACTACAGGTTAAGTATTCCTGCAGATTTATCTTTGTGTAGAAGATCTTTTACTGTCTGGGAACATTTATCCATCACCATATTCTTATGATGTTTTGAAGTGTTGTCCCTTTGAAAGATTTTCCTACCTCCAGAAGGCTATACTATATATTGTTGTTATTTTTTAATATTGTAAGAATCCCAAGAAAATTTTCTCTCCACTACGAATAGAAACTTCCACTTCAAAAAACTTGGGAACTCTGTTCTGCTATGGCTACAGTCAGCTTTGTCTTCTACTAGAGCTAATTTAGCATTTAGGGAGCAACCTCTCAGTATGTACAAGTACACAGAAAGAAAATCTGACAAGGAATGAAACTCCAGACTCTGACACAGCTGTACTGAATGCCTCTTCTGTTCTGCCAGACCAGTTTAGCTATCCTGCTTTTTCTTCTGTGCAGGCTGAGAAGCCCAAATCTAATTAAATAGCAGAGAAAAATGAGACGTGCAATTGATCTGTGAGAGGAGAAAGGGGAATAAATTAGCATTGAAAAGTTTAAACTAAAAAGTCATTTCAGTGTATCTATCAGATTGGCATTTGAGGCAATCCATTTGTTTTGGAAGCCATTTTTACAGTTAGCCAAGAGATAATCCACCATTCCCACTCCCCACTCCCAGCCCCCAATGCTTCTACGTTTGAAAAGCAGAAATCAAAGGCTCTTGATACGCCTTCAGAATTTATCCTACAGAGGAAAACAAACAAACAAAAAGCTTTCCTAACCTCCCTTTTTCTTGTCCTTGCCATGTATCTAATATCCTCCCACAAGAAAAATATCCTTGTCAAGACCTTTTTTATTCAGCTACATTTTATGTCATTTCTCTTCATGAAGTGCCACCTGGTCTCTTAAATTTGGCTTTGGCAGAGTGCTTTGAATATTCAGATAAGGTATACATATCCCATTGAAGGGCCAAATCTGAGTTTCATGATTCTTATGGAGAAAGTGAGAATGAGATTGGAAAGAGCTTGAACTGCCCTTCATATTATCACATTGTCATGTTCAAAGAATATTTAATATGTAAACACAATCAATCTTATTCTGAGTGTAGTCTGCAGCATTATCTTTACAGATTACACAAGCAGGTGTACAGTGCTCTTCATAGTCTCATTTTAAAGGGGTTGTAATTCCATATCTGCTCTGCGAGTCTCTGCTCCGACTCAAAGCACATCAGCATGCAAATAAGGACATAAATCTTGAGGAGAAGGAAATGCAACAGAAACTTGGCTGTAAATGACCAAAGTTCCACAATCAGTCAAATATGCAGTATTACTCAATATTTGGTACATCACAGCTGCTTCTAGTCTCTCTAATCTCAGCATGTTCGATGTCTCTGGAGCTTTTATTTGACTCACTCGTGACATATTATCAGAGATGTCATGAGATGCAGCTAAGTAGTGTAAATGAGCAGTGGGTGGGGATGCTGTTGGGGCTGTGGTAAATCACACTCTTCCAAATGTTTGATAATAACCCCTTGTAGTGTCATAATCTCAGTGTCAAATACTATCAAATCTTCAAAGCTATGGGGTATGATGGATTGCCTCTGCCTTCACTCGTATCTCTTAGAACAGGATCTTTTGTAGACTCACAGCCTTTCTTCAGCTGCTTATGCTCTGAACGCAGTCAAATCTTTTGGTGCCTCAAGTAAGCTACCTGGACATTTGGATTAGACAACTTTAAAAAATGTAGACCTGGTTATTTTTCAGGGCTTCCAGTGATTCATATTAATTGATTTAGAAGTGGAGGCAGAGCACAAATTCTCCGTCATGTGAAGAAAACATGCAGAAATATCGTTTTCTTCCTCTGCCCTTGAAAGGAAAAAAGTTCTATTTCAGTGATATTCTGAGACGGGTGATGCAAAAATGGAAAATGGAGGAAAAGGCCTTTACTCTCTCCCTCTAAGGAAATGAGAAAGAAACACAGCTGCAACTGTAAGAGTGAAATATTAGCAAGGCTGAATTACATATGCAGTCAGTGAATCATGCTGGAAAGCAGTGCAGTCTGTTATCAAGGAGCATGTGGGCACTGGCCTTTGGAATCAAAGAAAAAATCAAACTGAGGAAACTCTGAGCTATAGTTTACATATCTCTTTCACTTTGGGAATTTTCCTAAACAACAATATTCAGTTCATATAGAACTCCCAAAGGAATGTAAGAAATTGTTCCTGAGAAATTCTATGTCTCACTATAGGCCATTTTTTAATATATATGGTTTTACTTTGAATGTATTGTAATTTTTTTTTTTTTCATGTGATGAAGTTGCAAAACCAGTGACTAGAACTTATACTGAGACAAAATAGTGGGAAAATCTTATTTTTCTGGTGGCTATCCATACTTAAAATTTTTACAGAAACATGAAAAGCTAATGAGATATTCTTGTGAGTAGAGAAGGGTGAGTTGTTACTAAGGAGGCTGCCAAGGTGTACAACACCTGCAACGATGTGCATTGTTAATTGAAATAATAATTTGGGTGAGTGCATACAGGATAGTAGGAGACACCTGTACCCTTACAGGTCAGCTTTCCACTGTAGGAGATGAATTGTTTTCTCTGCTAATGTGAGTATTTACTGGAAATCAGATAATAAAAATATAAACACTGGAGTAATCCAATATGAACTATAAATTTTAATTAGACTCATGGTAATGTAACACATTTTCAAGGGAATGAGATATCATTATTCAGACTGAACTTCACACTTCACAAACACTTCTGATGGCTGGATATTTGATATTGTTTTTTGATTATTTGGATAAGATTTTCATCTACTCATTTGGCTGTTGAATTCTCTGTGTGTGTGTCCCACTGTGCTTCCCTTGCTTAAGGAAAACTGTAACACTGGCTCTTGTCCTCCTCAGAATAATTCTGTGGTGTCATCTCTCTGTCTGCTATTTCTTCCCAAAAACAGGAACTGAAAGTCTACCTGTCTTAGTCCTACAGACAAACCAGTCTACAGATTTTCTAATAAATTAAAGAAGAACAGACTTCTCTTGTGGGTTTACAGGCACTGACATCATTGGTGTTATATGGGTGTGTGGAAGAGTAGAGATTTGCCTTGGTAGTTTAGATCATAAAGTAACTCTTCCATGGAAAATTTAAAAGTAGAAAAAACTCCTCTAATCCCTAAAATAAAGTGGATGATTTGTCTTCATGTTATCATTTTACTTATATCTGAGCTAATGTCGGTGTGGGAATTTGAGATCAGCCTCTCAAATTGAGTCCTAGAACCTCAGCCAGAAATTACTACAAAGACATAGTTTTTAAGAGTGTTTAAGTTTGCCTACAATTGGAGATTATGAAGATGGAAAGGTAAATTTGCAGTACAGCTAAATCTGCACTGAAAATAAAGAAAATAATTGGTATGAAAACAAGTGCAAAACTTAATAGTTTTGATGTTGGTTTCCCCCAACCCCGCGATGATGATCTTTTGGCTTATTAAATTTCCAGGTGGCTTTTCTTGCTTTCCTGTGTACTAAATAGGTAGTGATGACTTCTATATTATTTTGCTCATGACAGAGTATGAAAAAAACTCGAAAAAACTACCTCTGAAGTACTATTTTGGGCATCTACTGCTTGTCACATAATGAGTAACTTGGTTGAAATGAAATGCTTTCATTATTAATGTTTTACAGTGCAAGGATCTCTTTGTTTTGTTAACTTATGTAAGACTCACTGAAACCAAGTAAAAGTGATGTGCATATGCAGTTGCAAGTATAAAGTCACTTTGCTGGCTTTGACTCTTGGTAACTATTTCCTTCTTAGGTGATGAATCAGTGGTGGAGGGGAAAATCTGTTGGAAATGTTACACATCAGAGGATTCTGCACTAATGACAGGTGATTTTTTGCAGATTCATGTTGCTGTTGTTGCCAGCATTGTAATGTTATACTATCTAATTTATAGTTTCGTTATTGGAGGTGGTCATGAATGTATGTTGGTGGAAAATGAAGTTTCCACATATGCACATGCACAAATGGTAAGCAAATTGCAAATTTCCACTTCAAGAGTTGTTAGAAAATATTTCTTTCAAGTCAATTTGATATCAGCCTGAAAAATATGACTTGTGAATTGGTGCAAAACATTTTGGTTCAAATCACTTAATCAAAATATTAAGCTGCTTTTCTTTGTTAGCATTTATCTCAATCTGATTGTAGTTTGGTCATGAGTTTTTTTCAAGAGCCTGTAGTCCCTGAAAAAGATAATCCTTCCATAATGAATGCAAACTTCTCTTTCACAAGTGAGGAAGTCAGAAGATTCATGAAGCTCTTGATACATTTGGAACCTGCCTTTTAGAAGAGCATGGAGAAATTTTGTTCTTGTAGTAAAGTTCTCATGAGAAAATATACAGAATGTTTAAAGATATTTTATGTTGAACTGACTAGAAAGGAAGTAAAGAAGAAACATCTTTATTTTGGGATGAGGTTTATTTTTATGAGAAATGTCAGAAGTTAAACTCATGTTTTCAAATCAAAACGTTGCGATTATGTATAAGAAACTTAATTTTTTTCAGTTTTTGCCTCGTATTGGAATAAAACAAAGTCAAAATTCTCCCAGTCAAAGTTCTCATAGACCTAATTTCTGAATTTTCACAGAAGAGAAACAGTAGGATAAAAAATTAAGAAAGGAAGAAATGTAGGACACAGAAATATAAGGAAGGCAAAGTTCTAATGATTAGTGTAGCCTTAAAAAGCTTGTATGTAGTTTTTTGTAACTAGCAGTATATTAAAAATAAACTTGGACCTGTCACTTTATTCTAAAAGAATGACTCCTTTAGTATTTTAAAACATCCTCTTGTTACTGTTGCTAGTACTATTAGAAGACTTCATCAGGCAAAAGAAAAGAAAAAAGATGGAAAGTAGCTGCTGAAATTTCCATCATATATAGAGCATATAAAGAGCAGCCCACCTTTCCAAAACAGATGAGGTATTTCTTTGAACAGCTAATAGACCAAACAGTTCTGAAAAGCAGGAAGCCAAATGGGAAGCTCAGTCTAACAGATGAAGTTCTGAACAGTCATTGTTTTAAGAGCATGGATCTAATGAGGAGTATAACAATAACAACCTTTAATTAAATGGACTGTTTTTGAAAATTAGAGGTTAGACTTTCAGTTATGTATGTGTAATTTGCATATCAATTTCTTTCACCCAGTACTATTGTGTGTCCTCTTTGGTTGAGGAATCATTATACTCATGGTTTTTTGTTGATTTGTTATTGTTATTTTTAATTTGAAAATATATTCTTTCTATGTATATTGATAGTTTTAGGGTTCAGTTTACAGTAATGCAAAGGAAATCAGGTCCCCATTTTGCTATCTACTACAAAATAATAATGCAGTTATAGAAAGGAACCTTCTCTTCCTACAAATGTCAGAGGAAAAGATTTAGAAAGATTCTTTCGTTAAGGCAATCGTAGCATTTCCAATGCAAAAACATTTATTTTCCCTCCTTTTGCCATGTTGACATTACTTCTATGTTGAATGTTGAACAGAGGCATAAGTGATTGCAGGAGTGTAGTTCAGGAAGCTGGTTGGAAAATAGCATATATAGAGAAAAATAATTTATGCAGGCAACAGTTCCATAACTATATAATGGAGATGTTATCAATCTTTGACCTATGCTTCATCTTGTCTTGGGAAAGGTAATAAATTTTAATAAACCAGCTGATGTAGCTGGAAAAAACCAGACATGCTTTCAAGCATGCAAATTTTCAGGATTTGAAGAAGAGTTCGCGTGTCTGTTTTCTCAAACTGTGTCAATGGGTCTAATAAAAGAGGTTATTTCTTCCTATAAACCTGGCCTTACTTATATCCTTAAAGAAAGTTATGATAACATTAATAGATTGTTTCTTAGCATGCTAATAATTTCCTTAAAATATCCCAGCTTTGGCTATGTATTGTACTGGATTTCCAAGTCAGAGATACATTCTTTTTTGCAAGCTCTAGATTCAGTTGGGTAAGCCTGATGTGTCCCTCCATTTACTACAAATGTTACATGAGAATATGGATGATAGCCCATCTTGAATTTCTCTGCTGTAAAGGAAATATTACATATGTTTTTCTTAAGTGGTTGAAAGTCTGAATTCCTTGGGCACTAATACTTGGCAATAACATTGGGTGTTTCCGTGCCTGTTACCAAGGGAAGTGCACATATACATACCAATATATTTATTGTAAGAAGTAATTTTAATAAATCTTACCATTTCATTTTATTCAGTTTTTGAAAGGAGGCACATTGTAGTGAGAGAGTGTATGCCCTTGGCAGATAATACCAGCATGAAAATAAATGGGTTTTAAGAAATAAAACAGAAAGAAGGATCATTAGGAAACCAGCAAGCTGGTGAAAGAACAGTCAGCCAGACACTGTCATAAAGATTTGAAATGCTGCAGTGTTTTCTTTTATGGCAGTTCTCATTCAGAAAGGTCATGATGGCATGGAGGATGAAGGGTTATCTTTTATGATCTCCAGCAATTTAAAATAGAGTAAACAAATAAATCCTAGGAATGAGAAAATGTTTATTAGCCTCAGAGAGTTTGCAAGTTTAGTTAAGTTACTGAAGTGCTATGAGTGTCATAGAAGGTGATGAGAAAATCAGTAGCTATAACTATACCCTGCTGATTGTAATACCTCAGAGAAATGTTAACATGAATTCCACACAATATTAAAAGCAGAAACATAAAATCAAGGTATCATTACGTAAAATATTTCCTGAATTAATAGGCAAGATAGAAAGAGGGTAGGGGTTACAAAATGGGTGACATTCCTATGTAGGAAAGGAAAGAAGAAGGAGGCGCTTGACAAACAGATTGAGTCAGACAATCTGTGGAGGGTGTGCTAATGCTCTATTTATTTAATTTTCCACGGTGTGTCTCTAATAAATCATAAATATGGGTAGTATTGGTGGCAGCTTCCTACTTCTGTTAAAAAAAAAAGTTGATCATGTTTCAAAGCAGTCCAGGTAGTTAATAGTAAAAGGTTGCTGTTTTGAGCATGCCTATAGGTTCAAGTAGTTAATGAGCTGTAAACACTTTTCTCTAAAATAGGACTGACACTGGCAGATCCTCATTTCCTGAGAGCCTCTTACTTCTCCCTCACATGCCTCTGCTACCAACCATCCTTCCTTAATTTGGGCAAATTAAAAAAATTTAAAATTATTCATTTTGTGGAATGACTAAATTCTTATGTTAACCTTTAAAATTTCATTCTATACACATTTTGAACCAGGGAATATCTAATCTTGTATGAAACTCAAGCCAATAAACTAAGCATAACAGGTATATTATGATACTATGAGTATAACAAGCAGAGAAATAGTTTGAGATATAAATTTCACAGCTAGATTCAAGGATTCCTTACAAATCAGGTTTGAAAAGATGACAAAATGCAGAGATTTTTTTTGTAGGAGATGCTTATTGTCCACAAATAAATTATGAATGTTAAAAAAGATTAGACTTATGAACAGAGTTATAATTTTATCTTGAACGAGTAGAAATGGCAGAATGCTAAGCTGTACCCGCAACGCACACAGTATTGTTTAGGTTTTGTATCTATTTTTTTTAAGAATTAAAAACTCTTAATGTTTTTTTAGTAGTGAGGTTTGTATTTTTTGAGCTTACAGTTTTTATTGACATCAAAATGGCTGTGGTGAGTTGATGTTGACGGGCCAGCAGGTGCCCACCAAGCCAATCTATCATTCCCCCTCTATCAACAGGACAGGGGAGAAAATATGACAAAAAGCTTGTGGGTCAAAATAAGGACAGGGAGATCACTCAACAATTAGTCTCACAGGCAAAACAGACTCAACTCGGGGAAAATAATTTACTGTCCATTACTTGAAACAGATTAGGACAGGGAGAAACAAGAACAAAACTAAAAAAACCTCCCCACGTGCACTCCTTTCTTCCCAGGCTCAACTTCACTCCTGACTCTTCTACCTTCTCCCCTTGAGTGGCACAGAGGATGGGGAATGTGGGTTGCAATCATTTCATAACACTTTGTCTCTGCTTCTCCTTCCTCTTCATGCTGTTCCCCCACTCCAGCATAGAGTTCCTCGCATGGGATACAGTCCTTCAAGCACTTCTCCAATATGGGTCCTTCCCACAGGCTATAGTTCTTCATTAACTGCTCCAGCATGGATCCTTTCCCCTGGGTGAAGCTCTTCAGGAATGGGCTACTCCTGTGTGGGTCTGCCACAGGTCCTACCAGAAAACCTGCTGCTGTGTGGGCTACTCTCCATGGGCTACAGCTCCTGCCAGGAGTCTGCTTTGTCATGGGCTATCCATGGGGTCCAGTTTCCTTCAGGGCATGCTCTGAACACAACATGTGAACAGAGCATGTTCACCTGCTCTGGTGTGGGGTCATCCATGGGCTGCAGTGTGGATCTCTGCTCCACTGTGGCCCTTCGTGGGCTGTAGGGGGATAGCCTGCCTCACCATGGTTGTCTTCATGGGCTACAGAGGAATCTCTACTCTGGTGCCTGGAGCAGCACCTACCTGTCCTTCACTGACCTTGATGTCTGCATAGTTGTTTCTCTCACAGTTTCTCACTCCTCCCTTACAGCTGCCATGCAACATTTTTTTTTTCACCCTTCTTAACTATGTTGTCCCAGAGGTGCTACCACCATCGCTGATGGGCTCAGCCTTGGCCGGTGGTGGGTCTGTCTTGGAGCTGACTGGCATTGGCTCTATCTGACATAAGGGAAGCTTCTAGCAGATTCTCACAGAACCCACCCTTGCAGCACTCCCCTCCCTGCTTCCCTTGCCACTTTTAAGAGTTTGTCTATGCATAAAGTTTATTCTTTCGTAAAATAGAAATATAGTGTTTGTGATATCACTCCTCATTTCAGCAGATAGGATTATGCTGTTATACCTAAAAGATGATGACTTAAAATGAGGAACATACACGTAAAACCCCAGAAACAAAGCTCCTGTTTTCATGCAAATGCCTCTAATAACAAAAAGATTCAGGAAAAGAAAATTGCAGAAAGCTTGTGACACACAGATAGTTTTATTGGAAGAAAAGGTTTTATTAAAGTGTCATATGACTCTTGGAAGAATTCATCTGAGTATACTTAAAGCTTTCAAATAGCATACATATCAGCAGAATATCCATATCATGTGAGCAAGATTGTATTCTGTGAATTTTGCAATACCAAAGAGGATGTAGCCAGAGAAATGTAGATTTTGATGTTTTCATAATCTTGTTTAAAATATCAAATGGGAATGGGGAAACATAGGAAAGAGCTCATTACTGTATAGGTTTAGGAGGCAGTAGTGTGTTGTAAGGTACCTGGTCTATATTTAGTTAAGCACTGACAGTTTTCTCTTTGAGCTCACATCATATCACTTCTGTTGAATGTCTTAATCTCATTTTAAGTTATAGTGATCCTGAATATAAAAACACTATAATGTTTTGGAGGTTTTTTTGTGGAGTACTGCTTGCATTTTCAGCTTAGTGTCATCATACAATCATGATGACAGTGAAACCCTACTCCTAAGATTTTTGAAATTATATGCTTGAATTTATGCTGAATTTTCATGAGAAGTAATTTACTCAAGACAGAGAAAAGAGATTTTTTTGTTGTTGTTGATATAGCCAAGGTATGTGATAATAATCTGCTCTGACTAGAGCCTTTTACACACCCTCAAGGGAGACTGTGCTTTAGTCACCACATCCCTCCTGTTTCTTCTCCTGTTGAATATAATACTGCTGAATGCATGATTTGCCTACTTCAATGGGAATTGGTGGAGACATGCGCCACTATTTTTCTTTCTCATGTGCTCTTGGAGACAGCTAAACAGAAATCCACTAAGACACCTTTCACTGCCTGCGCACTTGCATGGTTTTAACTTGGTCACAATTCAGTCCAATGTTTTTGCCTATTCCACACCACTGCCTTATTGATTTCTCTTTATACGTTCCTGGCAATATAGTTCTCTGACTGGCATTCATGTGTCAGAAATTGACTCTATTCATAGAATCATAGAATCATATGGGGTTGGAAGGGACCTCTGGAGATCATCTAGTCCAACCCCCCCCGCCAAAATAGGTCTACCTATAGCAAGTTGCACAGGAACTTGTCCAGGCGGGTTTTGAATGTTTCCAAAGAAGGAGACTCCACCACCTCTCTGGACAGCCTCTTCCAGGGCTCTGCCACTCTCAACTCAAAGAAGTTCCTCCTCATGTTTAGGTGGAACTTCTTGTACTCGAGTTTGTTCCCGTTTCCTCTTCTCTGGTCACTGGGCACCACTGAAAAAAAAAAACAGCCCCATCTTCCTGACACCCTCTCTTTAAGTGTTTGTATGCATTGATTAGATCCCCTCTAAGTCTTCTCAAGACTAATAAGACCCAGGACCCTCAGCCTCTCCTCGTAGGAGAGATGTTCCAGGCCCTTAATCATCTTTGTGGCCCTTTGCTGTACCCTCTCCAACCGTTCCCTGCCCTTCTTGAACTGGGGAGCCCAGAACTGGGCACAGGAATCCAGATGGGGTCTCACCAGGGCAGGGCAGAGCAGAGGGGCACGATAACCTCTCTCGACCTGCTGGCCACACTCTTCTTGATGCACCCCAGGCTGCCATTGGCCTTCTTGGCCACAAGGGCACATTGCTGGCTCATGGTCATCCTGTTGTCCACCAGGACTCCCAGGTCTTTTCCCTCAGACGTGCTCTCCAGCAGGTCAAGCCCCCAACCTGTACTGGTGAAGGGGGTTATTTCTCCCCAGGTGCAGCACCCTACACTTGCCTTTATTGAAGTACATCAGGTTCCTCTCTGCCCAGCTTTCCAGCTTGTCCAGGTCTTGCTGTATGGCAGCACAGCCTTCCAGTGTGTCAGCCACCCCTCCTAGTTTTGTGTCATCAGCAAACTTGCTGAGGGTACATTCCATTCCTTTGTCCAGGTTATATTCCATTGAAATCAATAGCAACTCTCCTATAAATTTAAAATTGAGACGGCAATAAATCTACGCAAAAAGAAAAATTAAAAAAAAAGGCCTCTCATGACTGTGCTGCTGTTCTTAGCTACTCTGTAGGCCAACCCAAGGAGGGTAAGTAGGCTGGCCTCCTTCCTTTACACCTACCCTGAAATACTGACTGCCCCAGTACTGCGCAGGGGCATGAAGCAGTCTTGGACATATAATGTAGCCCATGAAACTTGTGACATTTGCAGCAAAGATCTTTTAGGACCAGCCCACTGGAACTGTTTTCCTCAGGTCCATTGCAGAACACATATTCTTAACCATCCTCATTAAGACAGGTTCATGACTCACTGATGACTATGGCTGATCTGCGCATGAATACTGCAGACACCAGTCTTACACATGATGGCCAAATGTTTTGGAACTGCAGCCTCTGTCTTCAGGGCAAAAATGACGCTGTGTTCACAGGAAACAGTGTTAACATTCATTGAGTAGGGACACCTGTATCATTATATCAGCTAGCTACCCAGGTTGTCTGTGTCCCCACTTTGACGACCAGAGTATTTGTATGGAGTTCAACCATTCTTTCTTGCAAGCTGTTAAATGTACCTTCTGGGAATTCAAAACCTGCTACTGCTGCCTTTAAGATCAACACAGTCATGAAAATCACAGTAACATGGTGTGCACTTTTTTAATCTGTTCAGAGATTGGCTACAGAGCAGATACACTACTGTTACCACCCCAGTCATGACCTTAGATGTAGCTGGATGTAGCTCAAATATAAGAAAAGCCATGTGCCATCAATACATACATCTACTGGGTCAACTCACTCCTGTCTCTCAGAATGTCTCTTAAGATCTGCACCTCCTCCTCCTGAATTTCTGAGAGCTCTCCAGGGATTTTGCTTCTACATGAAGCTACAGAAATGCCACAGTAGTGTGAAAATGCAGCCCATGTGGGTATGAAATTAATACCTGGAATATTTTTGTGTTATAGAAATGAAAGCGCAGTAAGGTTCTTGCTATGTCTGTCACTAAGGTTGGACTGGGAAAGAATCCTTAGCGCTAAAATGTATATATTTGTATAAATGAGTTCTGGTTTTTGCCAGAAATAAGACGGATGCCCAAGATTAATACTTGCAAGTAATGAAATCTGAAGAATTCTAAATATGATTCATGAAGAATTATATTTATGGTTTGTAGGCACTTTCAAATAACTCATCTTATCCACCTCATATATTTGTTCTGCAGACAGATGTTAAGAAGACTTAATGCTGCTTTCTGCTTTAATCATATTTCTCCTTGCAGACACAAATTAGTTTAAGTTTTGCAAATAAGTAATCCAAGAAGCTTTGGGGAACTTCCAAGTGCTAACACCAACTGAGGTATTGTTCTTTCAAAATTTAGAGTTCATATTGTATATAACAATATGTCTTTTTTCCACTTTGAGGATGAGCAAACTGATTTAGACAAAAACCCAAACCTTTTCTGTTATCTTTTGAAGCCTTCTGCTGGGTTCAAAACACATGTTTGGGAGTTCTGAGACATCTGGATGTGGTCCTTCAGCCTCTTTCCCTCCTGGTGCAGAGATGGGAGAAATCTAGCTGTTCCATTTCTTCTGATGAGCACTTTACTGAAACAACCCTAAAGTAGAAACAGCTTCAGGGTGAGACGCTGGGATGGGAAACAGAGATGAAAAAGAGGGAGAATTGGGATAAAGATCTAGGAGTAAATAAGGAGGCAGAGAGGAGAATGGAAGCCATCAAACTGTATCAGCTGAATCTCCCTGATGGTAAGCATCCCCTGATGGGCCAATTACTTCATCTCAGCAGCAGGAGACAGACATTTTCTGTGCATCCCAGGCTAGTAATGCTTTAATGTTGTTGAAACTTGTTGTCAGGTGGCTGCACATAGCACAGCTGTGTTCAGAGATACGATTTCTGCCTAACAGTGATTGAAAACCACTCATCCGTGGAAGATGTGGTACAGAAACAGACCAGACAAGCCTTCTTTGACAAGCAAAGTAGTCTGCAACAGACGAGCAAATTCTGATTCCTATACTTGCTGGGAGGCTGGGGGGAGGGAGGAACACCGATTCCTCTATGCCTGTACTAGCAAATAAATGTGAAGCCCAAGGGCAGCTTTGGCTGTAGTGACCATGAAATGGTGGAGTTCAAGATCCGTAGGGCAGCAAGGAGGGCACACAGTAATCTCACTACCCTGGACTTCAGGAGAGAAGACTTTGGCCTCTTCAGGGATCTGCTTGGTAGAGTGCCATGGGATAAAGCCTGTGAGGGAAGAGGGCCCAAGAGAGCTGGTGAATATTCAAGGACCATCTTCAAGCTCAGGGGCGATGCATCCTAACCAAGAGAAAGGTAGACTAAAATGCCAGAAGACCTGCGTGGATGAACAAGGATGTCTTGGACAAACTCAAAAGCTACAGAGGATGGAAGCAAGGACAGGTAGCCTGGGAGGAATACAGAGAAATTGTTTGAGCAGCCAGGGATCATGTTAAGAAAGTGAAAGCCCAGATAGAATTAAATCTGGCCAGGGATGTCAAGGGCAACAAGAAAGGCTTCTACAGGTACATCAGTGATAAGAGGAGACTAGGGAAAATGTGGACCCTCTCTGAAAGGAAACAGGAGGCCTGGTTACCTGGGATGTGGAGAAGGCTGAGGTACTCAATAACTTTTTTACCTCAGTCTTTACCAGCAAATGCTCTAGCCTTACCACCCAGTTCACAGAAGGCGAAAGCAAAGACAGGGAATGAGAGAACGTAGGAGCACACTGTAGGAGATCAGGTTGGAGACCATTTGAGGAACCTGAAGGTGCACAAATCCATGGGACTGAATGAAATGCAGCAGCGGGTCCTGAGGCAATCACTGGATGAAATTACTAAGTCACTATCCAACATATTTGAGAAGTCATGGCAGTCTGGTGAATTTCCCACTGACTGGAAAAAGGGAAACATAACCCTCTTTTGAAAAAAGGGAAAAGAGGAAGACCCAGGGAACTACAAGCCTGTCAGCCTCACCTCTGTGCCTGGCAAGATCATAAAGCAGGTCTTCCTGGAAACTATGCTAAAGCACATGGAAAACAAGGAGGTAATTGTTGACAGCCAACATGGCTTCACTAAAGGCAAATTGTGCCTGACAAATTTGGTGGCCTTCTGTGATGGCATTATGCACTGGTGGATAGGGGAAGAGAAACTGAGATCATCTACCTGGACTTGTGCAAAACATTTGACACTGTCCTGCAAGACATCCTTGTCTCTAAATTGGAGAGACATGGATTTAATGGGTGGACCACTCAATGGATAAGGAATTGGCTGGATGGTCACATACGAAGAGTTACGGTCAATGGTTTGATGTCCAAGGGGCAAGTGATAAGTAGTATTCATCGGGGGTACTGGGACCAGTGTTGTTTAACATCTTTGTTGGCCACACAGACAGTGGGATTGAGTGTACACTCAGCAAGTTTGGCAACAACATCAAGCTCTGTGGTACAGTCAGCATGCTAGAGGGAAGGAGTGCCAGCCGGAGGGGCCCCGACAAGCTTGAGATGTGGACCTGTGTGAACCTCATGAAATTCAACAAGGCCAAGTGCAAGGTCCTGCATGTGGGTTGGGGCAATCTCAAGCACAGATACAGGCTGGGCACTAGCAGCCCAGAAAGCCAATCACATCCTAGGCTGCATCAAAAGAAGTGTGGCCAGAGGTTCATGGATTCACAGATTTGACAGAGTTGGAAAGGACCTCTAGAGATCATCTAGTCCAACTCCCCTGCTAAGCAGGATTGCCTAGAGCACAATACTCAGGGCTGCATCAAGGCGGGTCTTGAAAATCTCCAAAGAAGGGGACTTCACAACCTCCCTGGGCAGCCTGTTCCAGGGCTCTGTCACCCTCACCGTAAAGAAGTTTGAGTGGAACTTCCTATGTTCCAGCTTGTTGCCCCTTGTCCTATTGCTGGAAACCACTGAAAGAGTCCGGCTCCATCATCCTTCAGCAAGGATGAGGGAGGTGATTCTGCCCCTCTACTCTGGTCTCATGAGAGTACTGGAGTACTGTGTCCAGCTCTGGGGCCCCAACATAAGAAGAACAGGGACCAGTTGAACCAAGTCCAGAAGAGGACCCTGAAGATGACCAGAGGGCTGGAGCACTTCTCCTATGAAGATGGGTTGACAGAGTTGGAGTTATTCAGCCTGCAGAAAAGGAGGCTCTGGGGACATGTTATAGCAGCCTTCCAATATCTGAAGAGGGCTTACAAGAAAGCTGGTACTTTTTACACTTATTACTTGTAGTGATGGGACAAGGGGTAACAGTTTCAAATTGGAAGAGTTAAAAATTAAGATTAGATATTAGGAAGCAATTATTTACTGTGAGGGTGGTGAGACACGGGAGCAGGTTGCCCAAAGAAGTTTTGGATGCCCCAACCCTAGAAGTGTTCAAGGTCAGGCTGGATGGGGCTTTGAGTAACCTGGTCTAGTGGGAGGTGACCCTGTCCATGGCAGGGGGTTTGGAACTTGATGATCTTTAAGGTCCTTTCCAACCCAAGCCATTCTATGATTCTGTGATTCTATTAAATGAGTTCAGGGTCACTTTGTCTAGTTCTGAGGTGAAATACATACGTCACGGCACACCATGGTAACTGCACAACAAAGCAAGGTGGCTACACGTAAACCTCCTAATGGAGCAGTCCTTGTCTTCTGCTGTCCTTGAACTGGGCCTGACATTGTCTAGGAAAGAGGTGGGCAGTGTGGCCCAGGATCCACATCTATAAGACAGTAAGAGCAAGAAGGTTAACAACACAGATGTCTACAGGTGTGTGCTCATCCTGTGCCCTAGCCATTTCTTGATACACTTACATAGAGATTTTCAGCAAGTTTCATGACTGATGGGATCTTTCACTGAATTTCACTGAATTTTTAGAGTTGGAAGGGACCATAGAGATCATCTAGTCCAACTCCCCTGCTGAAGCAGGATTGCCTAGAGCTTGTCAGAGCATGTTACTCAGGACTGCATCCAGGGGGGTCTTGAAAATCTCCCAAGAAGGGGATTCCACAACCTCCCTGGGCAGCCTGTTCCAGGGCTCTGTCACCCTTAATGTGAAGAAGTTTTTTCTCATATTTGAGTGGAACCTCTTATGTTCCAGCTTGTGCCCGTTGCCCCTCGTCCTCTCACTGGCAACCACTGAAAACAGTCTGACTCCCTCCTCCCTCAACCCACCCTTGAGATACTTGTAAGCATTGTACTTGTAAGAATCTTTTCACCTTAATAATGGTATCAGGTGTGTGTTGTCTGTGCCTGGATTACATGCCCAAAAATATAGACTTGTCATCCAAGGTGTATTTAAATGGTTACATAGAATCATAGAATCCTCTAGGTTGGAAGGGACCTTCAAGGTGATTGTTTCCAACTGTCAGCCTAGCACTGCCAAAACCACCACTAAACCATATGGCTAAGCAACACATCTACCCATTTTTTAAATATCTCCAGGGATGACGATTATATCAGTTCCCTGGGCACCACGTTCCAATGCTTGACAACCCTTGGGGTAAAGAATTTTTTCCTAATATCCAATGTAAACCTCCCCTGGTGCAACTTCAGGACATTTCTTCTTGTGATATTGCTTGTTACGTGGGAGGAGAAACTGACCCCCACCTCTCCACAACCTTCTCTCAGGTAGCTGTAGAGAGTGATATCACTGAAGTGCAAGGAGTATTCTCTCATGCATGGACAGACATTGACAGTAAAAAACTTATTTTAATTATCTTGCTAGGTTGTTACACCTGTTACACCTAGGTTGTTTGCAACCTTTATTAAAAATGAAAAAACTGCTTATATACAGGCTGCATGTACAATAGTGCTATATTTATTTATAGCTGTTTGGTTTACTGAAAGGAGTGTTTTACTAAAAAGCAACTCTCACGCAATGTTAGATAAAGACATGTGGAGCTTTAAGAAGAACATGTTGTCCTGGGCCATAAATCTACACTATTGATTGGTAGGTCCAATTGCTGTTGCTAAAATGCAGTTCTGCATCCTTTGCAGTTTAGTTGAAGCAGTTTGTGCAATTTATTTTGCAGGGTAGTAGAATTGAATAATTGAGTGCAATACTTATTTTGCATGTGGTACTTGAAAAGAACCTTTAAGTGTGAGTTATGGTAAAGCAGCTATTAATTGCTGGCTTTCAAACTATTTAGCTAGAAAACAAATTTCCATGAGCAATGGATTACTGAATGAACAGAAAATGGCATTACTTCAACAGGATATCAGAGGGGAGTAATGTATATCATATGCAGAACACTGAGACAAGACTTCTTTCTTCTCCATTTTTGTGTGCCCTTCTTTGTACACAAAGAAAACTTCTGGTTTGACCTGATATAGAAGGCTTTAGGAACATTCTTATTGAAAAGGACTTTTTTTACAAACCATTTAGAGTGCTTGTGGAAAGTTCAGGAAAATGCATTTTTCTGGAAAACACTTTGTTTAAAATGTTTTAGTTTTTTCATAAATATTTAGGAATAAGAGAGCTTCTAGGGTATGTTTATTGGCAATATTTGTAGTTTAGCAGACCGTTTCTGTAAATAGTTGGATAGTTAATTTATAAATAGAGTCACTTGATAGTATTGTTGGTTTCTAAAATAAGAAACTTCAGTTGAGACTGTTTATTTAAATTGAGGTATTACTAATTATATAGCAATGTGAAAGAGTTTAGTTAAAAAAAAAAGTTGCTTCTTCAAAATTTAAGAAGAGGAATTAGTGCTTTGTATGTTAAAAGTAAATTTTTTCAACAGTTTAACAGTAAAAAAACCACATGTTGGCAACTATGAAACTGAAGTATCACTACCTACTCAAGGCTTATCTCAGGAATGAACTGAATATAACAAATCACAGCTCCGAGCTGTAAATACTGTGTGACAAGTCACAGCTTGTGTATAGACTATATACTAAGAACCAGAAAGTGGTATTACCCCTAATCCATTAAGGTCAGAGCCACCTGCAGTTCCCTTTTGACTTCTTTCCTGCTTCATTAGCTACACAGTGGCCCAATTTTGAAGGCACAGTGCTGTTTCTTCCCTGGAAATCCCTGGAGTCTGTGGTTATGGCCCTCCTCTTAAGCATGAAAGCTGGGAGCCTAAATCAATCTCTTGCAGTTCTTGGATCAGTGATCTAGGCTATTATGTAAAATGTGGAGGATGCTGATTTGTACCATCTTTTCAAACAATCTCTATACTCAAAAGGGGGTAACATATTCATATGACTGCACAGACAGGTGTGCCCATCTTTTTTGTTCCTTATAAACCCCTATTCATAGCCCACATGTTTTACTAATGGAAGAAGAAAGGTGGTCACCTACAGGAGTCTGGTTTGCCTGTAGAAGGGCTCAGATTCCTGTACAAGAATACCTAATTTAGTTGGTCTGAGTTGTCCTCTCTAAGTTTCAGAGGCTGTATCTAACTGATGTGACAGAAAAGCTCTTCCTGGCTGTCATCTCGATGTGAGTAACAGTCACCCCGAACAAGGTCTTAGAACAAGACCTGATGATATTTCCTTTTATCAACTCATTGAAGAAAACCAGGCTCATAGATAAGGCAGGAGCCCTGGTGAGCTCCCTCCACTAGGTTTCAGTAACTGCACTCTCCTGTCACCTTAGGAGTAGTCAAGTGTCACCCATTTCCGTTGACTATACAGGGACCTTAGAATGCTAAACACGGAATGTTAAATGCCAGAACCAGCTATATATCTTCTATGTCCCCAAAGTTAGGATACCCTTAAACTGTTACACATTAGTTTCATGATTTTAATTTTCTTTTCTCTGTATATAGCACTAGTCTATATTCTGGCTGTGGCCCCGTCTGTGCTCTTAAGAGCTATCCAGTACAACCAGGCTTGAAGCTGGTATTTATGTTAATATCATGGGCCCTGGGTACAGTTTATACTCAGTATTTTTAGGTAAGACATAAATCCATTTGGCAAAACCAAAATAACTATGAAAGAAGTTTGCGTTGTTAATGGGTACGATGAATATCTCAGAGATGGCCCAGCAAAGCCTCTTCTACCATGGAACCAAAGTGCTATGCAACCAAAGAATGTTTCTACCCTGAGATGATCCTCCTACAGCAAATTATGCCAGTTTTGTGGACAGAGTCCATTGGCAAGGAAGTGCTATGCTGCTGGTCAAAACCAGGGTTGGAATTCAATCCAGTGTTCACCCTTTTCACAGCAACTATATGGGTTTTTCTTAATTTTCATGGCACTGGATTAAACTCCTGATAGGGTCAGTGTGGCATGGTTTAGCCACCTGATCTTTTTTTCCCCTTTTAGTGGGCTTGAGATATATCAGTGCTGCTAACTGAAAGCGGTAAAGGAGAGAAAGCTTTGTAGGACACAAATGAAAAGTGACACGATCCGGTAATAAACCTGTCATTTCACTTCTGTAGGCAGAAACACAATACTTCGCTAAGATTCCACTTTTATTTTATGACTTAAATATGCAGTGTCAGTGCTTACATAATGATTTTAACTTTTTATTTTCACAATGGGAATTTCATGCCTTGTGTATAATTGAAATGTGTAAAATTACTGTGAAATCTTACTGAAGCATATGCTGAATTTAATATGCATAGTATTTTTATTTTTCTACTGAGAAACTTAGCAGCTTATACACTTTATACTTCATATTTTAGTATGAAAGACTTAGGTTTCATACTAAAAACAATAACCTGTGCTAATAATAACCTCTTTTATGGAAGATTATCAATATTCTTATTTATTATTTGAACTATATCAAACCTTTGCAATATATTTTGGTATTCAGATTAGATGTTATCATGGTTTACATTACTAGCAAATCTGAAGCACCGGCTTTGCCTTTCCAGCCCAACACCACAGAAATGGGAGTGAACATACTCTTGGATGTCCATGCACAATCGCATAGCATAGGTCATTAATTCCCTACATAGAAATCTGGAGGTAGCTTCAAATATGTGTGCAACTCATCCCGTAGTTTGGTTTTAACTACACTCAGATGCTGTCAACTCCTATTCTTTTTGCATGGTTGCTGTGTCTGCAACCCTTTTGGGATGCTGCATCTGCTCTTCGTTGTGTTCTGGGAAGGACAGCAGATTTCAGAGGGGAGCTGAGGACAGTGATAGATAGCATCAGGAGGACTAGCTGCAAGGTATGACGCGTCAAAACAGTTTGAAACACCAACAGGAAGAAAGTGCTATGAAGAAAATGATGGAGATAGATGACAGTGAATGGAAGAAAATATCAAGTGTGTCGTTTGGGAAAGAGGTTGGGAAACACGAGAAGATAACACTGAAAGCTAACTGAAGGAACAGATTAAAAATAAGAAATCAGGTGTAAAAAAGGGAAACCAAATCTGTATAACTCATGTATCACTGAGGATCTGCTGCAAGACTTTTTTAAGTGAATGAATGTGATTTAACTGTGTCTTTATTGAGAAAACACAGAATTCAAGTAAACATTTTCCTTGAACCCTTTAGCCTCGGTTTCAGATGTCTGGCAAATAAGAAACCATGTATATTAAAATTTGATAGAATTGCTGATAGGACATGAGATATGAGAATCAAATATGAAAGTTTCCAGGAAGTGCACTTGGTTTGTGATGAGTTTTAACTGAGGAAAATAAATGGTGAAATAAGTTTTAGTCAGACGGAAAAGGAATCAGATAAATATGAAGTAAATTTGGATACAAAAAGGCCGAAGGGTGAAGTTTAGTCTAATTTCCTTTGATTTAAGGGCAAGACTATTTGCTCAAATAAACTAAAATGATTTTTTTATATCTCTAATTCTGGATTTATATAATTTATATTTCAGTTGTACACATTGTTTCCAAGTAAATTAGGTTATTTAACTTGGAGATTGCAGACATTTAAGTCATGATTTATTTAGATTGCCTTATGCATACACATGGCAGCACAGCCTTCCAGTGTGTCAGCCACCCCTCCTAGTTTTGTGTCATCAGCAAACTTGCTGAGGGTACATTCCATTCCTTTGTCCAGGTTATATTCCATTGAAATCAATAGCAACTCTCCTATAAATTTAAAATTGAGACGGCAATAAATCTACGCAAAAAGAAAAATTAAAAAAAAAGGCCTCTCATGACTGTGCTGCTGTTCTTAGCTACTCTGTAGGCCAACCCAAGGAGGGTAAGTAGGCTGGCCTCCTTCCTTTACACCTACCCTGAAATACTGACTGCCCCAGTACTGCGCAGGGGCATGAAGCAGTCTTGGACATATAATGTAGCCCATGAAACTTGTGACATTTGCAGCAAAGATCTTTTAGGACCAGCCCACTGGAACTGTTTTCCTCAGGTCCATTGCAGAACACATATTCTTAACCATCCTCATTAAGACAGGTTCATGACTCACTGATGACTATGGCTGATCTGCGCATGAATACTGCAGACACCAGTCTTACACATGATGGCCAAATGTTTTGGAACTGCAGCCTCTGTCTTCAGGGCAAAAATGACGCTGTGTTCACAGGAAACAGTGTTAACATTCATTGAGTAGGGACACCTGTATCATTATATCAGCTAGCTACCCAGGTTGTCTGTGTCCCCACTTTGACGACCAGAGTATTTGTATGGAGTTCAACCATTCTTTCTTGCAAGCTGTTAAATGTACCTTCTGGGAATTCAAAACCTGCTACTGCTGCCTTTAAGATCAACACAGTCATGAAAATCACAGTAACATGGTGTGCACTTTTTTAATCTGTTCAGAGATTGGCTACAGAGCAGATACACTACTGTTACCACCCCAGTCATGACCTTAGATGTAGCTGGATGTAGCTCAAATATAAGAAAAGCCATGTGCCATCAATACATACATCTACTGGGTCAACTCACTCCTGTCTCTCAGAATGTCTCTTAAGATCTGCACCTCCTCCTCCTGAATTTCTGAGAGCTCTCCAGGGATTTTGCTTCTACATGAAGCTACAGAAATGCCACAGTAGTGTGAAAATGCAGCCCATGTGGGTATGAAATTAATACCTGGAATATTTTTGTGTTATAGAAATGAAAGCGCAGTAAGGTTCTTGCTATGTCTGTCACTAAGGTTGGACTGGGAAAGAATCCTTAGCGCTAAAATGTATATATTTGTATAAATGAGTTCTGGTTTTTGCCAGAAATAAGACGGATGCCCAAGATTAATACTTGCAAGTAATGAAATCTGAAGAATTCTAAATATGATTCATGAAGAATTATATTTATGGTTTGTAGGCACTTTCAAATAACTCATCTTATCCACCTCATATATTTGTTCTGCAGACAGATGTTAAGAAGACTTAATGCTGCTTTCTGCTTTAATCATATTTCTCCTTGCAGACACAAATTAGTTTAAGTTTTGCAAATAAGTAATCCAAGAAGCTTTGGGGAACTTCCAAGTGCTAACACCAACTGAGGTATTGTTCTTTCAAAATTTAGAGTTCATATTGTATATAACAATATGTCTTTTTTCCACTTTGAGGATGAGCAAACTGATTTAGACAAAAACCCAAACCTTTTCTGTTATCTTTTGAAGCCTTCTGCTGGGTTCAAAACACATGTTTGGGAGTTCTGAGACATCTGGATGTGGTCCTTCAGCCTCTTTCCCTCCTGGTGCAGAGATGGGAGAAATCTAGCTGTTCCATTTCTTCTGATGAGCACTTTACTGAAACAACCCTAAAGTAGAAACAGCTTCAGGGTGAGACGCTGGGATGGGAAACAGAGATGAAAAAGAGGGAGAATTGGGATAAAGATCTAGGAGTAAATAAGGAGGCAGAGAGGAGAATGGAAGCCATCAAACTGTATCAGCTGAATCTCCCTGATGGTAAGCATCCCCTGATGGGCCAATTACTTCATCTCAGCAGCAGGAGACAGACATTTTCTGTGCATCCCAGGCTAGTAATGCTTTAATGTTGTTGAAACTTGTTGTCAGGTGGCTGCACATAGCACAGCTGTGTTCAGAGATACGATTTCTGCCTAACAGTGATTGAAAACCACTCATCCGTGGAAGATGTGGTACAGAAACAGACCAGACAAGCCTTCTTTGACAAGCAAAGCAGTCTGCAACAGACGAGCAAATTCTGATTCCTATACTTGCTGGGAGGCTGGGGGGAGGGAGGAACACCGATTCCTCTATGCCTGTACTAGCAAATAAATGTGAAGCCCAAGGGCAGCTTTGGCTGTAGTGACCATGAAATGGTGGAGTTCAAGATCCGTAGGGCAGCAAGGAGGGCACACAGTAATCTCACTACCCTGGACTTCAGGAGAGAAGACTTTGGCCTCTTCAGGGATCTGCTTGGTAGAGTGCCATGGGATAAAGCCTGTGAGGGAAGAGGGCCCAAGAGAGCTGGTGAATATTCAAGGACCATCTTCAAGCTCAGGGGCGATGCATCCTAACCAAGAGAAAGGTAGACTAAAATGCCAGAAGACCTGCGTGGATGAACAAGGATGTCTTGGACAAACTCAAAAGCTACAGAGGATGGAAGCAAGGACAGGTAGCCTGGGAGGAATACAGAGAAATTGTTTGAGCAGCCAGGGATCAGGTTAAGAAAGCTAAAGCCCAGATAGAATTAAATCTGGCCAGGGATGTCAAGGGCAACAAGAAAGGCTTCTACAGGTACATCAGTGATAAGAGGAGACTAGGGAAAATGTGGACCCTCTCTGAAAGGAAACAGGAGGCCTGGTTACCTGGGATGTGGAGAAGGCTGAGGTACTCAATAACTTTTTTACCTCAGTCTTTACCAGCAAATGCTCTAGCCTTACCACCCAGTTCACAGAAGGCGAAAGCAAAGACAGGGAATGAGAGAACGTAGGAGCACACTGTAGGAGATCAGGTTGGAGACCATTTGAGGAACCTGAAGGTGCACAAATCCATGGGACTGAATGAAATGCAGCAGCGGGTCCTGAGGCAATCACTGGATGAAATTACTAAGTCACTATCCAACATATTTGAGAAGTCATGGCAGTCTGGTGAATTTCCCACTGACTGGAAAAAGGGAAACATAACCCTCTTTTGAAAAAAGGGAAAAGAGGAAGACCCAGGGAACTACAAGCCTGTCAGCCTCACCTCTGTGCCTGGCAAGATCATAAAGCAGGTCTTCCTGGAAACTATGCTAAAGCACATGGAAAACAAGGAGGTAATTGTTGACAGCCAACATGGCTTCACTAAAGGCAAATTGTGCCTGACAAATTTGGTGGCCTTCTGTGATGGCATTATGCACTGGTGGATAGGGGAAGAGAAACTGAGATCATCTACCTGGACTTGTGCAAAACATTTGACACTGTCCTGCAAGACATCCTTGTCTCTAAATTGGAGAGACATGGATTTAATGGGTGGACCACTCAATGGATAAGGAATTGGCTGGATGGTCACATACGAAGAGTTACGGTCAATGGTTTGATGTCCAAGGGGCAAGTGATAAGTAGTATTCATCGGGGGTACTGGGACCAGTGTTGTTTAACATCTTTGTTGGCCACACAGACAGTGGGATTGAGTGTACACTCAGCAAGTTTGGCAACAACATCAAGCTCTGTGGTACAGTCAGCATGCTAGAGGGAAGGAGTGCCAGCCGGAGGGGCCCCGACAAGCTTGAGATGTGGACCTGTGTGAACCTCATGAAATTCAACAAGGCCAAGTGCAAGGTCCTGCATGTGGGTTGGGGCAATCTCAAGCACAGATACAGGCTGGGCACTAGCAGCCCAGAAAGCCAATCACATCCTAGGCTGCATCAAAAGAAGTGTGGCCAGAGGTTCATGGATTCACAGATTTGACAGAGTTGGAAAGGACCTCTAGAGATCATCTAGTCCAACTCCCCTGCTAAGCAGGATTGCCTAGAGCACAATACTCAGGGCTGCATCAAGGCGGGTCTTGAAAATCTCCAAAGAAGGGGACTTCACAACCTCCCTGGGCAGCCTGTTCCAGGGCTCTGTCACCCTCACCGTAAAGAAGTTTGAGTGGAACTTCCTATGTTCCAGCTTGTTGCCCCTTGTCCTATTGCTGGAAACCACTGAAAGAGTCCGGCTCCATCATCCTTCAGCAAGGATGAGGGAGGTGATTCTGCCCCTCTACTCTGGTCTCATGAGAGTACTGGAGTACTGTGTCCAGCTCTGGGGCCCCAACATAAGAAGAACAGGGACCAGTTGAACCAAGTCCAGAAGAGGACCCTGAAGATGACCAGAGGGCTGGAGCACTTCTCCTATGAAGATGGGTTGACAGAGTTGGAGTTATTCAGCCTGCAGAAAAGGAGGCTCTGGGGACATGTTATAGCAGCCTTCCAATATCTGAAGAGGGCTTACAAGAAAGCTGGTACTTTTTACACTTATTACTTGTAGTGATGGGACAAGGGGTAACAGTTTCAAATTGGAAGAGTTAAAAATTAAGATTAGATATTAGGAAGCAATTATTTACTGTGAGGGTGGTGAGACACGGGAGCAGGTTGCCCAAAGAAGTTTTGGATGCCCCAACCCTAGAAGTGTTCAAGGTCAGGCTGGATGGGGCTTTGAGTAACCTGGTCTAGTGGGAGGTGACCCTGTCCATGGCAGGGGGTTTGGAACTTGATGATCTTTAAGGTCCTTTCCAACCCAAGCCATTCTATGATTCTGTGATTCTATTAAATGAGTTCAGGGTCACTTTGTCTAGTTCTGAGGTGAAATACATACGTCACGGCACACCATGGTAACTGCACAACAAAGCAAGGTGGCTACACGTAAACCTCCTAATGGAGCAGTCCTTGTCTTCTGCTGTCCTTGAACTGGGCCTGACATTGTCTAGGAAAGAGGTGGGCAGTGTGGCCCAGGATCCACATCTATAAGACAGTAAGAGCAAGAAGGTTAACAACACAGATGTCTACAGGTGTGTGCTCATCCTGTGCCCTAGCCATTTCTTGATACACTTACATAGAGATTTTCAGCAAGTTTCATGACTGATGGGATCTTTCACTGAATTTCACTGAATTTTTAGAGTTGGAAGGGACCATAGAGATCATCTAGTCCAACTCCCCTGCTGAAGCAGGATTGCCTAGAGCTTGTCAGAGCATGTTACTCAGGACTGCATCCAGGGGGGTCTTGAAAATCTCCCAAGAAGGGGATTCCACAACCTCCCTGGGCAGCCTGTTCCAGGGCTCTGTCACCCTTAATGTGAAGAAGTTTTTTCTCATATTTGAGTGGAACCTCTTATGTTCCAGCTTGTGCCCGTTGCCCCTCGTCCTCTCACTGGCAACCACTGAAAACAGTCTGACTCCCTCCTCCCTCAACCCACCCTTGAGATACTTGTAAGCATTGTACTTGTAAGAATCTTTTCACCTTAATAATGGTATCAGGTGTGTGTTGTCTGTGCCTGGATTACATGCCCAAAAATATAGACTTGTCATCCAAGGTGTATTTAAATGGTTACATAGAATCATAGAATCCTCTAGGTTGGAAGGGACCTTCAAGGTGATTGTTTCCAACTGTCAGCCTAGCACTGCCAAAACCACCACTAAACCATATGGCTAAGCAACACATCTACCCATTTTTTAAATATCTCCAGGGATGACGATTATATCAGTTCCCTGGGCACCACGTTCCAATGCTTGACAACCCTTGGGGTAAAGAATTTTTTCCTAATATCCAATGTAAACCTCCCCTGGTGCAACTTCAGGACATTTCTTCTTGTGATATTGCTTGTTACGTGGGAGGAGAAACTGACCCCCACCTCTCCACAACCTTCTCTCAGGTAGCTGTAGAGAGTGATATCACTGAAGTGCAAGGAGTATTCTCTCATGCATGGACAGACATTGACAGTAAAAAACTTATTTTAATTATCTTGCTAGGTTGTTACACCTGTTACACCTAGGTTGTTTGCAACCTTTATTAAAAATGAAAAAACTGCTTATATACAGGCTGCATGTACAATAGTGCTATATTTATTTATAGCTGTTTGGTTTACTGAAAGGAGTGTTTTACTAAAAAGCAACTCTCACGCAATGTTAGATAAAGACATGTGGAGCTTTAAGAAGAACATGTTGTCCTGGGCCATAAATCTACACTATTGATTGGTAGGTCCAATTGCTGTTGCTAAAATGCAGTTCTGCATCCTTTGCAGTTTAGTTGAAGCAGTTTGTGCAATTTATTTTGCAGGGTAGTAGAATTGAATAATTGAGTGCAATACTTATTTTGCATGTGGTACTTGAAAAGAACCTTTAAGTGTGAGTTATGGTAAAGCAGCTATTAATTGCTGGCTTTCAAACTATTTAGCTAGAAAACAAATTTCCATGAGCAATGGATTACTGAATGAACAGAAAATGGCATTACTTCAACAGGATATCAGAGGGGAGTAATGTATATCATATGCAGAACACTGAGACAAGACTTCTTTCTTCTCCATTTTTGTGTGCCCTTCTTTGTACACAAAGAAAACTTCTGGTTTGACCTGATATAGAAGGCTTTAGGAACATTCTTATTGAAAAGGACTTTTTTTACAAACCATTTAGAGTGCTTGTGGAAAGTTCAGGAAAATGCATTTTTCTGGAAAACACTTTGTTTAAAATGTTTTAGTTTTTTCATAAATATTTAGGAATAAGAGAGCTTCTAGGGTATGTTTATTGGCAATATTTGTAGTTTAGCAGACCGTTTCTGTAAATAGTTGGATAGTTAATTTATAAATAGAGTCACTTGATAGTATTGTTGGTTTCTAAAATAAGAAACTTCAGTTGAGACTGTTTATTTAAATTGAGGTATTACTAATTATATAGCAATGTGAAAGAGTTTAGTTAAAAAAAAAAGTTGCTTCTTCAAAATTTAAGAAGAGGAATTAGTGCTTTGTATGTTAAAAGTAAATTTTTTCAACAGTTTAACAGTAAAAAAACCACATGTTGGCAACTATGAAACTGAAGTATCACTACCTACTCAAGGCTTATCTCAGGAATGAACTGAATATAACAAATCACAGCTCCGAGCTGTAAATACTGTGTGACAAGTCACAGCTTGTGTATAGACTATATACTAAGAACCAGAAAGTGGTATTACCCCTAATCCATTAAGGTCAGAGCCACCTGCAGTTCCCTTTTGACTTCTTTCCTGCTTCATTAGCTACACAGTGGCCCAATTTTGAAGGCACAGTGCTGTTTCTTCCCTGGAAATCCCTGGAGTCTGTGGTTATGGCCCTCCTCTTAAGCATGAAAGCTGGGAGCCTAAATCAATCTCTTGCAGTTCTTGGATCAGTGATCTAGGCTATTATGTAAAATGTGGAGGATGCTGATTTGTACCATCTTTTCAAACAATCTCTATACTCAAAAGGGGGTAACATATTCATATGACTGCACAGACAGGTGTGCCCATCTTTTTTGTTCCTTATAAACCCCTATTCATAGCCCACATGTTTTACTAATGGAAGAAGAAAGGTGGTCACCTACAGGAGTCTGGTTTGCCTGTAGAAGGGCTCAGATTCCTGTACAAGAATACCTAATTTAGTTGGTCTGAGTTGTCCTCTCTAAGTTTCAGAGGCTGTATCTAACTGATGTGACAGAAAAGCTCTTCCTGGCTGTCATCTCGATGTGAGTAACAGTCACCCCGAACAAGGTCTTAGAACAAGACCTGATGATATTTCCTTTTATCAACTCATTGAAGAAAACCAGGCTCATAGATAAGGCAGGAGCCCTGGTGAGCTCCCTCCACTAGGTTTCAGTAACTGCACTCTCCTGTCACCTTAGGAGTAGTCAAGTGTCACCCATTTCCGTTGACTATACAGGGACCTTAGAATGCTAAACACGGAATGTTAAATGCCAGAACCAGCTATATATCTTCTATGTCCCCAAAGTTAGGATACCCTTAAACTGTTACACATTAGTTTCATGATTTTAATTTTCTTTTCTCTGTATATAGCACTAGTCTATATTCTGGCTGTGGCCCCGTCTGTGCTCTTAAGAGCTATCCAGTACAACCAGGCTTGAAGCTGGTATTTATGTTAATATCATGGGCCCTGGGTACAGTTTATACTCAGTATTTTTAGGTAAGACATAAATCCATTTGGCAAAACCAAAATAACTATGAAAGAAGTTTGCGTTGTTAATGGGTACGATGAATATCTCAGAGATGGCCCAGCAAAGCCTCTTCTACCATGGAACCAAAGTGCTATGCAACCAAAGAATGTTTCTACCCTGAGATGATCCTCCTACAGCAAATTATGCCAGTTTTGTGGACAGAGTCCATTGGCAAGGAAGTGCTATGCTGCTGGTCAAAACCAGGGTTGGAATTCAATCCAGTGTTCACCCTTTTCACAGCAACTATATGGGTTTTTCTTAATTTTCATGGCACTGGATTAAACTCCTGATAGGGTCAGTGTGGCATGGTTTAGCCACCTGATCTTTTTTTCCCCTTTTAGTGGGCTTGAGATATATCAGTGCTGCTAACTGAAAGCGGTAAAGGAGAGAAAGCTTTGTAGGACACAAATGAAAAGTGACACGATCCGGTAATAAACCTGTCATTTCACTTCTGTAGGCAGAAACACAATACTTCGCTAAGATTCCACTTTTATTTTATGACTTAAATATGCAGTGTCAGTGCTTACATAATGATTTTAACTTTTTATTTTCACAATGGGAATTTCATGCCTTGTGTATAATTGAAATGTGTAAAATTACTGTGAAATCTTACTGAAGCATATGCTGAATTTAATATGCATAGTATTTTTATTTTTCTACTGAGAAACTTAGCAGCTTATACACTTTATACTTCATATTTTAGTATGAAAGACTTAGGTTTCATACTAAAAACAATAACCTGTGCTAATAATAACCTCTTTTATGGAAGATTATCAATATTCTTATTTATTATTTGAACTATATCAAACCTTTGCAATATATTTTGGTATTCAGATTAGATGTTATCATGGTTTACATTACTAGCAAATCTGAAGCACCGGCTTTGCCTTTCCAGCCCAACACCACAGAAATGGGAGTGAACATACTCTTGGATGTCCATGCACAATCGCATAGCATAGGTCATTAATTCCCTACATAGAAATCTGGAGGTAGCTTCAAATATGTGTGCAACTCATCCCGTAGTTTGGTTTTAACTACACTCAGATGCTGTCAACTCCTATTCTTTTTGCATGGTTGCTGTGTCTGCAACCCTTTTGGGATGCTGCATCTGCTCTTCGTTGTGTTCTGGGAAGGACAGCAGATTTCAGAGGGGAGCTGAGGACAGTGATAGATAGCATCAGGAGGACTAGCTGCAAGGTATGACGCGTCAAAACAGTTTGAAACACCAACAGGAAGAAAGTGCTATGAAGAAAATGATGGAGATAGATGACAGTGAATGGAAGAAAATATCAAGTGTGTCGTTTGGGAAAGAGGTTGGGAAACACGAGAAGATAACACTGAAAGCTAACTGAAGGAACAGATTAAAAATAAGAAATCAGGTGTAAAAAAGGGAAACCAAATCTGTATAACTCATGTATCACTGAGGATCTGCTGCAAGACTTTTTTAAGTGAATGAATGTGATTTAACTGTGTCTTTATTGAGAAAACACAGAATTCAAGTAAACATTTTCCTTGAACCCTTTAGCCTCGGTTTCAGATGTCTGGCAAATAAGAAACCATGTATATTAAAATTTGATAGAATTGCTGATAGGACATGAGATATGAGAATCAAATATGAAAGTTTCCAGGAAGTGCACTTGGTTTGTGATGAGTTTTAACTGAGGAAAATAAATGGTGAAATAAGTTTTAGTCAGACGGAAAAGGAATCAGATAAATATGAAGTAAATTTGGATACAAAAAGGCCGAAGGGTGAAGTTTAGTCTAATTTCCTTTGATTTAAGGGCAAGACTATTTGCTCAAATAAACTAAAATGATTTTTTTATATCTCTAATTCTGGATTTATATAATTTATATTTCAGTTGTACACATTGTTTCCAAGTAAATTAGGTTATTTAACTTGGAGATTGCAGACATTTAAGTCATGATTTATTTAGATTGCCTTATGCATACATAATAAGTTTTACATCTTTATTGTGCTAAAATGAGGGCTAGGCTGTGCACTGTGGGCTTCATTTTAATGAAGTTCAGTGGCAGAGTTTGGAAAGCATTCAGATCACTAGGGAAAAGGATAGGGAGTCATAAGGTAAAACCAAGCAACTTCTCACAAAAGTTTCATTTGTAGATAGATGTGATGTGTCTGGCTGATTCCTCTGAGGTTTACCTAGTTTTTCTAGCTACATAATATGCTTTCATTTAGGCTGGATATATGAAGATTTTTTAGTAAGATTAATATAATTAATCCTTTTTGGTTTGTTTTTTTTTTTTTTAATCAGAGAGGACACATTTAATTCTATGATGGTAACTGTTGGGATTACATTTATGCCATTTTCAATGCATTGTTTTAACTTTCATTACATAATTGCCTGCAGTATTCCATTGTACCCCTGGATCACCAAGAACAAAATGCAACCAGTAACAAAGGAACACTGTTACCCCTGTAGCTTTAATGTTTTTATTATTGCAAAGTCATAATACACACATTGATTGCTTTGTCTTAATGTGTGCAGATCAGGTTTTACCCATTTTTGCTGAGAAAATATTTTGAATCTACTAATATTGGAGTGACTTTTTAATTTCAAAACAAGTCATAGAATCATAGAATGGTTGGGTTGGAAGGGACCACTAAAGATTACTTAATCTAACCCCCTCTACTGTGGGCAGGGACATTTTCCACTAGATCAGGTTACTCAAAGTCCTGTCCAACCTGACCTTGAACTCTTCCAGGATTGGGGTATCCACAACTTCTCTGGGCAACCTGTGCCAGTGTCTCACTAGCCTCATCATAAAAAAATTTCTTCTTTATGTCCAGTCTAAATCTTCCCTCTTTCAGTTTAAAACTGTTCCCTTTTGTTCTGTCACAAGAGGCCCTGCTAAAAAGTCTTTCTTCAGCTTTCTTATAATATATCAAAAGCTTTCTTTATATATTGAAAGGCTGCAATAAGGTTTCCCTGGAGCCTCCTCTTCTCCAGGCTAAACAACCCCAATTCTCTCAGACTGTCTTCACAGGAGAGGGGCTCCACTCCTCTGATCTTCATGGCTCTCTCTTGGACGTGCTCCAATGGGCCCATGTCTTTCTTGTACTGAGGACTCCAGAGCTGGACGCACTATTCCAGGTGGGTTCTCATGAGAGTGGAGTCGAGAGGCAGCATCATCTTCAACCTGCTGGCCATGCTTCTTTTGATGCAGTTTAGGCTATGGTTCACTTTCTAGGCTGCAAATGCATATTGTTAGCTCATATCCAGAGTTTCATCCATCAATATCCCCAAGTCCTTCTCAGCAGGAATGCTTTCAATCCCTTCATTCCCCAGCTTGTACTGATATTCCCTCTAGTGAATCAACTGCGCCACTCAGCTTGGTGTCATCTGGAAGCTTGCTGAGTGTGCACTCAATCTCACTCTGTTATTGATGAAGATATAAAATAGTATTGGTCCCAATATGGATCCTTGAGGAACACCACTTATTACAGGTTTCCACCTGAGCATTGAATCACTGAGTGCAACTCTTTGGACTCCCTATGGGAAAAGAGATTACCATTGAAAACCAAGGCAAAAAAATTATTGAATATCTCAGCCTTCTCTGTGTTGATTGTCACCAGTTCTTCTCTCTTATTTATCGAGGGGTTATATTTAATAAACTGCTACTGGGAAAAAATTGCATGAACATGGTCCTTGGGATTTCTATATACTTATTAGTACTAATTTATTTTGCATAAAATTGCAAATCTCAGGGCATGCCCCAGTATCTATCCTGGTAAAGAATGAGGTACAGAAATTTATAGAGAGGTAAAAGTGCTGTTGCCAATATGAAAAAAGATATTCAAAAGTCAATTTTGTAGGAAAATCTGGGAGTTATGATCTGCTAAATTATAGTAACAATATTAACTGGTAAATCAGCATATAACATGTTATGGCAATTAGTAACAATTTTTCAATTTAATTATTAGTAGATGAAGCAAGAAGTAAGCCACAGGAAAAGTCAAATGCTCTGCTATATTTGACTGACAACCAAAAAAATATGAAAAACTTCTCAGTTGATCTATATACAGCAATAAATAGAGTACACAGCGTATTTAAGTTACTGCAATTTCTCTTTTAGATCTGCCTAAGCATACACTAACAGTGTAAAACATACTACTCTTCTTACAAGCCTACTTCTCCGAATTATGCCTTCACCTTAATTTACTATCAGATAGTAAATAAATATATGAGATATTTTCTTAGTGCAAGTAATTTGCTATTTCAGCAGAGCTGTTCCTCGCTCTTTCTACAGAAAATGCACAATATTTTAAAATACCTCACAAAAAATGAATGCTGAGAGTATCATACGGGCCACCTGGCATATTGTGCAGGAATATATATATTTTTTTTAACTATTAATATCTACACCTAAACAAGAAACAGGAGCCTTTACCTCTAACATGTCACCTCTTAAAGTTTCAGGTAAATGGAGGGACCAAGGAACTCAGGGTGTGAATTAGGGTGTTTATTTTGATCAGAACTCAGAGCAAAGATGAAGGACAAAAGAGGGATCACAGGACAGATTGGATGACTATATGGTATTGCACCAGACAAAAGCAATTCCTGCACCTTTGAGTAGGTGCCAGGCAGTTTTGCAGTTGTATCACCAAAAGATGATTGAAAATTTTTGATGAAGCATATTTTTTTTTCACTGGAAACTGAAGCTTTGTTGGAATTGAATCTTTCAATTGGAACATGTCTATTTCAAGAAGGGAAGAGGCTGAACAAATAATTTAAACTTTTTTTTTTTCCCCCTTATTTTGCTAATGCTGAGTGTTTTATTTTGGATTATGTGTTTTCCATTTATTTCTTTTGGGTTAATGTGTTCATGATATATGTTGTGTCATACATATTTTTACACTAAAAGCAAAAACTGTCAGTGGGTTTTTCTGGAACTTTATGCATAGACTACTTTGTTTATTCCCCTACAGTTCACAAAAACATTTTTTTTCTTGGAATTTTCAGCTTCTGATCATTTAAAAAAATTCTCAGCTCACTGAGTTCTTGAGCCTGATGTCTACCAGGCTGTGTAGAAATTCAATGAAGATGGATCTTTGCACGATATTGGTACTTTGGAGTCTTGTCTTGATTGCTCCCAGTTTTGGTATTTATGGTCAGTGTATCTAAGTAATTGTCTATTTTCCCTACTAGACACTTGCAATAAAGACAGCCTACTTGAATATGTATATATATGTATGCATACACACTAGACTAGCCCTCTGACAGGCATATTATGTGTATGTGTGTGTGTGTTTATTTTCATAGCTTGTTCCTTGCAGTCAATAACCTGCAGGCCATGATCTGGTTTTGGGTTAAATTAGGGATACGTTGGCTCCTTCTTATCTTTATGTTACTTTGTTCCTATAAAGGATTCAACAAGGCTTCTGCCATAATATGATAAAAATCAGATAATAATTTGGTTAAAAAAATAGTTGTTCAACACATTCTTCTGAAATACTTCTGTGTTTCTGCAACTTATTTTCTTTTGTCAGTGTCTCTGTCATGGACTCATAGTTCTGCAATAGAGTATTTGCACTCTTCCTGGATTTGGCTATGTAAGCATAGGAATCTCATTAAAGTTATAGACAAAACTTTTGTTTCTTGCCTCTGAATACATTTGCTTGCAAAAACTGAATTTTGTGCTGGGTTTCTCTTAATATTTCTCTCACATGAAGGAAGTTTGTTTCTTTCAACTGAGACAAGCCTCCCATGGTTTTTCTTTGGTGTTTTTTTGTTTCATTGGTTGGGTTTTTTTTGGTTTTTTTTTTAGAACACACAGCTCTGTCCCTCAAAGGAGTGAGATTTGTTCTTTAAGATTTGCTCTGTCCTACTGCCCTTCTTGTTTGTTTTATGTGACCCACAGGAGTGGGGGTTGCTGCATAAGCTGGGATAAATCTGGAGCTGAGGGTGACCCCAGCACAGGCAGTTCCCCTACAGCAGGTGTGCCATCCAGCAGGGATTGGGCATGATGGGCAGAGCACAGAGGGTGACAGAAGGATGCATTGTCAGCCCCTGGGATGTCGAGTGGTGCCCCAGGTCCAGGGCCCATCCAGGGAGTCCAGTCTGAAGCAAAAGGCAAGTGGGCAAGAGACAAAACTGTGATGTAGGTCAGAGGCCCACGCTGGTGGAAGGGCCAGAGATGGGGCCCCGTGAGACTGTTGCTCTGATGAGATTGCTGGAACAGGAATTTACAGCTCTGGGATGAGCCAAAATTACATCTTGGGCCATAGGCAGGGTGGCAGAGGCCCCAGGAGAGGCTGAGAAAGGATGATGAAGCCTGTGAATGGCCCCAAGGCCGTAACACTAGTATGGACAGATCCTGAGTTCTTAAATCAAGGATGATGTGTATTTCTGGAGCTACACTCCCGGTTCAGGATGCAGGGCTCAACTTCCATTATTTGAATCTGAATGTGAATTAAAGGTTTAGATTTGCTGGTAGGAAGATGAGATCTCATCTGTTAGGATATCAGATAATGAAATCTAAAGCTATCTTAAAATTTGCATTGATAAGATTTCACACCAGGTGTTCCACAGTCTCCATTGGGAAATAAAACTTTATTGTACTCTGGCAAAGGGTGCTGCCATTGATTTTATTAAGATTAATCTCACACTCAAAAATTATCTGTCTCATAACTTTCCTGAAGAAAGTTGAAGAGGTTTTTATTTCCATGGTGTTTTTTTTTTTTCTTTAACATCTATATTAAGCTGTCTTACTTCAGATAAATTTAAATATCCAGGCAGTTGTCCATAACCACTTCATAAGGCAGCCTTCTTTTAATTTTGATTTATCTCAAGATTGTTTTTTTTCTTCCCTCCAGTGATTCATTTTAGTGTTAGACAAAATATTTTGTTTAGTATAACTTTAGCAATCTAAAGGTTAAAAGTCTAGATTAGTCATCTAAACACTCTCTAGAATCAATGGAGAGGGATAAACATCTGAAAAGTGGTTTAATCCCACACGTTTTAAGTATCAGAGTTGAATCATCCTTGAAGTAACCTTTCACCACACTAATTGTGAATAGCCTAAATAATAATTTAGGGATGAAATTTAACAAGTCCAAATTTAACAAGTCCAGATTCTGCACCTAGGATGGTGTAATGCCATGCATAAGTATAAACTGGGATAGGAGTGGCTGGAGAGCAGTCCTGCAGAAATGGATCTGGGGCTGCTGGTTGGCAGCCAAGAGGGCAAACCACATCCTGGGAAGCATCAAACACAGTATTACCAGCTGGTCAAAAGAGCTGAATATCCTGCTGTATTCAGTGTCCATGCAGCCTCACCTTGAACACTCTGTGCAGTTCCCCACAATTTAAGAAGCATGTGAAGGTCCTTGAATGCCTCCAGAGGAGGGCAACAAACCTGGTGACAGGGCTTGAAGGAATGTCCTATGGGAATCGGCTAAGGACTTTTGGTTTTGTCTAGTTTGGAGAAAAGGAGGCTGATGAGTGACCTCATTGGTCTCTATAACTGCCCGAGGAGGGAAACGGAGAAGGAGGTGCTGATCTCTTCTCCCTGGGATCCAGTGATAGGACACTTGGGAATTATTCTAAACTGCTTCAGGGGAGGTTTAGACTGCTCATTAGCAAGCATTTCTTTATGAAGAGGGTGATCGTTTGACCACTGGAAGAAGCTTCCTAGAGGAGGGGTCAATGCCCGAAGCCTGTCAGTGTTTAAGAGGCATTTGGACAATGCCTCTAATAACATACTTTAACTTTTGGTCAGCCCTGAATTGGGCAGGGAGTTGGACTAGATGATTGTTGAAGGTCCTTTCCAACTGAAATGTTCTGTTCCGTTCTATTCTATTCTACTCTTTATAGAAAAAAAAAAAAGAAACAACTATTATTAAATGGACAAACTTATATAAGAAAAGTAATCTAAAGAACTTTTTAGTTTGCAATATGTTTAAAGTGCATTCCTCTATATGTAGTTATTTTATGCCTGGCATTCTTGTATCCTTTTGTAGTGGAGCATAGCCACTCCATCAGAGTGGCTGGAAAGCTGCCCAGCGGAAAAGGACCTGAAGGTATTGATGGACAGCTGGCTTAACATGAGCCAGCAGTGTGCCCAGGTGGCCAAGAAGATCCTGGCTTGTATCAGGAATAACATGGCCAGCAGGAGTAAGGAAGTGATCATGCCTTTGTACTTGGCACTGGTGAGGCCTCATCTTGAGTACTATGTTCAGTTCTGGGCCCCTCTCTATAGGAAGGACATTGAGCTGCTAGAGCGTGTCCAGAGGAGAGCTACCAAGCTGGTGAGGGGTCTAGAGAACAAGTCATATGAGGAGAGGCTGAGGGAACTGGGCATGTTTTGTTTGGAGAAGAGGAGGCTGAGGGGAGACCTCATTGACCTCTACAACTACCTGAAAGGAGGTTGTAGAGAGGTGGGTGTTGGCCTCTTCTCCCAAGGGAATAATGACAGGACCAGAGGAAATGGTCTGAAGTTGCAGCAGGGGAGGTTTAGATTAGATATTAGGAAGAATTCCTTTACTGAGAGGGTGGTCAGGCACTGGAACAGCCTGCCCAGGGAGGTGGTGGAGTCACCATCCCTGGAGGTATTTAAGAAACGTGTAGACATGGCACATCAGGGCATGCTCTAGTGCCTGAGGCTGTTGAATTGGGTGTTTTGTGGTTTGTTTTGTTCTGTTTTGTTGTGGGTTTTTTGTTTTTGGTTTTTTTTTTGGTTTTTTGTGTGTATGGTTGGACTCCATGATCTCAAAGGTCCCTTCCAACCATGAAGATTCTGTGATTCTGTGAATCTGTAGTGGAATATATTTTTCTATAGAGTACTTTGGTTTTTTTTGTTTGGAAAAAAATGATTTTTTGTAATTTTGTGTATTCTTTTCTGAGGTGTATCAGAAAAAAAAAGAGTATATATGCTGCAAGTATAACTGAGGTTTTATCTGAAGTCTCTTGAATCTGTTTTAATTCTCTTCTCAAATAAATTTCCCACCAGGATAACCTACAAAATTGCGTAAGAGCACTCTCAAATCAAAACAGACAAGGCAAATGGAAAAATGCACTTCAGTAATAATAGCTGGACAGTATGTTATATTATGAAATATGGTAAAATGATGTGTATTTTTAAAGAAAGCCACATTACATTCCTTTATGTTTTTCACTGTACTCTATCATTGTCACTTTTAAACTAGAAATCATCCTTTGGTGGTTCTGATTCAAGTAGAATGATTTGTTTGTGCTTACTATGAACGAGCCCTGAGTTACCAAACTAATGGGCCTAAGTGTATGTTTAAGTACCTAAACCATCACACCTAAATGCAGAATTCTAAATTTAAGTATAAAATATGAAAATTGGTTTCCGTAAAATACATTTTAAAAGCCAGACTCTGAGATTATAATATGTCTCAGTTTTACTCAAAATGGTATTTTAAAATGCTGTCTTTTGAGTGTAGAACTCTTGCATATACTTTGTTGAACATAAATATGAATTGAAATTATGCATAATAACACTTTTGAGAGGCCAGAATGTTTGTTATTCATGACTATCACAATCCATTTGTGTACAGCAAAAAGTTTTGTGCTTACTTGATTGTTTAGTGTTGTATGTTTTGCATCTAATGAAAGATGAGATGGGTTATTTTTCAGTCTGTTGTTTTATATAATAAAGCATCAATAATTCACTGCTTAAGAGCTGAGATACTTTCCTTTTCATTTCTCCTTTGTCCTGAGTATGATGATACTGAGTATACACAATTCCAAATATATTGTTTTTGGGTCATCAGTAGTTATATGACAAAGAAAAGTCTGCAGAGCCAGCTTCCCTAGCTCTTACAACGTAGTGCTATCGCATCAAAGCTATAAAAGATACCCCAAACCCAGACATATATTGTCTGTTTTTCACAATGTGGAGACAGATGCCCAAGCTAGGCTTGCTTGCACTCTCAACAAGGTCTTTGATTACATTTCAAGACTCCAAATCTAATGTAGATAAGGAACACTTCTGGACCCTACACTGCTGCTAAGTATTCAGCGGTGGAACATTTTCACTCTCATGTTTTGTTCATCCTGGGATGAACAAACTCTAATGGTCTGAATCAAGAATGGGAAGCAGCTTCTGCAATATTACACAATAGCCTTTGAAGCCGTTCTCTTCAGGACTTTGGTCTGATCCTCTTGATAAAGTGTCAACAAACTCTGAAGATAGATATTTCTGTGGTGGCTTCCAGTTTCTGAGTGTTGTTTTAATTTTGTGCACTCACTTCATCTCCAAGACCTCTTTTAGGTAGCAAACCATTCCTTTCATATAGTACTTCACTGCTTGGCTGATTACAAGCTATTTAGTTTATTCTATATGTTGACCAGCAAGGTAGTTCTGGGCTTCCCACCCCGCCTCCACATTTATCAGCATGTCAGCTAGTGACTTGGTTCCTGCTTTTCAGTCTCTTGCAAAAAAAATCAGCAACAACCTTATGGCTTACACAGTCACTACTACTGCATCAGTTATATTTTTTCCAAGAAGCAGTAGACAGGATAGAGGCAGGGAGAAAAGAAATAATGCCTGTACTTTGTACTGTGCTCCTACTTCTTCCCAAGAAATCCAAGGTTTTCCTAATTTTCAGGCAATTGATCCTTTGCTAACATGTCACTTGTGCTAAAAAATGTATATGAAAGACATAGAATGCAATTGCATAGATTAAGGTGAGCCATTTGCTTTAATAATGTTGCTTCTGTTTTGTAACACAGGAAATTGCTTTATCATGGAAAAATCAAAACAAAAGTCCAGCAGAGACAATAAAGAATATATTGCAAACATCCTTACTGAACAGTCAGTCTGCCTAAGTTTGTAAACTACCCAGAATAAAAATTGGAATATACCACGACAGAAGATTGAATCAAGCTATTTTGTTTCCCTAAAAGGACTGATTACCTGAAATGATTAATTTTCTAATATTTTCTGTCTTAAAAATACTAAAATATTTAGTTTGAACATACGCATTTTTGAGTCATAACTTCTCCCCAATTACGAGTTTTTAAGTCATCGCAGTTATTCAAAAGTTTATTTAATCCATGTACAGTATGTCTACAAAAATGTCCTTCAGATTTAATTAGATAATAGTTTTTCCAAACACTCATTTACTGTGTTCTATTTTTATGTCCTATTGAAGATTTCCTGTGTCTAGGTTTATTCCGTCTAATTTTAGGCACTTTTCTGAGGTACTTGTTGAGAATATTGCATGTAATTAACCATATAGTCTTCCTGTGTCTCAAAAAGAAGCATCTGAAAATGAGGAATACAATCTGAATACAATCGGAATACAAGTGCTGAATAATGTCCTGTAATTATCTGGTTTTCCACTTGCAAGAAAAGCCAAGCTATCTGGTCTCCTAAATTTGAAATTTCAGTCTCTATACAGCACAGGAAAGCAACATTTTTGTTGTCATTGTTTTCAGCAGAATAACTAATGTGTCTGGGAATAAAGGAAATAACAACTATTTGAAACATTTTTGTTATTCCTATAGTTAGGAACACTGTAAAGACTTTGATCATTTCTTGTTAGGTACTCAGAAAGTTCCCAGTCTTTAAGTTTATTAAATATGACTTAAAGATCGTAATCTTTAGTTTTGGTGAATGAAAGTGAAGTTATGGCTTCAAGTTGGGTACTTCTAGACATGCATGGAAAAAAACAGTCTATTGGTAATTCAGAGAATGGTTGCGTGAGTTATACTGTGGACTATATTACAATATCTTCAAGATCCTGCCTTTTCTGTCCAAGCTTTGCAAGTAATTATGTTGCAAAAAAACTTAGATAGAATCACATTGATTTTTTTTAAATGAAATGCTGGTCTTTATGCTTTAACATGTTATAAATAAAAGAAACTGAGAAAAAGGAAGAGGCATTATATAAGCTAAGTTAGATTCATATTTCTGTTCTAATCTTGGCAACCAGAAGTACAGAGGTTGTAACTGTGTAGAATTATCCACTTTCTTCAAAAAGACATATCATGTACTTTTATCAAGGCAAAACGAAGAGGTTAAAAAAATGAAACATCTTGCAAAAACATTGTAAAAACTTCATTCCATAATATTATGATCGAAATCCTCTTTAAACTTTACCAGTTAAAGTTATGAGCTGTATATTCTTGCTATCCTTACATCTTTGCCTTTCACAGTGTCTATTACCAGCCCAAGTTTGCGGATTGCCATTGAAAACCAGGATTTGTCATCTTCAACCATTATAAATAAGTAAGTAAGTCCAGTACTTTTTTTCCTTTTTTTTTTGTTTTGTTTTAATTTTAAATGGAAAGTCATTAAATTTTATGTGATCCTTTACTGGTTATTTCTGCAACAATGAATATAATTTCATTTCCCCCCTTTGCTTTTTCTCCTGTTTTGTACCTGCTCAGTTCCCTTATTATCAGGTTCTTGAATTTATCATTGATCTGCATTTAGTTGGTAACTATTTTTCACGTGTTCTATCTCCAGTTTCCACTAACAATCATAATGAAAAAAAAAAATAAATTAACATTTGTTCTGAATATCTTTTGGTGTAGTATAGTCTGAAGTCTCACGAAGTTAGTTAAGCTCTTAATCTGCTGAAGTGAAAAAAAGGAGATACTCTTACAGGATTTTCAGTTGTCCTGGCAAGGATATAAACCATAATACAGTAGCCAATATTTCTGCAATTTTGCTGTATGAAATAATTTTATGGTTTCAAAACTAATTATGGTGTTCAGAAGGCCCAAAATCTGCATAATTTTCACATCAGCAAGGTCTAATGATTAGCTTCATCTGTCCTTATGCAAACACAAGTGACAGGTTTAGTATTAGTACGAACGTTTTAAGAAGTGGTTCGATTGTGTTCCCCTATATCTAAGTGGTTCTGTTCTCTCCCACTATATCTATAGAAAAAATCTTACTATAGTTACAGAGATCTGTGGGCCTCTGTGGTAATAACTTAATTTCCTTATTCTGTCCTTAATTGGTTAAGATAAGCAACCTTGGAATGGCAGAATAATTTAAGTGGTTCCATTACTCTCTTTTGAGGGAACCATTGATTTTTAATGCTATTACTTCCTAAGCTCATTTTACCAAGTTTTATTTACCATTACCTTCTAATCCTTGGATGTTAATGCATTTATTAACCTCTGGAACCTTGTGAGAGTCTGTGTTAACACAAGCAATGAACAAAACTGTTTGGCTTGAATTTTACATGTTCCATGCAAAACATAATTCAGGAGCATTCATTTTTAATATTTCTGAAATGAAAGAGCCTGTGTTTCAGGAACACAGATATAAGGAGATTGCAGAGCACTATAGAGAAAGATGGTTTTTGCAGTATTTTTTTCCCAGTCTTTCCAATTTCACTTCTTTCCTGTTTTTATCTAGTCATGAACCAGAAACAGCTGATAATAGAAATTATTCTCTTTTCTCTCAGTCAATTTTATGATAATTGTTCCTGTCTGGCATGCAACCAGACTGAGGGTTAGAAGAGGATTGGTTAAGTATTAAATTCAGCACTACTCCAATCATGCAAGCAGCCTATGCAATCAACCTGTAAGAGCTAAAGATATGGAATTAATAACTGTCTTCAAGATATCTGATCTGGTAACTCTCAGAAGGCATGGGCTACTACTGCAGATTCTTATGATCAATTATATTTCTCATTAGATAACAAGTTCCATATATTCCACAGTCAGTAAATATTTTTCACTCATTACTTAGCAGTATCATGGAATCTGTTTACATGGTTTTATTTTGAACATTGTTCTGATTCTCCTTGGAGCAGGAGCTCACTGACTGAAGCCTACAGCACAGCCCACCAGACCTGACAAGGTATTTTTTTGGAGATGTCATAAAATGCATTAATAATGGTTATTATTATTAATTTAGCTGCCTCACTTTTCTCAACAGAGGTATGCCTTCTTGAGCTGCTCTCCTTGCCCAAATCCTGCCATGTAGCAGGCATTTGTTTCATTCTGGTGACCCACACAGAAAATGCTTGACAATCAACTGGCAATTTCTGAGGACAGTTTGAGAATTATGGAAGAAAATGCAGATTCCTTTGCCAGGTCTCTCAGCCATTGTGCTCTGGAAGTGGGTTCCATAAATCTAATGTCAGAAAGGGGTAATTTTTGCCAACCCCTGAACACAAGGGAAGGGATGAGATAGCTTTGTCTGGACAATCTGAAAGGCTGCAGAGTGGCATGTGTCTGCAATCCTCATGTTTGTTGAAAATTAAAGCCTTTTTGCAATGTTGATATAAATGTCCATCTGATATTAGGATTAATCACATAATTTTATTTTTTTTAAAATTATTTGTCATCCTTTTGACCATAACAGAATGGTTAAATCCCTTCTGAAGTTTTAATGTGAAAATGCTCATAATTAAAACAGTAGACAATGAAGTAATACTTTTGCCTGGGAAGTAAGACTGGAAGATGCCTCACTCTTTACAAGTTTTATGCTCTGGCTCTGGTTTAAAATGAACCAGTGGCCCCTGGGAGAGAAGATAAAAAATTTGCTGTCATGGAGGGTGACTGAAGTATGCAAACATGGCGTCTCTTGAGTCTGTATCTGGTATTACAAACTTTTTGTGGTTGGTTGGGCTTGGTGGCTGCATTTCAGCAGAAGACATAGACCGAATGGCTGATTGGTCTTCACTTTCAGCTCTTTGTTGGCCCAGATAAGTAATATTGTAGCCTTCTTTAGCTGAAGTTAACACAGAACCTATTTCTCTCATATGTTCAGGAAAATGCTGCAATTAAAAGTCTCACTTATAAAAGTTGGGAACTGTCATTACTTCCTTCAACACTTTTGAATGAAAATCGCACAAGTGGATATGCCATGCACTGAATTCAATGATGACTTGTGTACTGGGGGTTGTGAGTGCACAGAGCAGTTCAGTCTCTTAGGAGATGTTGATCTGAACCTCAAATTTGCATATTGCTAACACAGTTGCTGTGGTGGTCAGTTTATACAAGATGTTGGCAATTCATACATGCATAAAGCTTTCAATACCTAAGTAATTATGCAGGCAAAACCATGGGTGACTTATCCTAATGCAGATGTCTTGAGTTAGATCAACCATAATCTAAAAGTGACTGTTTCTCTTCATTGCCTGGGAAGGGAAGCTAGCTGACAGGTTTAGACAGAGATGCCCACTTGAGAGGCAGGATACATCCCCCTGCTGGTGTCCAGAAGGTGTCTTCTTGCATCTTATTCTTAGTCACATAAATTAACAGTCCAATTTCTGAAAGATAATTAAATAGCAATAAGTGACAACTGGAAACAGAAATTTGGAAGTGGAGCTGAGAGTCATGGTGTCCAAATGACATTTGTTGAATTTGATTAGACATTCTTCATCCTCACAGAACAGCTGGGCAAAATGGAAAGAATTAATTTACTCAATGCACAGACACCACACAGCCAAACAGCTCAACATCTGGAACAATGACAGGTGCATACAAGGTCAGGGTTTAGTGTAGGTTTTGTCTGAATTAGAAAAGTTTCAAAGTCTTAACTCAAATAGCTTAAAATGTGGGCACATTAAATTGGTTTAGCTTGAAATGAGTTTGCTTAAAAATAAGTTCTTTAGTTTTAGTGATATCTTCTTCTCTTTAAATGAGTCTGTGGCTATGGGGATACAACTGACAGCCAGTTATCAGCTGCTGTTTCCTGATCTGGAGTACAAGTCTGTTTAGCCTAAATTTAAATGTTCATTACTACCTTCCTTTTCAGGGAGGTTTAACCCATGCATGTGGGTTACCTGTAATTCAATGATGTTCATCTAACAGGATAATTTAGCAAATGTTCGCAATTTAGTTGCAGCTCTTAAACCCAGGAAATTAGCTCCTATACTGGTTTTAGTAGAAGAATATTTTGAAATTAGTTACCTCGATTTTGAGGGTGGTCTTGAACTAATACTACAGCTAAGACTAAGTCTATGCTAAATAAAAATAATGGTGGTCCATACTGCCTAATTCTTATTGCTGTCCCTGGATTACTCCAAAAAGCCTTCTCCAATAGCAAACAAGAAATAGCTGTAGAGAGGACCAAGTCCTAAATGATGTAAAGCAAGTCAGCGTCCACTAGCCTTGATCTCTTTTATTCAGCAGTAAAAACCTAGCTTCTGACTCTGCAGATGGTACTGACTGGCTTAACTAAGTTACCTCTTAAACTAATTTGCATTAAATTTGTGGCTGATTGGACCAAGGTTATATTAACTCATTTTTTCCATTCAATAAAAGAATAACTGTTGGAATTCAGTCTTTCCTGACAGCTCAGAAAGCACATCATCTTTAAAATTTCAACTATTTTTGATCGAGTCATTTATTTATGTTTAAAAGGCTCATTCATGTGTATGTTGTCATGTTTCTACTGGTTTTTTTTATTACCATGTTCTGAGGATTTATTTGACAGTTTTCAAATCTAGTGCCAAATTAATGGGATTTATTTCAATGCATCAGCTTCACAGTTCATGAATTTGTGGTTATTCTTACTAACTTTTCAATATGATTATTCCTTAAAAATTATCAGGCTCTATAATAGCAACAAATAAGATAATCATCTGGATTCAAGGCTACTTGTTGTTTGTGCCCAATTTGCTCACTACAGAAATCCAAAAGTCATGAGCTGAAAAATACTTCAGAAATATCTACAAACTATGAGAGGCATTTGCAAAAAGATTCACTTAAATAGAAAACATGATATGAATTCTTAGTGTAAAGGATAGATTTTCTTTTTTTTTTTTTAAATGAAAGTTGTTTGGGTATCAAACATACTGTGCTCTAAGTTATCTTGAATGTTCTTGGCAGAGGACGGTGTTCAGGACTACTAGGTCAGCTGGAGACATTGAACCAGCACAGCATCAGAGAATAGTAACAGGCTTCAGAATGCCCAGCATTTTTGCACCAATCCAGTGTTGATGTGGTAGGCCTCTTTTTAAAATTTGAATTAACACTGGGAAGTGGGAAGTGTAAATACTTTGAGAATAACAGTATGAAAGCTAAATGTCAGATTTTGAGGACATATTCCAATGCTGCTCTGTTTGTTTTTTCGCAGTTCAGTGATTTAACTTAAAAATTTCATTGTTGTTTACTTAGAGGTAGGCAGTTACTTGACTTTTAGAAGTCATATTGTTATGGTTTGAGAAAACCCATAACAATCTATTGTCGTTTAGACAATTATTCTATCACCCGATGACCCCTCCCCACCCTGAAAGGGGAATAGGGGAACACAAGGAAATACAAGGGTTGAAATATAAATAGATTTAATGGACTAAGACTAAATAATTAACAATAATACTAAAGAACCAGTATTAATCCCAATACTGATATAAGATACAGGAATTATACTCAGCCAGTTATATCAGTAGGAAATTGTGCACTCCCAGCGGGGACAGCAAATGGCGGACACTGCGAGCGCAATGGCTTCAGGAAGAAGGGAAGGCCTCAGGTGTCCAGCACTGGGGCAAGGAGTTGTCTGGACAGCCGCCATCAAGGGAGAGAGAGCTACACAGCAAACTTTTCTAATTTATATTGACTGTGTTGTTCATGGTATGAAATAATCCTGTTGGCCAGCCTGGGTCAAATGCCCAGGCCTTGCTCTTCCATGTCCCTGCGCCTGGCAAGGCTCAAAAACACTAAGACCTTGAATCCCACAGAGCCTGGCTGGCTATAAAATATTTTCACAAATTCAGACACTAGAGTCTTCTAGAAGTGCAATTTTCCCCAGCATGTGATTAGAAGAAAAGTTAGTCCTGTGTCTCACAAATAAGGAGTCATTGGATTGGTAACACATCGTCGTGCAACAGAAATAGGGAAACAAACTGAAACCATTTCTAATTCCAGTTCTGTAATAAACTCCGTGCGCAGGAAGGGGAATATACAGAATAATAATAATGATAACAATAATAAAAAAAAAACCAACCCCCCCACCTTTTCTTTATAATTTATCAGGGAAGACACCAAGAAAGAAAATATTGTAGTGATATTTTTTTTAATTTTTTTTTTTTAAAAGTATCCATATTTATAAGTAAATTCAACCCAACCCTTACTATTCAATACATATTTTAGTGTTGAAAAATGAGCACCCCAGAATTAGGATGACGTATATGACTGTGCTAACATCCTACAGAAAAAGTTATGCAACAAGGAAATTCTGCCAGCAGGCCTTTCATGTCTTGGCAGTCACAGGTAAGTCAGTAACAGCAGAACGAGGACACTTCAGTTTCTCACTTCTGCAAACTCAGTTACAAAGGAGTGAGTATGTCACAGGTCCCTGAACAGTCTTGGCGTCAGTTCAAAGTGCTGGTCAATAAGGCATAACCCCAATTTATCAACAACATGGATAATATGTCACAAAGTCCCTGTGATGACAAGAAATTCACTATAATTCTAGAAGGGACCAGCACCTGTTTGCTGTTAGAGTCACCCTCCAGGGCAGTAGGACTAGAGCAGAACCAGAGCTTCAAAGAATAGCAGTAGTAAGCTGTAGGAACAAATGCTAGAAACCAGTTTTACTACATATACTTTGCTAGAGGAACTCAGACCTATTTACTCATGACTGTAGTAATACAATCTGGTTAGAAATGTGATTTTTTGTGTGTCTGTGTGTATGAATTTTGATGGTTGGACCAGATGATCTTGAAAGTCCCTTCCAACCTAGGTGATTCTATGATTCTATGAATGCATTATGCTCAAGATCTCTGCAGTGAATTTATGACATTGTATCAGGCTAGAAATATATGATACCATGTAACCTATCTGCCTTATTCCAATTTATCTACTGCATTTTGTCCAATCTGGACAAACATAATTGCCTCTACCCAGGCAGACTGTAGTATGTAACAATAGCTATGCGGCTAGCCTGGTATTATGTTGACACATTGGAAATGATTTACGATTGTGAAGTAGGAGGAACTGGGCTATAATGGATACAAACTCAGTCCAATTAAGAAAAAAGTAAGTAAAACAAATCTGGTGCATCGGTATGCTTCTAATTTTTCATCTAGTTACCATGAATGGGCATCAAAAATTGTCACAAAATATGTGTATAATTAATATCGGGTTTTATGTGTCTTTTTTTGTGCCTCACAAGGAAAATGAGCTTATTTACAAGCTCACATATTTTTCACCAAGATAAGAGGAGGCAAGTCAAGACAGCCAGCCTTATTCATCCTTGTGAATGTATATTAGCCATTTGAGCTGAGCTTTTATGGAGTTACAAAGTGTAGAACTACACCCTGTCCCTGGAAGTGTTCAAGACCAGGCTGGATGGGACTTTGAGCAACCTGGTCTAGTGGAAGGGTTGGGGTTGGAACAAGATGATCTTCAAGGTCCCTTCCAACTCTAACCATTCTATGATTCTATGATTTCAAAATTATATTTTCTAACAAGAGCAGTGGACTGGGTATCCCAGATACACAGATGCACCCCATTATACTTGATAATGTAAAGTTAAACTGCAGTTTACAGTTCACCTGTACATGCAAGATGATTATAAGTATGTAGGTAGACACATTTTAGATAGCCAAGTATATTTTCATAAAAATTTTGCAAAACTCTAAGTAAATTTTTAATCATGATTTAGTACAATAAGTGAAAAGCTAGTGACTGCAGTGCAAAACTTTCCTTTCTTAGGCTAATACAATGAAGTTGATGCAAAGAGCTTTACTTCTGATTATAGCTTCTGATTTTCATGAACAATTGGTATATACAGCCTTTTGGCACATAACTCACAGTGCACTAATGTCATTTGTATCTCATTGCATTAATACTTTATTCTTAATATCCTGAATCAAAAACCTACCTTAAATAGTGCCTTTGTGCCTTTGGATCCAGCACATCTGAAATTTATAAATCTATAAATTGACCTAGGTGAGGTCAAAAAGATGTTTTGTTAGTTTATCTTCTGTGACCAAAGCTGCAAAATTCCTTGTTCTTTAAATGATGGCAAGGCTTAGCTATATCACAATTAGGGTTGTTACAGCTATGTTTTACAATGCTGCTAACAATCATCTGATGTTTAACTTACAGTATCTGTCCTTGTAAATCTTAATTAACTGCCTTCCCAGTTTCTAAATTTAAACAGTCATCTATCATATCTCAGCAGTAGTGTCTCTGTCCATGAAACGCTCCTCTCTATTAACATGTAGCATGTACTACCAATGAATTTCATGCTGCACTCACCTTCACAAGCATTGATAATATTGGAAAGGTAGAGTTATTCTGGCAGCATAATATTCTCTGTCAGGAAAAGCTGGGTTATTGCCTCCCTTCTCACCCCTGCATGCTGCCTAGAATTTTTCTTTTTTTACAGGATTAACTTCGACATTTATGATGCTTTGAAAAATTAATACAATGCAGGATTTGAGAAAGGAGATTATTGGCCAAGACTGTACAGTCATGTTATATAGGATATGTTGTCCAGTTATGTCAGTGTGAAAAGCACTTAAAGCACAAATCATGATATTCACTTATTGTTAAAATTTACCTCCATAAAATGTATTTATCTGCATTTTTGATAATGAATATGCCACAAATTGGGGCTAGAGATATGAAAAAGTGAACTTGAGAAGGTGAGGATTTGAAAAAAAATATGAAGATAACTAACAGAAGGGTTGGGAGTGAAAAACAATGGACTGGGAAAATAAACAGTCAGTGGTGCTATTTTTCATGTTATCACTATAGTCACACAAGTCAAAATTAGATGAAAGGTTTTTGTCAATAAAAAAGGTAAAAAATATTACTCTTGAATGTAAATTCTTAACATGTGGCAGCACTAGTCCACTTGAAACACCGCAAGGTCATCAAGTTATTGTTGTCAACTTAATGTGAAGAGTTAAAAAGCCCACTGAGCTGGAATCTTCAGCACTGTGATGTTGTGAGCAGCCTTTAGAGAACTAACAGCTGTGAAGAGCTGCAGGATCAGTGGAGTCAGTGTCAGGTGGATAGAGTAGGAATAAGAGTTAACCAGACAAAGTTGTTCCTGCGTTATTTGTAGTGTTATTTTTGTTCTAACTTTCTTCAGTCAGTTTGCATCTACAGTAATTTCATATTATCATCCTCTTTGTCCAGAAAGTGTTTGAGGATTTCAGTGGAAGTGACTCCAAACTGTAGTTCCCTCTCCTGTGTGTTGCATTGTGGTTTTTTCAGGTGGGTGATGATAAGTGAGATGCAGCTGATCGAGTCATACTGCCACACAGTTTAATAAATGCTCGTCTAATTGTGCTTCAGATGTGGTTTAATTTTTAGTGACCCTAATTCATTACCTTTGAAACAATCTGTGTACATATCATGCGATTGTTAAAGCAAGATAATAAGTAGTCTGAACTCTTTGATACCAAAATTACTTTGCAGGGTTAGGATTGACTAACGCTTGTGCAGATGCTCTGCTACCATGCCCAGGCTTGGCAGCTCTCCAGCTGTCACTTGCTTGTTTGCACCTTGCAGATGTCAATGGCAGATTTCCATGTGACTTCTTTATTTTTCAGGTTCATATAGACTGTGTACCACCTTTCTATTTAAATACTGTATGACAGCCAGATTTGGAGTGTAGGTTTGCTTGTGGCTGGCATCAATGGCATTGATCCACACCCTTAAAATATTAAAATACACTACTTTTTCTTGTGCTCTTGCGTAACCTTCTGGGGGAGGACTTTTTAACCCACATCACCTCAGAAAAAGGAGAGGCACCTGGAAGATTTAGCAATGGCAAAAAAAAAAAGTAAATCTAGAATGATACTCAAACCTTTCCTGTTTGTGTGTCTGCCCATGTTAAGGAGAACTGTGAAGTTTTATTTTTTTTTTCTTGGGAGATGTCTTGTATTGTGGATAAAAAGATCTTATTTTATTGTGGAGAGGAATGAGATGAACAAAGACCTAGGGAGCTCCTGAAAATAAGAGAATAGATAGTTGTAGGGGACCTCAAGAAGTCACTAGCTCTGCCTGTGCAGGTAAACTTATGCTGAGCAGAGACATTAGTACTGGCATATGATAGTCTGTACAGTGACTGCACATGTTCTGAGGGAAAACTTCAATGTGGGCAAAGCAGCGTCCTGGCGTGTCCTGGGTCTGGCGGGGATGGGGTTAATTCTCCCCAGGACCTAGTAGGGACACAACTATTCCATCCCATGTGAGCCATGCCCAAGGGGTAGCCGGAGCTAGCCGGGGAAGGGGGTGGACAGGAAGTCAGGGGGCGGGGGAAGAGGAGGTGACCCCCAGGGGAGGAGAGCGGTTGGGGGCGTCCAGGGTGCGGTCAGCGAGTGGCGGTATCGTGATTGTGGTTGTATATCCCTCTGTTATTGTTGTTGTTGTTATTTCTTGCTCCTTTTCCTGTTCTGTTAAAATTGCCTTCGTCCCAACCCACGAGTTTTGCCTTTTTATTTCGATTTTCCCCTCCTGGCCGCGTGGCCGTGGGGACTCTGTTCTGCGCGAGCGGCTGCACGTGGTCCTTTGCTGCCGTCAAACCATGACATGGTGGGCAATGACCGGGAATGGACTTTGGGAGAGCAGTGGCCAAGGAACATTCCTAACTTGTCAGTCAGAGATGTAGATATGTAGTTTAATAAGGCAAAAGGTTTTAGTTGTATGACACGGAAGGCTACCTGACAGCAAGAGCAGTTTCTGTTTTGTTTTATTTGCTGATTGATAGAAGTGCAGCAATTTAGTTCATTCTCCTACCACAAGACAAGTTTTGATGAGAAAGAAATCTTATTGCTGAGCTGAACTATCTGACAAAATTCTGAAGCAATTCAGGAGATGGTCATGTGGTCATCAAGTATGCACCTTTTTGTGACATTATGGTGAATTACAGTGATATTCAGAAATATAATTCATATTTTTTTTTAATATTATAAGGCACAGTCATTGTTTGAGAAATGGTGGCTGAGCGTAATCGTTTTGTGCAGAAGCAGGAGGAGATTCAAGTTTTTTTCCCCCTCACTCTGTATGCTTGAAACATGGAAGGGAGGAAAGGGATTGTTTTTAAAACACATTTGCTCTGGCAATTTTTATATTCCCTGACTGGAGCTAGATTTAACTCCTTCCAAAACAGTTATTTCTCATTATAATTTCTTATATTGTCCCCTTCTTGATATCATTGTAACACCTTGTCTCTTACCATATGTCCAAGTTCCAATGTACTATTAACATAATTGAATTTGTTACTGTAAAAAGAAAACACCATCCAAATTAATTTTCTTCAGTGCTTAGTTAGTGCTATGGCTGAAATTATAGACTTAATAGAATTTCTGAGACACATTTCATAGCTGTGTATAGATATTTTATCACAGCATTTGTTGCACAGCACTTTACCTGGAATTCTTATCTGGTACAAAGACTAGCATTTCAACAGTAGATAAACTCTTCTGGGGGAATACCTTGCAGCTTAAACTTGCATATAGATGAAGATTTATAGAGATTGTAAGGCACCAGGGGATCAAATGGTGGAGAATATTTTTAAGTCTTGAGGTTCTTAGCACTAATTGCAAATATCTATTAATTTTACTTTGGGCATTGCACAGAATATAAAATGGTCCTTAAGCAGAGATAGACCTCTATTTTTGGTTATAAATTTTCTAGATTTTTTTTTTTTCCACCTGAATCTGAATATGCAGCTCTAATTTCTAATATTCTGGAGCACTGGTCTTATTGAGCCTGGAAAACAAAAGGTCTCGTGGGGACCTAATATCTTTCCCCCAAAATCTATGAGGAAGGTGCCAAGAGCATGAATCCTGGCCCTTCACAGTGCTGAATGGTGTAAAGATGAGAGACAGTGGGCATAAATTGAAACAAGGAAGGTTCAGGCAGAATATAAGGAGAAACGTTTTCACCATGGGGACAGAAAATAACAAACAAGTTTTTCACTCTTCATCCTTAGAAGTTTTTTCACTCGTTAGAAGCCCTGAGCAATATGGTCTGCTTGGATAGATGACCCTGCCTGGAGGAGGAGTTTGCACCGGATCCCTCCTGAAGTATTTTGCAGGTAAATAATATCACTGAGTACATTTCTGGTCTGAGTGGGCTCATTCTTTTTTTCTTGTGGGAACTTGTATCAGTGATGTCCTTCAGCGCAAGCAGTTTCTGCACAGATGCATGTGTGCCTTCTAACCTGATCTCCACAACCCCACCACAGTTTCCAAAGCTATCGTGTCAGCCATGTTCTTTCAGTAGCTCTGGAGTTCCTTCAGTGGCTTGGTTTGGCTGGCAAGGAGTGACTCCTGCCAGTCAACCAACTATTTCTCATGAGTGTGTACTTCCAGACTCTCCCAAACAGCAGTGCACAGAACTTGTATTCATTTTTCAAACATTATCAGAAGTGAAAAAGAAGCTCATTGCAGGATGGTTCCAGAACATGGCATAAGTAAGGAAGAAAATATCATACTGTTTCTAGAGTATTCTAATACTGGGAAGGAAGAAGAAGTGAAAATGTTACACCACAACTTACAGTGATTTATTCTGTCTTTGATGCCAAGAAAAATGGTCCCTTTTCTCATCTCCCACAGGTCCAAAATCCTAACTGATCTGGTAATCAAAGATAAGCGCGTTACTAGTTTTCCAAACCCTATGACTAGGTAGCTAGAGGGAGCAAAAGTCAATGCGTTTGGTGTTTTTTCTAGGAGTTTCAAAGGACATGACTGAGGTAGCTCTGAAATGGATCTCCTATGGGCTCAGAAGAGGAAGAATAAAGAGTAGATTCAATGGAGCTCAAGACATTGTAAAAGCGCCAAGGAAAAATGGAGGCATCTGTTGAAGACTGCTTCACCTGAAAACAGTTGTTGCTGTCTCCTTCCTCTCTAGCATTGAAAAGAAACTCAGCCAGCATATTACTCCTGGTAAATTCTACGTATTGTATCTCATGGACACTCACCTCACATCAGACAGTGTGAAAGTGCCTTCACAGCCAAGAGCTGCATTTTTCTAAGGTGCATCACTCCACAAGTTACTATATAGGGACCATATATAAAGCCTGAAATACACATAGCAGTGATTCTGGTGGCATATAGCTGTAATAACAGTAATAATGGGGGTGGAACAGAAAATAAGCATAGGAGACATTCTCCTAAGCACCCTCCCTCCCTAGGTAACTCCAAGCCCGGATGCAAGTGAAATTTCCAAACAGACTTGTTTTTTCACCTTCTGATAACGTGAATGGCTGTGAAAGTTCTTGGATGCATTTACACCATCATCCTTTTTGTGTCAAACTGCCATCTAAAAGTACCTGAAGAGATTAAAATTTTTGTGTTTTGGCACTTCATTTGTTTTTAGAAGTTGCATATTCAAAAAAAAAAAAAGCTTTCTTGGAAAGTAGTCAAGAAGTATTAAACATGACTAGGTCTGAAATACCATAATTACCATAAAAACTTGGATAGTATTCTGGAAACATGAAATGTTTGATAATATATTTTTTCCTCAAGCAAAAGAAAGTTCATGAAATGTCATAGCTCATGAAATATTTCATGAAACACTCATGAGAAATCTCTCTGAAATCGTCATGTAAGATTTATGGTATTTTCATGAAATATTAAGCAATGTATAAAGAAAAAAAGCACACTGAGCTACAACTACAGTGAAGTACCTCATGAAACAAAACATTCATTCATGGAAAGTTCCAGAAGAACTGTTCACAGAATCACAGAATAGGTGAGGTTGGAAGAGACTTCTGGAGGTCCTCTCTCCCAACAGTTCTGCTCAAGCAGGGTCACTTAGAATAGGTTGGCCAGAACCAAGTTCAGATGATTTTTGAATGTTTCCAAAGATGGAGATTCCACAGCCTCCCTGGGTAACTTGTACCAGTGCTCAGTAACCTTTACAGCAAAAAATTGTTTCCTGATGTTCAGTGGGAATCTCCTGTGTTTCAGTTTGTGCCCGTTGCCTCTGATCCTGTCACTGGGCACCACTGAAAAGAGCCTGGCTTCAGCCTCTTCACAGTGTCCCTGCAGGTATTTATGTACGTCCAAAAGATCTGTCCTGAGCTTTCTCTCCTCTAGGCTAAACAGTCCCAGCCCTTTCAGCCTTTCTTCATAGGAGAAATGCTCCAGACCCTTAATCATCTTTGTTGCTCTTCATTAGACTGTCTGCAGTATGTCCATGTCTCTCTTGTACTAGGGAGCCCGTAAGGGGACACAGCACTCCAGGTGTGACCACACAAGTGCTGAATAAAGGGGAAGAATCATCTCCTTCCACCTGCTGGCAGTGCAGCCCAGGATAGCCTTTGCTGCAAGGGCACATTGCTGGCTCACGTTCAAATTACTGTCCACCAGTAACGCATGTTACTCTACCTCCTCATCTTCCTGAGTTGTCCTTGCTAAAGATCTTGTATCCTTCCATTGCAGCACTCCAGTTATGCAAGCCATCCCAGTTCTTAAACATGAAAGCAGTTTGTTGACATAAAACTATTTGCGACATTCCTTACAAATATCTATGAAATTGTTCATGAGCTATCACATGGAATTTATATGAAATATATAATAAAATGTAATGCAAGGAAACTTCATAGCCAGTTGAATAAAGTGTAAGTTTGAAATTGTTAAAATAACATCCTCAGAATAGGAACACTGGACATCTGAGTTAGTGCCTTTGGCATCTGTCATTTGGAGGGAGAGAAGTTCTTTTGACTCCACACTGCATTTTAAGAGCCTCCCCTACTGCACCTCCCAGGCTTCACAGGGAATCTCTTTCTCTTTTCCCCATGGGTATTTTGGAGCACGTAGCATACAGTCATGGCACAAAACAAGTTACACACAGCACGAGGCAGCAGCACCTTCCCCTTAGTCATTCAGCCTTTAGAGTCATTGGGTGTCAGTTTAGGCAAGACATAAAGAGTTTCTTTCTGTAATCCAAGTGGAAATTCATAAGGTTTAACTAGAATTAGTTAAACCTAAAGAGGTTATTATTATTAGTTAAAACTACAGAGGGCAATTCTTCCCACTTGTATATCTTTTTTAGCCTGGGATGTTATTCTTAATTGGTTATAGAGGAAGGTTAGGTGATTACAGAGCTGAAGTCAGAGTAAATTAGCCATAACCAATGACTACCTAGCATCTAATTAGAGGCTTCATAGGTCAAGTAAGCAGAGAAAAAACTGGATTGCCCAAAATTGCAAGGGAATTTCAACAGCACTGACATTCATAATACCTGGAAACAAATATACTTTTAAAGTTAAATAAAAGAGGTGTCAATTGACATCCTGAATCCTTTCATAATGAACTTTGTATAGCACTGGCAAAATTACCAATGTGGTCAACCAACTTTTGAATGAAAGGAAGCACGTGAAATAAGCACATGATTTCTGTCTGTTGTCTTGTAGAACACGAGGATCAAAAATCCATGAAAAGTTATCCACAGCCTCAGAGAAACTTTAACATCCATACAATCAGGACTAGATAAACTGTTAGTTACTGCTGGGGAGTTTTGCTAGTTTGGATCTGACGTTTACAGTGATGTTCATAATGGTGAGTGATGGCCACATTTTTATAAATAGAGGAGGTTTCATGCTGACCTGCAGTTCTGAAATAAGATCTGCACAGAGATCAAGAAAAATGGTTTTCGTTTGCTTCATCCATTGCCACAGATCAATCTTTTCCTCCTAGCAACAAGCCCATAAAAATTTTGAACTGAGGCCGCAGTTCTGTGTTCAAATGATTAGAAAAATAGTTGATATCGAATCAATGCTTGTTTGGGTGAAATGTTTTATGTAGCACCAGGAGTGCTAAAGCTTCATTTACTGCTGTGGTTGAATCACAGCGTGATCCATGGACACAACTTCACAAGCTGCTGATCTATATAGCACCTCTCATCTTCTTGCTGCTATCAGGCAACTATTGGTATTCCTGCCTAAGCTCCTTGTCGAAACTGACACACACTGACCCACCTTAAGATAGGAAATATTTTGCCACAAGTCTCAGTTTCCCTACTGGAATACAAAAATGAGGATCTGTATCAGAAAGAACAGAAAGAATGTGGAGCAGGAAGCAAAGAATAGTCAATACTTGAGCATTCAACTTGCCACTGGAGGACTGTGGTCCATTAATACACACAGTGAAAGGTAGAATTAATCTGAGAAATATGGACATTCCCAGTGCAAATGTCAGTATCTGAACAATTTATCTATATTCCTTTCACAGGAAAGCACTTAGGATGACTGATTCATCTCTCTGTAACTTAGATGTGATTAAAAGGATCATATAGATTCTGTCCTAAAAGTGACCACTCCTTTCCATTGACCAGGAAGTAAAAAGTGTCTATCTTGGATGTAGACATATAGATGACTGATGTCTGAACCTCAATCTGAGGTTCCCAAAATACCTGTACAGAGTATTATGGAGAGAATAGCCCTATGCAGAACTAAATTTGCATTGAGCAATCTAGCCATAGAAGTTATTTTGGAACATTTGTTCCATTCTGACTAGTGTACCACACCTTAACACAACATGGTCTTCTTGGGTGGACAAGCCCATGCCTGAATAAAAAGGACATACCCTAATAACATTTTCAACTTATGTATTGCACAGATCTCCATCTACTTTAGGAATATTATTTGTTCTTGCAACACTTTAAAGAGATGAAGAATTATTGCTACTTGAAAAAATGGAGAATAAAAACAAACCTAGAACACAGGACTCTGTATTTCAAATTTTGTCTTTGATTGTTAGATAGCTCTTGTATTTCTGACAATGGAAAATTACACTGGAAAGACTTCATCTGTGAGGTTAAACCTATGCATGTGCACTAAATAAGTAGTATCAGTTTTCCTGAGTGGTACAGAATGCTTTAAATCTTGGGGACAGGACTATAATAAAATGATACAAACAAAGGGGGTCTCAAGATCCCTTTACGTTTGTAAATTTGCTCTGAAGAGCTATTAAATTGAGGCAGACTGGGAATCAAGATCTTGATTCAGCTGTATGTCTGTGAAAGGTTGGCTTATTGCTGTAACAATGGGGTCTTAAGTTGCTTTGTAGCAGTTGATAGCTACTTTCCTGAGAATATGGTACAGCTGGGAATAGAGCATGCAGTGTAACTGGAGATGACTTTGCTTTTGTGATGATATGATAAAACCATTGGACTGGAAGGTTTAAGTTTTATTTCTTGTTCTTACAGTCACTATCGTTATGACCTTTGGAGGCCACTTATTCTGTCTGCACTTCACTTTCTTTTTTTTTTTGGTTCCACAGCGTATAGATTCTTATATTGCACTCACATCCAAGTGCCTGTCAGTGCTGGGTTAAGCAATGTGACTAATGTTAGATCTTTGTTTATTCTTGCCCATCCCAGAAAGGAAGAAACGTGTGTAGTACATTATTTCAACCTGATAGATTAGGCAAACATAACATGGAAATTTTCATGAGAGGTCCAGACATTCTAAGCATGCTTTGACATGCAGGATCATGTATGCTAGCGACGACAAACTTTGATGGTGCTTCTGTAGGTTTACAACAGAAAAGGTATGTAATTCTGGTCTTCAGGGCATTATTTAGAGGAGGCTTTAACTATGTTGCTGAAGAGTAAGGGTCAGGGGCCAAGAGGGACCAGCTGGGTTATGTCTATACTGCCCAATTTACCTTGTAGCAAATTTACCTTGTAAACAGCAGATTTGATTCCCTGACTCTTGACTCCTTCAGGTTGCCCTCGCCCAGAAATTTGTTACATAGGAAATGAGGCCAAAGCCGGGGAGTGACATTAGAAAAGGACAGGTAAAGGGACTGTCTACAGCTCAAATTTATGCACTAGCCTTCTTTCATTATTACAGAACTCAAATATTTTTGTCTATGGTTATGGAGTGCTTTCATGATAAAGAAGATATGATGAAGAAAGAAGTACTGTAGGAGGTAATGCCAAAAGATCCTGCATCATCTTTCTAATATTAACCAAAAGTGCCTATCGGGAAAGTGTATAGGAATGGAATAAATGTTGTTAAGCGTTCTCATCATACTCTTGCAGTCTTTATAAACTCAAGGAATTTCTGAACAGGAAATACTGATGTGTTTGCAGCTAATAACAACCAATGGAAATTTCTTCCATGAACTTGTATAGTCTCCACTCAAATTTACAAACTCATTCAGCATTTGCAATGTCCTGAGGCATGACGTTCCACAGGTTACTTAGAGTGTGAAGATCCACCTTTTCTTCTTTTGAATGTCACACCTTAGCTTTGTTTGATAGCCTGTGGTGCTTTCATTCAAACAAAGAATAAACAGGCAATCCCTACTTGTTTCTTTGCACCACTCAATAATTTATTGATTCCTATTATACTGCCATCATTTTTTCCCATTTTTTTTTCCATGCTGAAATTCCTAGCCTATTTACACAAAACATTTAGAGGAACCAAACTTGATTATTAATTCAACGAGAAAGCACTCATTACTGCAGAGCAGGTCTGATGGACTGAGGCACTCTACCTCAGCTGAGAATACAGAAGCAATGGAGGTGTCACTGTTTCTTAAATGTCATTAGTACTCTCTGGCTGAGCAGCGATAAATAAATGAGCCCAGATCATTTTTCATCAAAATAGGTCAGAGCCCTTTGTCAGGTAACAGATAGCAGAGATATTGACAACCTGAATATAGATGGTAGAAATATTGCTGAGCTGATTGGATTCCATTTCAGTCACAGCTGAATCTTCATCCAACTGTTTCATTCAAGAGGTAACCCTCTCCCAGCGCTCTAATATTACAATTACAGTAATCAGATGTGGTGAAGATTAGGTAGCATTGTGTGTCTTCTGCATATAATAGGTACTTGACTTTGCACCAATGGCTGAAACTAGACTGTGCAGCATTTATATTCCATAGTGTGCTTGCTCTTCCAGATGAGGACAACAGACAGAGAGCACAGTGACTTCCATTCTACCCATGCCAGGGTTTCCTTCCAATGGAAACCAGAAGAGATATAGCCAGGGCGTAAATTTGCACTGTGGGTAATCCCACAGGTAGAAGCAACCATGTCACTAATATATTGTTTTATATGATCTTTTTGAAATCAATACTTCTGAAATGATAATATATACTGATAAATGATGAACACTAATGATAACCAAAATAATTTTAAGCTTAATGGTATCAGAAGAGTGGAATATGTGATTCTACTGCACTTAAAGGACTCAAGCAGCCTGAATTTATGGCTGCCTAAAGCTTAGCGGAGCCTAATATTATTTCTAAAATATACTCTTGTTGATATTGTCTAACAGTTGTAGAATGGAGACAGATCTCAGTGAAACAATGATATATTTTTAGATTATCACTTAGATTCAAGCCATGAGAGTAGGGACTAAAATCCATTGTCTTCTGAGATCTCATCATTTCTCTTTATTGAAGGGGCTACAATACATACACCCTTGATAAGAAAGCCAAAGTACCTAAAAGAACTTGGAAAGTCTATTTTTACCCAGCACAAGAAAATATCGTTCAGACTGGTGAAGAGGTATGTTTGTGGCTTTCTTCATGCTGTGTGCTGCTCACACGGGTAACTTCAGTCACAAGGTCTGCTAAATTTGAGTTTTGCATTTTAAGAGACCAAATGTCTTATGATAGGAAATGGAACTTCAGTCTTTTCATCTGTGTTCTTAGTCAGTGTTGTAAAACCAATTTATTTTTTTCCCTCCATGTGTAATAATTAAAGGATCTAAGTGAATAAATCTACATCCCAACAGGCGATACGGTTCAAAAGCATTTGGGGGAATTACATGAAGTTTTAAAAAAGAGACCCCTCTGAATATTTGGACATCAGTCTTGAATAGCTGAGAGCTGTAATGACTCAGTTATTCAGGAAAAGCATAGTATAATATTGGCAAAAACAATTAGTATCAAGAGCTTTTAAGGTTTTTATATGTGGACTTGCTGCAAAAACTTCTGTGTGAATCCGGGGAATAAACTGCAAATGGCCTGAGATTGCCCAGAAAAGACATGAGAGTATCTATAATTAAGAAATATTTGAGTCTCTGTGGTATCTTCTGCCTTCATAAGAAAGTAATTAAAAGTTCTAAAAGCATGAGAGGAGGTTGAGAAATACTGTGTGCATCACAGGCTGCAATTTCAGAATCTTGAGAGGGTGGTATAACCATTTAAGTCTTTAACATGAAAAATTCAGTAATAACTGTAGATGGTGGTATAACTTTCTCAAATGTAAAAAAAAAAATGTATGATGGTCTTATCTCAGTGCAGTGTATGTCACCTTTTTCAAGTTTTCCAATGTAATCTGCAGCACTGTTAAATTCAGTTTAAATGTAAGTAATGCTACGATGATAGTGGGATTTATATACTGACAGTAAATCAAGTACTAGTAAACAATGAAGCACTGTATTGTGGCTGTAATGTTAGTAATAACGAATGCACAAGCAAGAGTTGAATGAGCCTGCCTTTTGAACAGTTGTTAGTTGCCTTTTTTTTTTTTTTTCATTGGAAATCACTTCAACACATACAAAATTCTTTTTCCAAAATTATTTCCAAAATTCTGGTGGGTGAAATATTTGACCTGCTATTATGTTTCTTGAGACAACAAATTCAACACCATATTGAAATTTACTTTTCTCCAGGAGATACAGTGCATGAACTAGTTTTGTCCAGAAGAAAAAAAATTAAAGGTTCACTTTTTATTATTTCAATACAGAACTCACAGAGCATATACCTTGTGTCAAGAGAGAAATAAAGATGTTATGTCATCAAAAGAAATTAACAATATGTTCATTTATGTTTCTAGAGCTAATAATCTTCATATTTAAAATCTGATTAAAACTGAATCCCATATTTGGATGATGGGAATTTAGGAAGCACAGGAGTCCTTTACTTTTAGTATAATAGTATTTAATTCACCAGCAGAGATTATACAAAAATTTGAGTTTGTGTTTATATTTTCATCTAGTGTAAAGAAGAAATCCAGATGCTGCTGTCTATACAAAAGAATCATTAGATGCTATCTTTCTTAAATACATGGAAGCACCACAGTTATGTTCTGATGACAGTCTCCTAAAGTTCAGTGACCTTCACTCAGAAAGATTTTCAGTGGCTGCCTAAACGGTTTCCTGAAAAAGGATGTTTTTCTCAGTTGGGGCCAAGCTGCTTGGCTATATAATCACTATCTTTATAAGCCTTGCAATATTTGGATGCAGAGAGTAAGTGGGTAACATTATCAGCATTTTATAGTTAATGAAACTGTGGCAGACCTCTTGTGAGTTAAAGGCAGATTTTCAAATTGCCCTATTTTCATTAAGTGCTTAACATAAATTATTAGCTTTTCAAAACACCTCATGTTTTTTTTGAGAACACTTGTGCGTACAGTGAGAGTAAAGGGCAACATTGAAGAAGTGGTCCCAAATTATCAGACTCTGATGCTTAAAGGAAGTTGCTTAATAGCATTTTAGTGCCTCAACTCTAAGTACCCAGATGGACAGCGTGGCTAAGTTAGAGACATGGTATCCAATGTGTTCAGTGAGGAGCGTTGCCTGCAAAAGACAGTTTAGAAGGAACTAATTTCTCCTGGATAGTATAGGAAGTGTAAGTGACCCATAGTAAGTAAGCGTTATGGATAAGATTGCCGCAGATTTTGCACCCTTTGCCCTTCAGTACCATCCCAGAAGCCTTTACACCTTCAAATGCCATCACACATCTATACATCCAACATGTTGGTTAGGCAATGCGTTCACATCTTTGTGTTTTGGAAAAACAACTACTGGGCTGCAGCACAGTCCTCAAATTATTTCAAACACTTTGAACTGAAAACAGCATCCAGTCTCTCTTTCTCACCCGGTTTTGGTTTATGGCAGCAAAACCACAGTATGAAGCCATGAGACCCAGAGCTGAAACCAATGAGGTCTTGATATAGCCAGTCTGCTATAGATGGGGCTAGCCATGAGCAGGATAGACATAAACCTGTGTAGCCCCTTTGGGCTTGGGGTCCCATGGTGGACACAGTCAGCAGTATACACGTAGCTTTAGTAAACATTTCTGTTGAAAAAATTTATGGATGTGTTGCAATGCAGTTTCTTTCTGGTTCAGGAATAAAACAGGTACATATTATATCTAAGCATTATATGTAATGCTGAATTTATTGTGAAATCTTAAGGATTTTTCTGCATAATCTGATAAAAAGCTATTTTGGTAATCATTGTCTGTTTTGCACCACGCATTTACCTGGAAATGGTTTTATGGGGTGCTTAGTTTGTTGGAAAGATGTTCACACAGGAACATAACTGTGTCAGAGTACAACTCTGTCTGCTATCAGTCCAACAGCAGAAGGTCCTTTCATATCTAGAAAAGCCACTAAACCACTGCCTTGGCACCTTCAGCAGCCATTCCAAATATGGCATATGTGTGCACTAATATTCCTTGATAGCAAGCTAATCTGTTACTGCAAATTACTAAAAACTAAATTATAAATTACGATGGAGAGCAAACTCATTAAGGATAATATGTTAAAAACAATGAACCAGTACCTTCCATAGTATTCTAATCATTAAGCATTTTATCTCATATTAATTGAGCTTTATATTTTGAATCAATTTAAGATAGTAACTTCTTTATAAATATGGGTGAGGTAGATAAATAAATCTAATCTATTTCTAAAGCATTTTCTCAGGTAAAGTGAAACATTTTTGCCCAGAAGATACTCAGTGCAGAACGGTGTAACAAGGGACCTTTACTGATTTTTACCTATGGTTTATTATTTTTCTTTAAAAAAATATTTTCCAGTTTATTATTTCTATGCAAGGACCACATTCCCATTTTATGTGTGCATCTATTGTCTATTAGGTGCATATCTTGTCATTAATACAGAAAATATTGGTACTTTTCACAGGAAATTAGACATACTTCACAGTGATTATTGTGGGTAAGGATTTTTGGAAGCAAAATAAGTCTTTGGCTTGCACTAAGCAAATGATTTGAGGTGTCTATTACATAGCATGCACCGAATATCAAGTATCCATGTTATTTACACAGTAACAGCTGATTAAGGAATATATAATCTGTAATTCTTTCCAAAACAGTTATTGCTATTGCATTGATTCATTTGTTGTTTTAGATAAAGATCACATACAAGAATTCTTTGTAAATAAAACAAAGGTAAATAACGAAGTATTACAATTTCTGTGTTCTAATGCTAAATTTTTAGTCTTGTTTCTTTCTTCACTATTCAATCATGATCTAATGAAAATTTATGGGGACAAATTACAGAAATTTTAAATAATATGACACTGCCACCTTATAGAGGTCTAGCAGTGGGTTTTCTTCAACATATATTCACTAGCGGTCAGATTTCCACCATTTCTTCAACGTATATCCACTAGTGGTCAGATATTCTGTGAAAGGAGATAAATAAATAAATAGGGTATAAGATCCGACTCATTGACACAGTGATGTAATAAAACTCCATAGAAGATACCTAGAAAATAGTATCCTAAATGACAGAACCTGAGCCTACTTTTTTGACACTAGTGAAAAGGAGATCCCTCTTGCTCAACTTCTGACATCTATAATGTGTCTATATTTAAGCGAGTCACTTTTTAAGTGATTCTCTTTGACTGAACACTAATATAAATGTAAAAATAGATCAGATAACTTGAATACTTGATGTTTTCTTCTGAGGTCTATTAAGATTTTAAAGGTTTGTAATACTTTGCTTGTTTTTTATGGCACCACAGTTAAAAATATCTGAATATATTTTATAATAATTAATTAAGATTTAAATATAATGCAAATTATATAGCATACCTAAGGGCTAGAATTTACAGAGAAACATATCCATCCATTCTTGAAATTACCATTTCAGTTTCAACTCAAAGGTAAAGTGTTAAATGGGTTAAACATTAATTCAGTATTTATTTAGAATTAATATCATTTTCATTTTAAGAATTATAGCCTATTGTCACTTAGTTATATTTCATTTTTGTTTATGTGCAATATCTTGCCTTTCAAAGCTATATAAGTATAGAGTTGGAAAATTTATCTTAAAGCTTGATGTCTTTTGGGGTTAGATAGCCAGTCTTCAGGCCAATCCCTCCACTGCTTGCCATGATATAAGCATCTGAAAAAAAAAAGTATCACAATTTAATGCTAAATGCTAAGCATTTCACTGCACAATGACTATCATCACTGTATAATAACATCTGACAAATAGGCCATTACCATCAGAGAGGAGGCTTTTAAATCAGGCCTTAACTACTTTTATTAAAGGCTTGGAAGGTAATCACTGAAATTATTTTTTTTTTTCTTGTGTGTTTATGCTTCTGTCTGGAGTCTGTAGAGATTTGCCAGCTACAAGCTATCTACTACCTGTTGTGAAATACCAATAATGAGATAATACAAGCAATTAGAAAAGCATTGCTCACTCCTGCAGAAGTGTTATTACCTCAAATGAATGTTTCTGAAGGGAATACACAATAGTGTTTCAGTGACATTTTTTTGTACCCATATTTTCCCAAAGATACCTTTTGTTTCTTACATATCCTGTCTAATCAGTAACTCACAGGTGGCTGCAAAATAGTGCTAAGGCAGTAAATATACTCCCTTGGGAGTAAGTAACATTAAATCTCAAATCCACAGAAAACAAGGTCAGTTTATGATCCCTTTATATATGATGTCAAAACAGAGTATCTTACAAACACTTCTTGGTTAGATTTAATGTTATGTTTCTTAAACATTTCAAAATCTGTAGTCTGTAACTAGACTTGCCACAGTGTTGTGCTCTAAGGGTGAGAATTACACCCATGGATCCCACCTCTTAGCATCCAGATGTAAAGCCTATATATCTCCCACACTCCAATGCTGCGCTGTGTGTTTTTTCCCAGCCTGAGACCCTGTGTGATGGTCCTGGCTCATCACCCTTGTCTGTGACTCACTAAGTTCTTCGCATATGGGGAGGCAAAACATGGGCTTTCATAAGGCAGAGTTATGATGTGGAGCCTACCACTTTGGCCCCCTGGTCTGCCAAGGGCTTTTCTGCTATTTTACCTCTTGTTTCTGACAAGACAAAGTGATCCTGAGGTTTTCCAGACTGTTAGTGATTTCTAAGACAGTAGGAAGGGATGTACAAAGCCATTACCATGTGTGCAGGTCTGGAGCCCTCAATATAAGAAGGATATAGACCTGATGGAGAGGGTCCAGAGGAGGGCCACAAGGATGATCAGGGGGATGGAGCACCTCTGCTACGAGGACAGGCTGAGGGAGCTGGGGTTGTTCAGCCTGGAGGAGAGGAGGCTCCGGGCAGACCTAATAGCAGCCTTCCAGTACCTTAAGGGGGCCTACATGGAGGCCGGGGAGAGCCTGTTTACAAAGGCCTGCAGTGACAGGATGAGGGGCAATGGATTAAGCTGGAGGGGAGCAGATTTAGATTGGAGATGAGGAGAAAGCTCTTTACTGTGAGGGTGGTGGGGCACTGGAGCAGGTTGCCCAGGGAGGTGGGTGAGGCCCCTTCCCTGGAGATATTCAAGGTGAGGCTTGATGAGGCCCTGGGCAACCTGGTCTAGTTGGGGGTGTCCCTGCTGACTGTGGGGAGGTCGGACTAGATGACCCTTGGAGGTCCCTTCCGGCCTGGACAATTCTACGATTCTATGATTCTATGATTCTATGAATTTGAGTGAAAACACCATCCTCATATACACAGCCCCAGATGCCCTTTTAGCTGTTGAGTGAGTGTACTTCCCTGCAGCAAGGATGATTAGTGGGCTCCTGCCCTGTTCTGGTAATGTCTTCACCATGGAGTACATCTATCTTGGACAGTGAATTCTGCACCTCAAGCTGGTGGAGATGAGTTCTCAGGTATGTATTCCCAAGTTCCCATGGGCGTCTCCCCACACACAGGCTGGACACATCCACACTGTATAGGATTTGTTTGTGGATCTCCTCTGGGCCCCAATTTTCAAGTGTAAGCTCTAAGACACAAAAAAATCTTTTGATGTGTAGCTTCTCTTTTTTTTTACTTTTTTAACAAAAAGGCTAAGTGAAATTTATATAAAAATATATATAAAAATATTGAGAACCAGAATATTCAGGAACCAGAAGTGTTTGGGATTTAGCAATAACTCTTATTTCCTGGAGTTACAGTGTGAGAAAAAGTGAATACTATTGTCTTTATACTCAGCCATACAGAACACACTTACACACAATGAGATGCAGAAAAAAAAGACTGCAGCAGGACAAATGTATAATTATCATGCAGACTACTTCTGGGTTTGTTTTGTTTTGTTTTTATTTGGTTTATGTACTACATTTTTTTGTAACTTGTTTTACAATTCAAAGGGACATTATTATCAGTTTTCGGGCAAGTATTTCTTCTTTTCCCTTTAATGAGTTTGTTAATTTAACAAATTAGTGGTTTTACATGTGCTATTGACTACTAAAGGCTCAGTTACAACAAAAAGCAACATTTAGGCCAGAAGAGTGAGAGGTTCTTAGCTATCAAAGAATGCAAATTAATTTGCAAAATCAGGTGGCATTGTCACACCAAACCAAAACTCTCAAGCACATTTTTCCCTCTGTTTTAATAACACAAATAGGAAAGCTCTTGCATGGTAAGAATACGAGTGGTACTTATCCCCTTTGAGCCTCTTGCCTTATTGATAGATTCAATGCTGGACTGGGCAAACCAGCAAAGAAATCAATGCCTAGAGACTACTTCATATTTTTTGCTACCCTTGTAGAGATGACAGCTCCTTAAGCAAAACAATGGGCGGTACTTGCCACATTAATCTCCTGCCAAACCTATTCCACAATCCATGTAGTTGAAATCAAAACAAGCTCAGTGGATGAAAAATGCAAAAGAGTAAATCATGAAGAGCCTCAATTAATAAGGTGCTAAAAGAAACTTTTGCCATTTGGTCTGTAGAAACAAAATATTTCCACCAGTACATACATAGAGAAGATCTTAGAAGTCTTGCAGGCCTTCCTTGAGGAGATCTGTCCTTAACTGGAACTTTAACATGAGAAACTCAGGTTGACTTCACCAGTCACTGAATGATGGGAAGGTTTGTCTAAATTGTGTCCTTTCCTTTAGATTTAATTTTTATCACCAAAAAGAGATTGCTTCAGGGACGTGGGTTGGCAGCAGTTGAAAAAAGGTATATCTTTCTCTAGGTACATTTAGAATCAGATGGTGGAACTGATGGAATAAAGGATCTTATATACCATCTATATTTTAAAAAGGAGCTAAGGAAATTTCAAGTAACACTGGACAATTAATCTAGAATTCTGCAGTGTGAATACATCAGAAACACTAATCAGTGGTAGTGTCTAGGGGACTACCCAGTAAGCAGTAATTTATTTAAGTGTAGTCAGTATGTTTTTGGAAAAATGAGTTTATAGCCGGTATTTGGGGTTTTTTCTTTTTTAAAGATGTAACAAAAAGCTGTGAAAGTCATAGATATAGCATGTCCATTAATTTACAACTGCTTTTTCAAAGAACTACACAGGCTGTTAGCTAAGAAATTCCCATTAGAGATGACAAAAGAAACCTTATTTCCTGCTTTGGAATTGTGGGTGCAACACTTTTTGAAATACACCTACAAGGCGGGTGAACACATTACAGTGATGACCTACTGGTTTGGAACTCCAAGAGAGAGACAATGTTTAAAATAAATGGGCAGAGGGAGGCAATGACTACGGATGAGCACTAAAGCAATTCTGTTCACTTTGTAAAGCAATGACCCAAAGGAGGAGAGGTGCAGCAGAGAGATAAAATTTCCTGATACTAAAAACCAGAGATGTATAGTAATAATTGACCAAACAAAAGAAAGTATAGTACAAAATTATAGCACAAAATTACAGACTAATTGCCTGAATGGATAAATACAGTTCAATACTGAGAAATTTAAATTCCTGTAGCTAGAGGGAGTTTCATACTAAAAATAAGAAAAAAACCCATAATTTTAATGACCAAACATAATAGAATTCTGAAAAGCATCTGAAGATAATGATTATAAAGAATAAACAAACATTTTATTGTTTTTTTTTTCCTATACAGAATCACAGTGTATCAAGTATAGTGTGGACTATTGTCCTTGTACTGAGAATAAAACTGCACAAACATGGTTGCTTTGGTGCCTTGGGAGTCTTGTTGGTTGTTCTAATGTCACCTGGCCTAAAATTCACTGCACTCCCAGTCCCTGCCTGCGCATTGTTGTTGTGTCCCTGGGGAGTCTCAGTCTGTCTTGTTGTAGGAAACCCAGCAATACAGAAAATCCCAATGCCAAGCTTTACAGGAGAAGGTAGTTTTATTTTTAGGCAAAACTGTTGTCATTCATTCACACTCATGTTCTCCTACTTATATACTCATATACACCAGGATGCTTGTATGCAGGCTGTCTGTCCAGGATTCCCTTCAGTAGCCTGGAGAACAAACAATGCCAGCTATCAAGTCTTCCTCACACCTCATGGTTTGCACTTAGTTTGGTGGCCGGTTTGTTTTGGGTGTGCTTTTTCATATCTTTTATGGGTTGACAGTGTTTGGCTTCTCTATTCTGTACCAGCTGTGTGAGCTGTTAGTATTTACTTACTGTACTTTGTTTGTTTCTCAATTTGTGCGTCTGGGGTCTTGGCAATCTGTAGATCTGGTGGACACCATACATCAGTGTATGTCATTCTAATAAACCCACTCTTGGTATTTGTTCCTTCCATTTTTTTCCACACCAGATGTTAAATTTTGTCCTTCAAACATGATAATCCTATTATTTCTCTACATTGTTGAGTTACTGTTAATCATATGACCTCATATCACAAGGACAGATAGAAATTCTTGGTCCAAGAACAATCCCTTCATGGTGGCAAAAAGTATACCCTAAACCAGGCCTCAAAGAACAGGGTGCAGTAGAGGATTTCTTTCTTGCAGCACTCAGAGCCAGCCAGAATGATATTTCACCATATCAGAAGAGCAGTTACTAGGGGTTTTGGCTTTGAGCTGTGCCTCAGTGCTTGTGGGATCATAAGATAATTCGTGCTGGAAGGGACCTCAAGCTATGATCCATCCTCTTGCTGAAGGCATGGTCAGTTACGAGGTCAGACCAGGTTTCTCAGAGCTTTATTCAGTCTGGTCTTAAAAATCTCCAAGGACAGAGAGCACACAGCCTCACTGGGCAAACTCTTTTCAGTGCTTGACTGTTCTTGTGGTGAAGAAGTTATTCCCAAACAAGGTAGATGATAGATATCGCTCGTTGAGTTTTGTGGATGCAAGTTTCAGATTTTCCTGATTAGAAGATACATGGCCTGATTCAGAAACATATGAATGTGTAAGGTGGCAGAGAGATTTGTATGAGTAAGACAAATGACTGTCTGCTTTCACAGGGCATTCATGGGAGTCTGATCATGTTGCAGTAAATTGCTCTCACGAAGAATTCCAGTCACGTCAGTGGATCTGTTGCATGGACATTTTAGGCTGAAAGCATGGATCCTAACACTAGGCCCATGAAAAAATAGATTTCTGAATTACATTTCATTAACATCATGGAAATGTTGGCTCTCTGTAGGAAAAAGAGTAATTGTGATTCAGGGAAAAGTAATAGAGGGAGCTTCTCAGATGATGCTGAGATAGACCTCCAGACTGCATGATGCTATGCCAAGTTATATCCTCAGAGGAACTGGTCTGCCTAGGGTAAATCTAGAAGACATGATTCTGATCCCACAGGCAAATGAAGTCACAATCTGAAATGGGGTTCAAGGTGATATGAGGGGTAAGATCTGTTTCATGGATGTGGCTCCATTAAATGATGCATAAATTTACATATTGTTGCATGTCAGTGTCAGAAGTAGTCACATCGAACAGTGCCATTAACACTGGTAGAGTATTATATCTATTTTCAGCTAATCAGAGACCTCATGGTTGATTTTACCTCTCTGCTTTGACAGAACAGTTAGCCTGAGTAATTTTGTGGGTTCCATGGATTCGTAACATGCAAAGAGTCAATAATGCATGTGGTCGATGAGCCGCAAATTCACACAGACCTGCCATTGTATGTCAGGCTGTCCAGCCCCCATGTCATTCTTTCAAAGCTCTCTGTTTTTTCAACATCCGTTATAAAAGTCTTTAACTGGAAACAATATATGAGGAATAATATATTTAAGCTATATCAATTTACTGTTGCCTTGGCACTTTCTTGGTTTTTGCAGGATTGTACATCTGACAGTTCTGCAGCAATGACATGGGTGTTCCTCACATATGGGAATGGAGTCGCCTACCTTTAGATATCTAAAGTGAAACATCTGTGCCTGGGCTAGGAATGCTATGTTCCTTTTATCACCAAACAATCAAGATCTTCAAACGGTGAGTCATTCTAAGCTTGATACTTTAGATAACTGTCTTTGGAGGAGAGATGAATTCCCTCCCAGAGGTGCCTGTCTCCATTGTCTGTTAGAAGAGAAAGGATTTACCTTATTCTAGTCCAGATTTAGACATCTAATTTGAATTAGGGCAGATAGCTACTACCATAGGTTTTTTTATCATTGCGTTTTTAACGTACTGCTTTCCATATAACCATTTCTAGCTTTACAAAGGTGATCTGCATTCCTTGTCCTGACATACGAATGGCCTTGCCAAGTGCTTCAGATCTGTTTGCATGGAAATTGATAGATCCAACACAAGGTAACCAGAACACTAAAGGGAACATAGAAACTTGGAACTCCGAGAAGAGAGAAGCTGGGTGTATAACAAATGATAAGTAATGGTGTTTAGCTCCTTGAAGAAATTGCTTAAGCACTGTGCATAACTAAGCCAGGGGATCTGTATTATTACTGTTCTGTAAAATAAGCTAGAAGAAATATTTAATTCTGCAGGTAACAAATTACTAGCCACCAGCAAAGATAGTAAACAAATGAAAAGGACAAATAAGAAAACAAAGCTGAATTTCAGCTAGAGTGCAGAACAAGTGATGCACTCTTCACTGATACTTTCCAGTGCCTAAGAACATTGTATCTTTCTTGTGTTTGTTTCTTTAAAAATACAATGAATTCCAGTTTATTATTTTTTAACCTTTTTTATTTTTTTTTCCGGTAGTGGCCTCATTTGTAGCTTTGTCAGCTCACAGCTGTGAGGTAGAAAAGCCAGCACTGAAGAATTCTAAATGAGAGTTAGTTGTAGAAAATATTCCCTAGCCAACAGGGAGGGTTGGTCTGTGTTAGCTGGGTTTCCCTCTTGACTCAAAACGTCATTAACACTGACATGTTGGAACTGATGCTGTGCAATGTAAAGCCTCACATACTGCAGTATTTTCTACAGCAAGAGGTGGACACTATTCTGGCGGATTCTGCAGTACAGGGAATCCCCGGGGCTAAGATGAAGCCCTGAATCCATTTCTCCTTTGCTGTTAGTTGCTTGGCCAATTCCCTGACCATCTGCAGAATTCTTTATTTATGCCACTGTTTCATTTGCTTCTCTGAGGTGAGCTCTAAGGAGAAAGCAGAAAGATTATTTCAGCCTTGCTGCATAATGTCTTAGGATCTGTCATTCAAACAGGGCATCCCTAACCTAGCAAACTGAATCCTGCCTTGGATTGACTGACTAGCTGGGTGGTGAATGAATATCCGTGAAGGGAAGGCAAAGTTCAGTGCCCTTAAGGGCCTTCTTGCACTCCGGTAACATCACAGAAACAGTTGTAGCTGTTACAGCTGTGATAATCTGATGGCAGAGGAAAGCAAAGGTTTGTAGGTGGAGATAAGAGGTTTTATTTGACCGGCTAGCCAAAATGGAAAGGAAGAATCAAGCTCACAGGCATGCACAATCTTCTAAAGTAAGTGTATGCACTGGGGAGTTACTTTTGAAAGAAAGAAAAACTCCTCCTTGCTGTTTCAAGGTATTTCTGTATACAAAAGAAGGGAATTTTTTCAGGTCAGTGAGAAATGTGAGCATTGTAAATGTGTTTTAAACTGTATCTTAAGAGAGTCACCTGCTGATATATTTTAGCTATCAATACAATTTGCATACATTTGTTTCACCTGCCTTCCCTTTACAAAATGCAGTTATACCCTAGGGAAAATATTTACTGTTTTAGCCCTCACAATAGCAGAAAAACAATAGTCCTTATTTTAGTTCTCTGTCCCAACCTCTATTCCTAACTGTATCACAAAGACTTGTGGAATGAAGTGAATCTCCCTCTCTGCTTGTACTCTTTTCCTTTGTCTGTGGCTGGGTCCAGAATACTATTTTGACAATACAGCTATGTTACCTAGAAGATATATATGCAGTTAAATATCATACTTGAAATTTACATGTCTATTTTCTTTCTTAGATCTCAAAGGGAACTATAAAAAAGTGTAAACACTCCCGTTGTCATTTCATATACGGAGAAAGCAAGACACAGTCAGAGGCAGAACTGAGAACAGAAGCAAGCCTTCTTATCTCTAGACATGAGCTTGTCATTTTAGACCAACTGTATTGTCTAGTTTTGGTTTTATGGGGAAAAAAACATATATTTGAGGCTCTAGCATGCAATGTGTGAAACTGCATGTAGTGATGTGTCTCATTAAGAGTTTCTTTTTTGCAGAAATAGCTCATCTAAAACCTCTTATTGCCCTGTACAGTCTGCTTAGAGACTTTCTACTCAGGGAATAAATAAGAAAGGAGGTTATTTGTTGTCTTGGTTTCTGACTAAATTGCTGATAGCAGTCAAAAACATTTCAGGGGAGAAAAATAGTCTCTGCTAAAAAAGCATAAAGGAAGTTTGTTTCTCCTAGACTAATTCTATAACCTTTTGGGTGTTGATCTGAATATATTTATGAATGAAGATATGATTTATGCTTCAAGTGAAAAGGAAGATGATAAAGATGAATTAGATCAGCCAGTCCATTTGATCATCAAGGAAGCTGCAGTGGCAACTCTTTGATAGAGAACAAAATCATATTAAAATGATAAGAACAGAATTAACAGGGAACACAGAAGAAGGAAAAAATGATAAAGGAGATGCTTTTAGGAGACTAAATAACAAAAAAATCCTTGAATTGTGAAGCAAAAATATCTCATTGTGAAACAGAGGCTCACTATTTGATTTTGGGAGCTAAAATATCAAATAGCACTGTAGACTTACGTCAGAAACAGCAGTTCCACAATCAGGCAATTAACCGCAGTTAGGATCAGGAGCAGATAGTCAGGAGACGGCATATTAAGCTCTTCCTTGATATGAAATCAGAATTTGATTTAATTATTGACGTGAATAGAGCTACTGCAGGTCACATAAGGGTTTCTAGTCACACACATTGTTGCTTTCTGTTTTCATATACCTGTTTCATCATCTGCAGAGTGAGGCTAATACATGCTTCTTTCGGGAAGCATTATGAGTTTTGTCAAAGAAATAAAAAGTTATATTTTTTTGTTCTAGGGTTTATTACAGATCTATTGTGGTGTTGCTCAGAAATGTTTCCCCCTTGGGAAAAAATGACAAAAACAAAAACTGAAAATCAATTTTAAAATATTTTGTGTTTAAAAAAGAGAATATTGGACGTCTGAAGTATTTTGCTTTGAAAAGGAAGGCTAAATGGGATTTGTATCCAAACCACAGATATCCATATCTAAGAATATTGAAAAAGCAGGGAATAATTACTTTTCTTCACATTCTCTAAGGTTTAAAGAGACAGGTGGGTTTCAAACAGACTTAAGATGTGCAACTGAAACAGTTTATCTTGAACAGAATAAACTGGGTTGTGTTTATTTCTGAACAAAAGAAAGACTGTGAGAAACACTCTTCTTTCTTATTTCAACATTAATGATTAAGATCTTCCTAATTATAGATTTCTCAGAAAAGCAAAAGAAACCCAACACCAGACATCTTACAGACTATGGCTTTCTCACAGCAACTACAAAAGTTCAAAAATTTAGTCCAGGAAAGTCCAGCATTAGGAAAAAAAGTTCACCCTTTCAAATTAGTGCTGTGCGTTTCTGTACTATGGCTGCCTGACTGTAAAAGTTCCTCCCGGGCAGAGTGTCCCTGAATCCCTGTTCAAACTTTGCCTTTCAAAGACAAAACAGAGTGCTTTATGCTGCTGTGTAAGCTGGAAATGCTGTGGTTTAGATACAGTATTTGACACTTCACAGCAAGAAGCTATTACTAATTAAACAGTCTTGTTTTGTGAAGTTTGTGAACTTCATTAAAAGTATAGAAAGCAGTGTTTACACTTAATGCAAACAATCCAAGGTTAGAGGCTAGGCACCTATTTATTCACAAAGCTCTTGGGTTTTCAGGACCTTTTAGCTCCGTTTTGTTCTGTACTCAACTACTTGAGCCTGTTTAAGATTTTTTTAAAATTCTTTTTATTTTTTTACATTATAGACTTTACGAATTCTCAAGACAAAAATAGTAATCTCTGCATGGTTTTTTTCTTTTAATGCTTGATTTTGATGCTGTGTGACATGAGTTAATATCAAGTCAATGATGAGTTCAAGTGCAATAAATGCCTTAGAAGGGAGATGACTGAACTGCTTTGATGGCATCTTCTGGTAAAAATATACGAGGAATACACGACAAAGAAAAGGAGGTCAATGAAAAAATAAATGAGAAATAGCAGAGGAAAGGAGATGGTAGAAGATCAAAGGTGCATTTCATGCAGAGAGACATCACAAAGAAAGCAAAGGCCAAAGAATTTTACCCCAAAAATGGAGCACCTGTGAGTCACCTACGACAGGCAGCATTTCCATCTGTCTGTTACGGCAGGGCTATCATCCATAAGCCTAGCTTTAGGCATATGTGGTTTTTTGAGTATTGCCCTTCTAGGGCACCCATTGACTATATAAATTCCAGATTGCAAAATCAGTCCTCTAATTCCTGTTTTTTCTATTGAGTTTCTAGCAGAACTCCATTGCAGTGATGTATTTTGTAACCTTTTCTTTAAGGGGAGGAGAATTTCAAAGCAGAATGAGAAGCTGGGCAGTTTCATGTGTGTCTGCTTATCTATTGACTTTTACTGACCTTTTACCTTTTGGTAAAAAATGAATTGTGTAGCTCAGCACAAGTTGGAAGAATAGTAATGCAGAGAGAAGTCTCCTTGTTTCCACATATAGCAAGCAGACTGATTTTGTTTTCACTTTTAAATTTCTTCTATTCATAATGTGGAGTTCTCTTTGCTCTGAAAAAGGGGCTGTTTGGCACAGAAATACATTTTTAAAATACATTTTAATGCACCTAGACAGTCTTGTCTCCTGTTCTCCAAAGCAGAAATCTGAGAACATTATTATCAACAACAGTAAATTTGAGGTATTTAGCATGAGTTCCTCAGACAGACCGTTCTCTTCAGTAACAGCTATTTGTTTTTCCAAATTCAATGACGGTTTCTGTATCAGTCATTTACTTACTGTTTTTCTTGCATTTTTTTTCTACCCTACAAACATATTCACATCTTCAAAACAATAGATACCAATACTGTTCCTTCAAAACCTCACTAGTGAATTTGGAAGTTGGAGCAGAGTTTGGTCTTTTACAAATAAGGGCATCATCTTTAATTTTTTCCTCCCATGGCAAAAGTAGCATTGATGAATAAACCTAAAGGAGCAGTTCTTCAGTTTGAAAGTATTTCTCCTATATAATAGTCATCTTTGTACAAGGCACTCTGCATACCACTGGTCTAAACATACTCTATGGGTAATAACTGCTGCTTTGTATAAACAAAGACTACACACAGCTTTGACTTAGATAAAGTGAAGTCAAAACAGAATCTAATGCCATTTCTTCATGTCACTCTTCATCTGCATTTTAGTTTGAGTAGAAAGAAGGAAGAGAAATACAGTCAAGTGAGATTTGGCTTATGGCACTGGCTGCTGGAGTCAGGTATTGTATTGCTTGTCTCCCATTGCTACTAGAAATTTATGTCTTGAACCATGAAAGCTGAGCCACATGTTTCCTCTAGGGCTTGGAAGAAGAACTGAAAAGATAATGAAAATGTTTGCTCAGGATGTACAAAACCTCAGTAGGCAGGTCATGTATTTTGAAGATATGCTTAACAACAGTAACAGTCTTACAGACGTTCTGGAGAGTAACAATTATCTCCCATATCATCTGAAGCATGAGTTAGTCACTTTGTCATTGAGTTCGGCACAACAAAGCAAAGGGAAGGGTCATTGTCATTTAATTTCTTGGCACAGGTACAGGGCATAATTTAATGGCTTGTGGCAGCCAAATGTGAAGTTCGCTGCAGAGGCAGAGGGCCTCACAGATTTCCCTTTTATCGTTATTCTGTAGAATACGGTAGATAATTTCCAAAGAAAATATGCCAGTACAGCTGTTATGCTGTTGATAACTTGTCTTTCATCTGTGAAATCGCTTTTAGACTTGGTACCTGCCTTGAACACGAGCACTACATCTTTGCTACACTGCTGGATTCATTTGAAAGATACCCTGCTGCTGCAGCTTGGAAGGAGTGCTGTTGAATTTGAAGGGCTTTTTTGGATTCATGCAATGATCACCAAGGACAGGCATCAGTTATAGGATATTTGCATAGCAGTTTTCAGAAATAGTAGTCGAAAGCAAATGTTGTAAAAGTGAGGATAAAGGGAACTTTCTTATCACTAGCCTAACTTAAGTATCATTCAGTATTCATCTGGCTCTTCTCTAGTGTCTGTTCTAATAATTACCTTCCCTGATTGCAACATTTTTAATAGAAACATGCTCTGCTAATATCTCCAAAGCAGGCAGATATCAATCCCATTTAACAAATTCATTTGCAGAGAGGTAGGTGGCAACACAAGAATTCAGATCTTTGTGCCTCCTGGGCTCCTGCTTACTGCTTGAACTGAAAAGAGAGCTCTGTTATCTCAAGCCAGAAAACATGCTTTCAGGTTTTATGCACTCTTCTTTAATACTATTTTGGGGTGATATTTATCTCTAAGGAACCACATGATTTTAATTCAGAAGGACACTTATTGCAGCCTTAAAAGTACACTGCAATCTCTAATTGATCAATGTGTTTTTCAATGTGCAAGTGCTGATTAAGGAAAAAAAAAAGAGAGAAATATCAATAACAGCATGATGATTTTAACTAGGATATGGGTGTTGCTGTATTTACATGAGGGGATCATGTCATGCATTCAGTAAGAGCTGCAAAATTTTTTCATACTTACTAATATACATATTGGAAAAATATTTTTAAAGAGTAATGACTTTATTTTTTACTTATTCACCCCCATTTCTAATAGGCAAAAATATAATTTTAAGTTTTTTTTCTTCTATTCATCTTAAGAAGCCAAGGTTATTGTTCCTTTTATGTCTTGCAGGTCATGAGCTAAAAAAACCTGAGCTATACTAACTCCTTGTTCGTGTGTCCCCAAGTTGTCAGCAGAACTCCCTGCAGCATTCTCAGATGCCTGAAAGAGAAAGGAGGCATGGAGAGCAGTAAGATGATATTTATGCGAGCCATATCCTTGCAGAGCAGAGAACGGGCTTTCTTTCCAAAAAAATTATCTCTTTGCCCAGATAATTAGTCTGAGCTCGAAACAGCAGGAGAAACAGTAATGTTTATTTTTGCATCTGACTGTTCACTTTACTCATGCAATGATTTAGAGACAAGAAGCACTCACTTTGCCTTTTCTGGTAACCTGGAAATTAACTCATTAGTTTAAGGAGGGGAATTATTTCTACAGTTGCACATATAGGGTTTACAGCAGCGGTCTTTCTGTTTGGGCATGTAGGGATAAGAATGCATAAAACCAGTGCTTTTCTTAACCATTTGATAGCATGCTCTCCTCAGATGACTTTTCCTGCTGTTCAGAGAAGCTGCAGTTTACCTTTGGGACATGCTTTGAGCTAAGCTACAAATGACTGTCTTTTATTGTGGTCTACCTACAGTATGCTGTTGGTCTCAAACAGGCAATAGTGTGAATGCATGTGTTGGTTTACCTTGATATCAGGTGTTTGCCTATTAGGTTGTTTTTCTTGTAAATGCATGAAGAAAACTGCTATTTTGTGGCCAGCTCATTTATTCAGAAAGGCAATAATGTTTCACTTTATTGTTTGCTGTATGGTCCTGTAGCAGGAAGTCTAGGATTAACCAGTCCAGTATAGGTCAAAAAAACAACCAAAAAACCAACCAAACAAAACCAAAACATGTCCTGATAACAAAACTATAAATCTAAATTATTCAGAAAAAAGTATTATGGACTTTTGAAGTAATGAAAATAGCTGATGTGTAGAGAGACTACAAATACATCCACCAAAAAGCATTCTTTTTTTTAGTTACCTTCTTTTAAAAAACATTTTATCAATATTTTATTGGACTTTTTTGCTCTAAAGCCTTCCAGCTCACAGTAAAAGAGTAGGAATGGACAATGTTGGGGAATGGCTTTTGCATCTCCATACTGAAAATTTACCCATAGCCAAAATATGAATATAATATTCTAAATGACAACCCCAGTAAGACAAGTCTGACATGACAGTTCACTGCATCAGAAGTCGTTCTACTGCCTTTTGGCTTGGCTGTTGCATAGCTATTATACAGGCCAGCAGAGTGCAATCATCTCCAATGTAGCATTTTATATACATTACACAGGCATGAATTATTGCTAATGCAGCATGCCTTTCTTCTACATCAGTGCTCTTCTGATTATTCTGAGGACTAATGTTAGTGTACCCCATAAGTTTTTATAATATATGTTTTGTGCGGTTTGCATTGTATAAAAACAAATTGGAAAAAACGGAGCTCTTTGCAGCAGAGTTTAAGAGCTGAAGTGATGGAATAGACTGGTATAGCCGGCAGAGGGGAGGTGCTGCTTTTAGCAATGGGAAAACTAAATGTTTCTCTGAAACTGCCCAGATCAGAGGTTCTCATATTGTTGTCCTTGAATCATGATTAGTCTTCGGGATATTCACTTTTCATATTCATTGATTCGTATTTTATGCTGTCTCTCCTTATTTTTAAGTCCTACTAAGCTGCACTCAAAGATGGCTAAATGCACTCAGCACTTTCATAATATCATCTTACTTCCCTGGCCACAGGCATACCATCTCACTGTTAACAGGAGAAATCATCCACATAATTGAAATGAAGAAGGAAGCTGTCCCACCAGATGTTGTCTAAATGGTATTCCTCCTAAAGAGGGTGATTAATCTCATCCAACATTCACCATGTATAAGGTAGGAGTCTAAATTAGTTGTTTATGTTCTATTTATAAACAGTGAGGAGAGTTAAGAATCTCTTAAACATATCTTAAGGTGGGTTCTGTCAGCTTCCAGAAGTGCTTGTTGCTCTCTATTGTCTCTAAAGAACCCTTGATACCTACTTTACCCTGGACACTGATTTTTTAAGCAATTACAGTTAAGTGAGATGAAGTCCATCATCAGGTATTGTGGAGTTCTGTGGAATTAATACAGTTCACCATGACACAAATTCATTTTGCCAATGTGCTCAGCTAGGCCAAATAAAAGGCAGTTTAGAAGCAGAGGCCATTAAGATGTGCTACCAGAGCACCAAGACCAAGGGAATATTTTCAACTCTTTTCCAGAGCACTTGAGAACCTAATCTATGACAACACATAGATCCACCTTATTCCTATTCTTCTGATAGAGACTTCTGGAAATCTCATCTGGTAGTTATAACCAGTTGAATTAGAAAGAATGACTTACCTTTGCATTTTTATTGCAGTCACATTTTGAATTTATAATCTTAGTTTTCATAGCAAATTTTTGCCTTTCTTGCTTCTTTTATGTTCATCTGTCCTAAACTAGTCTCATACAATATGCTTTGCTATAATGTCACATGCGAAATAAAGCTGAAAAATGTTTTTTTGGAATATCCATGTGAGAAACTGCCTTCCAGCTCATATCTGCTTTACTGTAATGACTCAGGTATCTCTGGTTTATTTGATAACATGAACATATTAAAAATAAGGTAAACTGATTTGTTCCAAGTTTCTGCTTGAAGCTAGGAGCAGTGACTAAGCTCATTTGCATGGCAGAGTCCCTTACACCTTCAGCATGGTTTATGTGCAGAACTGGGTTCATTGCTTGAATTTGCATCTCTAACTTAGTAGAGGTATTCAGAATTTCATTATCTTTGTGCTTTAAAAACCATGCTAAGATCCTTTATTACTAAAAGGAGTTCAAAGCAATGAAACTTTAAATACAAATCCCTTGAGCTATTATGTAAGTGTCATGTATTTCACAAAATTTAAATTAAGTAGTAGTAATAGTAAGGAGAAGTTAGGCATGGAATGAAGAATCTTTCTATGCTAATTTAAATTTGTTTTCTTGTGTTTAGACCTGCAAAGTTTCTTTGGAAAATGAGTTCATCCCCTTCTTAGTCCAATGTTGACTTAATAGCTTTAACTTGACTGTCTATGTAAAATTCAGCCTTACATTCTGGGCTTTCAACATCTTTCTGTTTGGCACAAGTAACTCTGCTTTATTTCTAAATGTCTGTATAACAGTGTACTGGATGAATCCTTTACTAGTACGACACATAAATCAGAGAGGATTTCGGATTTCTGTATTTTGTATCACTAGTTGTTTCATGTCTGGCTAACAGTTGTAAATGTTCACAGAAGATTTACATGGCAAATATTTAACAGGAAGAAAATGCTTTCCTTGACCTTCCAGAAAGTTGCTTTATTTTTGCATACACACTCATATTGTACGTAAATATGCATGCATATTTGTTTTATATATGCACTCTATGCTATACATCTTCCATCTCATAATATAAACTATTTATGATATATATAAATACATATAAAATATTTATGTTATATATAAATGTGTCTGACAGTTAGTTGGTCCTTAAATCAAATCCAGGTGAATCCTAGCTTGGTGAATGCCATGCACTTCTTTATCTGGTTAAATTTAAAGTAATTTTCTAAGCTTTCTATGGCTGTGTTTAAAAAATACCTGATGAGATCCATTTGCCTCAGTTAGATTTTTAAATGTTACAAGTCTACGAGCAAATCACTATCTACCCTCTTTATAGCCAATGGAGAGGAAATAGATTAAATGAACTGGCTTGTGGATGTGCATATTTTTACTAAATTAAAAATTTCTGGTGTGATTAAATTAATTGCATCCCATGTAACTGAGCCGTAGAACTAAGTCTCAAGTTGATTTTGACCCCATAGAAGTCAGTGTCTGTCTCTTTACAAGATAATTCTGCTTCTACGTCAGGTGTGACAGTCATTGCAGGCATGTTTACAAGACAAGACTGATAAAAAGATGAATTGAGATAACACCTCCCCCTTTTTTTTCTAAACTTGTTTATCCAAAATGTGTATGGCCCTATTCCTAGTTCAAATGTTTAGTCAGAACATTAAGATATCTGCAGAAGGACCATCTCTGCAATGAAAATGGAAGGTTCAAAAACTGAGCTATTGAATTCAGGTTCTGGACACAGATCTTTTACTACTTGTAATTAGCTTAACTGTATCTTTAAATACATTTTTACTCTATATAATATGCTTTTGCAATATTGGTGAATAAAGTTAAATAGTAGAACATACCACTTTACTTTTGCACCACTTTACCCATAGAAATAGCATACAGTTTTAGAGCCATAAATGTAACTATCAATTGACACAGGATGCTATTTTAATGGTTTATTTCTTTAACATATTTTATTTATTTCTAAGACACCCTTTGATGAAATCTGAATTCTGTTGCAGAATGGTGCTATTCTCTGGAACAAGTGAGTATAAATATTCTCTGTAATTAGTTAATTCCTTATCTCTGTGTATTGTAACTCCTACATTTTGGACTCTAACTATTTTACTTTTCATAATGAAATTAAACTGATAGAATAGTTCTGCTTTCCATTTTTTTAATTTCCACTACCTAAACTTAGGTTCCTCGAAATTGCACACAGCCTTGATTCTCATTAGCTGTACTTAGAATTCATGGCACTTTCCACCATGAAGTAGGAAAGAAGTGACATTTAGTATCGGCTTGATTTGAGCACTCATTCATAAAAGCTTTTAGCTTTGATTGGAATGACAAAAGTGTCAATTCTTACCCTTTACAGAGCTTGCTGTGCACTGAAAATGAAGAATTTCAGTGAGTTCCTCTAGACCTGGGTGAAATTATTAAGAGGAGATAGAGGATGGCCTGACATCCAGTCTGGTAAGGGAGCATGTACCACGTTTTGTTGAATTAGCTTTACATTGGAGCTAATAATGTAACTATAGGAATTCAATCTATTAACTTGTTAGCACATAAACACAAATCTTTAATTCTTAAGGAGACCCAGCATTGGCTACTGACACAATTATACGAATTTAAGTAAATTCTTGGACATGTTCTTAGTGGATGAACTAGTTGAACAATTTGAATGCCTCTACAGTTAGCTAATTTCTTTCTTCTAACAAATTTATTTATTTATGTGTTTATTCTACAGGCTTGTGAAAGTAGTCTTTACATGGGGAACAGCAGCAAAGGGTAATATCTTACAGCATTAGAAACATTACTGGGCTGCAAAACTGTTGTGACTGCAAAAACTGTTGAGACTGCAAAGTACAAATATTTTAGAAAAGCTGTTTTCCCAGCATGAGACTGTCAGGTAACTGATTGCTTATTTTAATAATTTTCCAAATGTATGGATGGAGAATTCATGGATAAGAGATCTAAATATATGCGACAGTTGAGTTGTGTTGGGTGCCAATTGTTAACATACACCTGCTTTTTAGTGTTCCTTGTTTAACTGAATGTAATTATAACTGAGTATACCTTTAAAGCACAGGATTAATAACACTATTCAATACTGGATTTTATCTCTATTTTTTAATAGCGTGGTTTTTATTCTTATATAGCTATTATTTTTTTCATTCATGTGCTTTCTGCTGGGCAACTGAGATTATCATGAGTGTCTACCCAAAATAGAGAGGAAGTAAAAATTTTGATTTGTTTTGTTTTTTTTTTTCTTTTTTTTTCAGCTAGGACCTCTTATGAGTGGTATCCTAGGGAACCAGAAAGAATAATCATCAAGAAATGGGTTTTATAGAATCAAAATCTATAGTGTATGCAGAAGAATAGCCATAGATTCATCACATAGTGGATCAGATGCAATAATACATATATCAGCTGCTTTGTACTGTCATTGAAATAGAAACCTACTTTAAATCTTATTTAACAGTGCAGGCTGCTAGGTCCTTGCATCATCAGAGTAGTACATAATAGGAAAGGGAGTTGATGAATTTGATCATTGATCTTCACCAGTTCTGAGACTTACAAGCTTACTCAAATATTCATATTTAGCAGAAAACAGAACACAGAGCTTCTCTCAAAGCAACTGATAAGTATAATACAAATATTCTGGGCATTCTCTGTGATTAACAAACCATTTTTTTAAAAAACTGGTGAAATAGAAAGGATGATGTGACGTGCATATCAAGTGCTAAACTGATTAAACCTTGTTTTGTAAATAAATTATACATTTTTAAATTACTTTATTATCAGACTTCACTCCATTCCTTAACCCAGACTTTGTTGCTAGGATTGCTACTCTCAGTGAGCTGATTGCTTAACAAAGCTGTTACTTTAAAACTGATGCAGAATTCCTTACTTCTCAGTAGATGTACCTGGCTTGCCGAGGTTTTCATTTTCATAGGAGTCTCCTTCATAGGGGTCTCTTAAAATCCTAGATAGAAATCTAGGATTTTCTGAAAAGAGGAAAAGGAAAAGGAAAAGGAAAAGGAAAAGGAAAAGGAAAAGGAAAAGGAAAAGGAAAAAAAACAAGCGTGTTTGTGCTGTGCACTGCATGAGGAACACTTGTCCAGATGATAAGCTGTGTCTTGCCATGGTAGACTTACTGTGCATATTTGAGCCATATGTGCACAGTTCATGTGTGAACTCTGAAAATTCCTTGCAGCAAGTGTACTGTAGAGGTGATATATTCTCCCTTTTGCCATTAAGTGAAAATGACATTTATCAAAACATCCTCTTTACCCTCAAAGACATTCTGAGACACTGCAACCTTTGCTAATTGACGCAAAGAATTAGAGACAAAGAACACATTGGCAACATCACATAATGAGCTAGAAGAAACATCATTGTCTCACTGTTCCTTTGTCTTATTTGCATTATATTTGCCATCAGAAAAATAACAATCACAGGTTAGAAGTTATCTTGGAAGTATTAATTATTTAAGGCTTGTGTAAGTGATTTCAGAACATGCCATAAAGTGGTGCATAATTTCTTAGTTAGGTTCCTTATTTACTTGTGTATCCCATCCCTTATTTTTGTTTCACATCCCTTATAACTTAGAAGAGATGTGAAACTCCACATGTTTCAGAATTTTTACTGACTGTACTTGAGAGCTTGAGGTGACATAATGCAATAGCAATCTTTATTGTCTCAATACATCCTTTTGCAACAGAGCAGGTCAAAACCCAATGTGGCACCCCTACAATTCTCACTTCAAGAGCTTTTTTCTTTTTCTTCTTTGCCTTCTCTTTCTATGAGGTCTATTCCTCTTATTCCTATTCCCCTTTGTTGTCTCCATCTTGTGAGTTTCTCACTGTTACAGTTATAAAGTTTTCACTTGTTCCAGCAGCTTAAGTAGAAAATACTGGGGTCAGCATGAGGCTGCAATGCTCTTTCTTGTATGGAAGTTAGGAAACACAAACAAGACTGATCTTTTTAGCACTTGCTTCTACATTTTTAAAAGCTATGAAAAGGGAGCTGTGCAGACCCAGGTGACACTTACCTGCTTAATAATCATGTATTTCGTTTGCTCTCTGCTAAAAAAAGTAAATGCTTCATTGGCTGCAACTTCAAAAATATGTATGTAGGTAGAATAGAGAACTACATCTGGAGAGCTCAAGTAACTTTTTTTTAAAAAAAGAACAATTTCTGCAGTTCTAAAGTCTTCAAAGATAAGTGATACAGTATTTATTATTATTATCTATTTTCGTTAATTAGTAATAATAGTAATAATTCTTCAAAATTAGGCTTAAGCAAAATTCACTATCTGAATATTCCTATATTTGGGGGGAAGGCAGATTGGAGGAAGGATATTTTAGAATCCTTGCAAGAAAAGGAGGGCCTTTTGTCACCTTAATAACACCAAGATCTACATTGTCTTTATTTGCCTGTCCTGACTCAGTCATAAAACATACCTGAGTTTGGTTTTCAGCCTTGCAGGGAAATGACTCAGATAAAATACAGTAGTGATGCTCATTCTTTTCTGCTCACTTAGTTATCTCTACAGAAAATATAACACACTCACTGGAAACAAGACCTCAAAATCCCATCTGCCACAGAAGATGTGAAGGTCTAAACTAGCAGGGCAGAGGGTCACCTTTATATTTGTCGATAAATATTTGGCTAATTTAAACAGCAAGGAGACTGAAAAAATTTTTCCTTGGTATGTATGCTAGTGCTCCGCTTGGTAGAGTACCATTGAATAAAGCCTGGGAGGGAAGAGGGGTCCAAGAGAGCTGGTGAATATTCAAGGATTACCTGCTCCGAGCTCAGGAGTGATGCATCCCAACCAAGAAGGCAACAGGCAAAAATGTCATGAGTCCTGCATGGATGAACAAGGATCTCTTGAACAAACTCAAAAGCTACAGAGGATGGAAGCAAGGACAGGTAGCCTGGGAGGAATGCAGAGAAATTGTTTGAGCAGCCAGGGATCAGGTTAGGAAAGCTAAAGCCCAGAGAGAATTAAATCTTGCCAGGGATGTCAAGGGCAACAAGAAAGGCTTCTACAGGTAAGTCAGTGATAAAAAGAAGAGTAGGGGATATGTGGACCCTCTCTGGAAGGAAACAGGAGGCCTGGTTACTGAGGATGTGGAGAATGACTCCAATGACTTCTTGCCTCAGTCCTCACTGGCAAAGGCTTGATGCTGCTTAACATCTTTGTCGGTGACATAGACAGTGGCAAGTTTTCTGACGATACAAAACTGGGAGGGGTCGTTGACATGATGGAGGGCTGTGCTGCCATACAGCGAGACCTGGACAGGCTGGAGAGCTGGGCAGGGAGGAACTGGATGAAATTCAATAAAGGTAAGTGTAGGGTGCTGCACCTGGGCAGAAATAACCCCCTGCACCAGTACAGGTTGGGGGCTGACTTGCTGGAGAGCACCTCTGAGGAGAAAGGCCTAGGAGTCCTGGTGGACAATAGGATGACCATGAGCCAGAAATGTGCCCTTGTGGCCAAGAAGGCCAATGGCATCCTGGGGTACATCAGGCAGAGTGTGGTCCAGAGAGGTTATCCTGCCCCTCTGCTCTGCCCTGTTGAGGCCCCATCTGGAGTACTGCGTCCAGTTCTGGGCTCCCCAGTTCAAGAAGGACAGGCAGCTGCTGGAGAGGGTACAGTGGAGGGCTATGAAGATGATTAGGGGCCTAGAGCATCTTCCTTATGAGGAGAGGCTGAGGGACTTGGGTCTTTTTAGTCTGGAGAAGAGAAGGGTGAGAGGAGATCTGATCAATACTTATAAATACTTAAAGGGTGGGTGTCAAGAGGATGGGACCAGTCTTTTTTCAGTGGTACCCAGTGATAAGACAAGAGGAAATGGGCACAAACTTGAGTATAGAAAGTTCCACCTAAACATGAGGAGGAACTTTTTTACTTTGAGGGTGGTAGAGCACTGGAACAGGCTGCCCAGGGAGGTGGTGGAGTCTCTTCCTCTGGAGACATTCAAAACCCACCTGGACGCATTCCTGTGTAACCTGTTTTAGGTGGACCTGCTTTGTCAGGGGGGTTGGACTAGGTGATCTCTAGAGGTTGCTTCCAAACTCATGTGGTTCTGTGATTCTGTGATTGAGTGCAAGTTTGCCAACAACAGCAAGCTGTGTGATGTGGTTGACACACTGGAGGGAAGGGATACCATCCAGAGTGACCTGGACAGTCTTGAGAGGTGGGCCCATTCTATGATTCTATTATTCTATGTTTGATTTGTCTCATTTAGTCTAGCATTTGAGAGTCTCATCTTCAGACCCAAGCTTGAATTTATTTGGGAACTTCTGGAATGCTTAGTTTTCTGTTTAAAAAATACTTACTTTGCTTTTAATAGTATGCTGTGAGGCGTCATGTTTATAGGTAAGACAAAAGATTTTCAACTCTCTGATGTCTCGGAATCTGCAAGAGTACACTACAAGCATGGCTGTCAAATAAAAGGGCAACAGCACTAAAAAATCATGTAAACAAACTAATTATTTCCTGTTTTGGAATAAAACAGTAGGAAGGAATGTTAAATTTATTTCTTACTGCCCCAAACAAGATAAAAAAGAATATTTTCCAGTTTTCCTGGGGAATAAAACATTATTACTTTCTGTGGCGATTGTCAAAGGTGTTCCTTGGGAAGAGCCCTGCCCAGCCTGTGGCCATCTCAGAATGTCTTCTGGAAGAACTGACGAACTCTACTTATGCAGCTTGTGTACCACTTCACTCAATGAGGAGACGCTGTCAGTTCACAAATTGCTGCTGATACAATTAATCCATTATATATACAGTTTTGTCAGCAAAGTCCAAGGGAGAGAGGGGCCCTTGGTAAAGGAGGGTTTAGTTGCAGAATAATTCAGTAAACTGGACATATACAAATGATGCATTCAAAGGTGTCGAACAGTTGGCTGCCATGACCGTGAGGCTGCTATCGTCTTTCAGAAGTTGTGATGACCAGGAGATTTCTTCAATAACTTGAAAAAACCAAATATGTTCAGTCCTTGGGGAGAGGAATTCTGGCTGAATACTGGACTGCAATGGTAAGGGCAAATCCTCCAGGAAAGTGGTTATTCACCTCAGCACTTGGGAAGAGGCCTGTTGGAGTACTGTGTCCAGATTAGGGCTCACAACACAAGGGAAATATTGAAAAATTAGGGAGAGATCAATGAAGTACTGCTAAGGGGACTGGAGCACTTGAAAGACTGAGGGACTAACATGGATTTCATGGAGCTATGAAATTTTTAAGTAGATACAGAGGTACACTGAAATTATTGCATGCAATCAATTTCGGTAACACTTCAGAATAATTGTTAGGAGAGCTGTAACTCAAATGTATGCTTTGAAGTATGCAGGTACTATCTAAAAGATTGTACAGAAAATGGATTCACTCAGCTCTAACTTGAAGGCCAGACCCTGTGGCACATCACGACAATGGCATAACAAGATAAGGTCTTTTTCAAAGTACTTCTTATGCAGAAATGTGTGTGGCTGAAATCTTCCTGCTAAACAGAGTTTTCAGTGATATCTGTTGTTACATCTGCTGCCACTGGTTCACTGGATCTGTATATAGCAGAATATGAACCAAAGGGTATGTTTATAAATGAATGGTATGGGTATGGGTAGTGTATTTTTAAATTGTTAATCTCAGAGCAGGGAAGTGTCACCAGTACAGTTTTTGCTGGCATAATAAAGAAATTATTCTGAACCAAATCTACCCCTTCCTTTAAACAAACTGTGCAACAAGTAAAGATTCATTACCAGTTGATATAGGCACAAAAGCTCACACCAGTCATTCTAAATGCCAATTTTTGTTTGGCTTTTAAATGTTTAGCCGAAGTGTATGATTTCTCCCCCCCCTCCAAATTTTCTCTCTTTGTGAGAGAATTTCTTTGTCTATGACAAATTTTTTAGCTATGTGGAAAATTCTCTTAGAACCTCAGATAGTATAAATTGCCCTTGATTTACTGAAATCAGTAATCTATAGTTATTAGTTTTCCAGTAGTGATATAAAACGTTAATTGAAGTGGAATACCTAAAGGTAAACCTGAATCCCTCAAAATCCAAACAAATATTTAAACTAAAATTAGTCACAGTTTTAAGTAAGTCCAGCTTCAGTGTTTTTCAATGGAGTTATCTTTTGAGATGTCCAAGTTTGAAGCTTAAGCCAAAATTTGGGAGAAATTAATCTTTTTGGCTTCAAACAAAATAATCTGAGTTAAAACTGCCAAACTCCGCACGACTCTGCAAGTTATTTTCAACACCAGTGTCTCAGCTACATTTTTAATTTCAAGATCATGGCTTATTTTTATTTGAATTGTCTTTGAGAAAGCTCTTGCACAGGAATTAGCCAAAAGACTGTCTGGTTCATTTAAAATATGAAAACTGAGACTGTTCTTTAACATGAGATGTTTCCTTACAACATGAAGACTCATTTTGAGAGGCTACTCAGTGCAGCCTCTTGAATTAAGGGTATGGACATAGTCCATGGGTGAGTTGATTTGCTGTGTGTCTTCAATATTCTCTGTATACAACCAAATTTTGATGCATCCAACTTACTTATTTTTTGTGTTGCTTATAGCCTTTATTCCCTTCTACTCTCTCTTTTTTATATAAAGAACATTCTCTCTCTCCCTCTCTCTCCTCTCTCTTCATACTCAGGTTGTTATCAGAGTTGAGAAGCAGAATACTTTTAATATATGCTCAGAATACTGTACATAGGACTTATATTCCTCCCCTAGCTGCCCCCCCGCCCCCGTATTCTTATTCTCCTCTAAACCTCCTTCTGGTTTTTAAAGGCAGATACAGATGTTTTCTGGATGCTTCCATCTCCTGATTTCTGTCTGATGGCTTGACCTATTTTCAGATCCATCAACAATCACAACAATGAGATAATGCAGAAAACACAAATGCAGTTGTTTCAAAAGCAAGCCCAAATAACAGGCACTTCTAATATTCTCCCCCCACTCCCCACCATTTTTTTTTTCATTTTATACTGTGGAAGTAAATATGGTTATTTATTTGCTGTAAGAAAGAGGAAAAGACTGAACTAATTATCAGTCCTATCCAAAAGGTATCCTCATTCATACCTGGTAAACAGACTGCTGACCCAAGGAAAGTAAAGCAAGAATATGAACACTGTTATAAGCAGTGTAAATATTGGAGATTAAGTGTAATTGCAAGTAGAGAATTTATGTTACATTTTAGCTGTTCATTACTACATGCATTAAGCAAACATATATCAAACTTCTTAGAAATGCTCTAAATGTTATCCTTTCTCAATTTTTTCTTCTACTGGCATGGTGTCAGCCACAAAAATTGAAATCTGAAGAGTACATGTTATGGCTTTCTGATAGTCAAGTTTTTACGACTTCAAAAGCAGGAAGAAGAAAGAGGAGGAGCGTGAGATTTCTCAAGTATTTGATACAGAATGACCTAGGGCTAAATCTATGATAAGATTTACTAAGAATTTACCTCTTTACCTGTCTCCTGTTCTTGGATGAGTCTAGCTAGCACAGGTACTTAGGTCAAGATTCATCCTGCTTAATTTTATGCCCCAAATTTAAAAGCATATTGACTTATATACTCCCTCTGTGCTTAGTGGAGAGAGGCAGCTTAACAGGGTGATACACCCTACCCAAGATAAGTAGGGAGCCCTAAAAATAAAGGCTCAAATTCAGTACCTGCCACTCCTGCATGGACACCTTATCACTAGGCTACTCAGGCAAGGTCTCTCTTTCTTGCTTTCTCTTTTGTCCAGGCACTCACTGTCCAGCAGCCCAACTTCAACAGGAGGAAGGGACACTGCTGCCTGCCACTGTAGCTTTGTGGTAATGTCATACTCCTACAATATATATTTAAGCTTCCTTCCTCCCACAGAGGTTGACCTAGAGTTAGCTCTGCGTCTTAGCATTTGGCTACTCTGTTTCCAAGAGGCTATTCTGGAGGCTGCAACAAGGCCATAGAAGGGTTTCTGATGGATGTTCTCTTTATTTACTCTTTGCTCTGCAATATGCTTTGCTAAAAAGCTGCACCTCTGTTGTGTATTTTCATTGTTGGTATTTTGAATCAAAAGAAAGTACTTGTTGGAGGTCAGCTAAGTGAGCTCTACTGGAGAGAAGTCTCAGGAGCAGCTGAAGAAGGGGCAGCGTGAGTTGGAGTTTGCAGGATAAGCAGACACTAGGATGGCATTGAACAGATGCCCAGATCTCAGGGGATCAGGGAACAAAAGTATTTTTCCTGTTTCTAGAGAGGACTGTGTACAGTTTGTGCAACCCAGGGAGCCAGCAGAAGTTACTGGAGCGGGGCTGAAGGAAATGATACGCTTTACATAGAAACAGGGAAACGAGAGGACTTTAAAAAATATTTCTCTTACAAAATAAAAACTTCTCTATTTAAAAATTTGCCATTCCATTTTAATTTTTTTAACAGTACTAACAAGTCAAAGGCCCTTTGATGTTCTTTGTATTTTCACTTTAAGAAAAAAGTGCAGGCACGTTAAGCTCACAACTCTGTCTGATTTGGAGTCCCATCATAAAGTGCATTGCATTCTCAACCATCTTGGTAAGCTGAGACAAAGCAAACCAGCTTCTTGCCCTGGACATCTACTTCAATTTCTCAGATTATTGTAGATGTTGCAAAACAGTGTGAGCCTTTCCTAAGACAACTCAGATACTTAAACTAAAATAGAGTATGATATGTACTAGCCTTACAACTCACAAAGCAAGATCAAGATTTACCTAAGAAGGTGTTTAGGCATATAGATGTCTCCAACATACTCTCCAGGATAAAAATGAACATTCAGGAGATCAATAACACTCATGAGAGATGCAAGAACACTAAGTTCTGTGCAAACCCCAAGTTGTTTGGATGTTACTTTGTAGCAAATGAAATGGAAATTCTTAACAAACCTTCCTATCTTTGTCAATCAAGGTGTATTAAAGATTTGAGATAGACATGTCAGGGAGTAAGATTCATGGTCATTGGCTACTATTACATTACAATTTTAACCAATTCACTATTATTTATTCAAAATCTTCAGGTTAAAAATGTATATGTATATACTGAATTTATATTAACTTTCATGTATAATAATAATTTCCCTTTAAGTTGCATGTTGTGCTGCATGGTTTTATAATTATACTGTAGCATAAATTTATACTGTTAGCCATAGAATTTTTTTTGTTAAGTTCTTGCTGAGAGTTATTAAGAACTGCTCAATATCAAAGAGAGCTGAGAAGTTCAGAACACGTCGCTTGTGCGTTCTCATCAGTCTTTTAATAAAGCTTTTATTGCACTGAGGCTATTTATTTGATTAATATACTCTAGGTCCTGGTGAAAATTTTGTTCCTAGGCAATATGCTTAGTTGTCCTTTGCCATTTTCTTTTTCTTTTCAATTTTAAAGTTTTCTTTGCCTTAGTTCAAAGAAACTTTTGACATTTGTATATGATTGCAATGCACTGTGAAATCATATTAATCTATTTTTGAGGGTGAGAAAATGCTCTTACATTGTATTACCTATTGGCATAAAAAAATAGTAAAATTGCAGAAGTAAAAGCTAAAACAACAAGAAAAATGCACAGCAACCAGGGACCTTAGCTGCTCTAAAGTGGAGCACAGTTTATTCCTTTTGTCCATTTTTTTTTCACATTTTCTTTGTGTCTGGGAGGTAATGTCATTCATTTCTGCAAAAATCATTGTTAATCTGATTTAATGGTTTTGTGATGAGCACATTTATGTGACCATGCCTGACACTGACATTATAATATTTTCTGTTTAGATTTTCACAAAGTGAATTTTGTGTCATGTCAGTCTTTGTAACATTATTAAAAATGTGTAAAATAGGCCAGACCCTTTTACGGTCTTTGATGGATGTTTGCAACTGGGAAATGAGATATGACCTGGATGATACAGAGTGGAATTCAATAGAGTTAACAGAGCTGAAGATGTCTATTTGAAAGAAAATTAAAGCACTTCCATGTCACATATTACATTTTAAAAAAAGATGAATCTTGGCTTTGTGTAAGTCAGCATAGATTCATGAACACCATGAGAGGTCTGTGGAGTTCTGGCTGTTAACCAAGACCTGTCAATATTAGCAGCTTCAATCTTTTGTTTTCATTGCCTTTCAGACGGAGAGTTGATTTCAAAACAACAAAAAACATTGTCTATATTTTATTTTGTGATTGCATTACTATTTTAGCACAGATACTTGAGTCTGATTTCTTCAGCTTTTTTTTCCAGGTACACTGACTATAAATGGATTAATTTATGTGACTCATTACAAATCAAATTTCTCTCTTTTTGTGTCATAAACAGTCTAAACAAGCTCCATAACAGTATCAAAGGTGCTTAGAACCATATCATACAGAAATTATTCACTCATGACTGAGTGAAGAGGTCCTCTTTCCTATCCTGGATATATTCAATTATATCTTGAGCCTTTTTACCCACCTCTGTTCTAGAGACAGTGGTTGAAGTTTGCAGTTAGTTAATGAAAGCTGTGATTTAAAAGAAATGGGATAACAGTGTTCAGCTAGAAAATATATTCTGATATTAAGCTGTGATTTTGGGTGAGGGCTCTAACCCAACCAAACAAAGGTAGCCTACTTTTTTTAATTCTAATACTGTTATTCTGGACCCTCTTTTTCTTTTTTTAATGTTCATTTCCCACTTACAAGGTTCTGTATTACTTTAGATGCTTGCAATAACTATAATCATCTTTGAGCCCAGAAAATGTTCTCTGAAAAAACACTGGTAAATCAAAATGATGGCTTTAAAACCCATTATGTATAAGCATTATAAGATGCAGAAAAGAACAGAAAAGAAGATGCTTTCTCATTATCAGGTAAGCACCAGTTGCACTAAAGTAAAGTCTAAGATTTCTGAGTTGTCCAATATTCCAATGCCACATTGATTCAGATACTTCAGCACCATTACAATTCTTACCTTTATGCTCACTATACAGAGGTCCATCTCACGATTACTTAGCTAATTTAAACCTTGGACCTGGCTGCTGGACATAAAACATGGGTTGGCCCACTATTTTTCTATTTTAGTATTTATAACATAATTATATTTTTTTTTTTTTCTGATGGTTTCCAAACTCAGGATTAACTCTGACTGTATTTCTTACCATTATTTTAAATGACTGTGCAATCTAACTGAAAAGCCCTGGGCTAATTATGCTTTGGAATTTCCTTTTAAAAAAAGGGAATTCCAGATTTATGAGAGGTTTGATATGGCTGAAAAATTAAATACCAGCTACCCACAGCTTGTGCTTGTTGTGTGTAGCACACTCCCTCGCTCTAATGGCAACACCTGCTGACTTACTCACGGTGATAATGATTAGACCAAAAAATCTTGATTGCAAACTATCTCCAATTCAGTAAAGGACCTTTACCGATAGCTCACCATACCTTTGTGTATCTTGCTAGAGGTGGGGGTTTGCTGTAGTTCTCTCTTTTCTCCTCTATGGTTACTACTTGTGCTAGGGTGGAATACCCTCTGTGGCTGCACAAACTGCAAGTGTAGCACCTAATGTCTCTGGTTTTGATGTCAATGACTGCCAAGTGGTATTTTTTGTCTTGAAAAAAATTCAGGCTGTTAGTCTTTGATCCTGCAAAGCCTCCCAAAATGAGCTACTCCAAGGTTTTAAGGCTTTTAAGGGTAAGCAGATTGTTGCAGGATTAGCACATAGATACGGGTTTCCCATGATCTGAGGCTTATCTTTATTATTGCATATTGTACAGCAAGGGAAAATGCCTGGGTAAGATCCAATCCAGTTAGGACTGAGATCTGAGTGCCAGGACAGAAGAATAACATCAGGATCTCTCAGAGATAAATCAACAGCTTCAGTGAAAATGTCTGTCAGAAGCAGCATGAGTAAAGCTAGTGCTTACAAGTTTTATTAAAATGCTCACAATTTTGAAATTTTTACTAGAAAGTAAAAATCATAACAATATATGCATACAACTAGATATATGAAGACTCTGTGGAGAGGAGAGTATTGCATCATAAGAAATCCTGGGCACTGCAGCTCTAGGAAGTATCCATTTTGAGCTGCATTCTTTAGTTTTTGCTACAGTCTGATAGCCTATTCTATTTACTTTTTTGAATTATCTTTCTCTCTTTCTTGATAAGCTCAATATCTAGGGATTTTTTTTTTTAAAAAAACCGTATCTTAAAATGCATTACATGTATTTATTCCTGTCTAATATATTGAGTCACAATGACTTGAGGAAAGGATAGCAGAACCATCAGAAATGTAAGCTAATTTGATTTTATTAAAGTAACAATCACATTTAAATAGAATTTATTTTCTGTCCTGCATCTCCTTCTTCTTTTTTAAAATAATAATGTAAACCAAATTCTGTCCACTCAAATAATCTGGATTCCTGGGTCTGATTCAGTGTTCATTTTATATGCCAGGGTTTTATGTAAGAATTCTGTACATAATCAGTGTCATGTTCTTTTTATTCATATCAGGATTGAAGGACTTGATGCAAAAGGAATTTTAATATGGTTCTTCAAAGCAAGTAATATACTACTAGTGAACATGTAACTTGCTACATCAGTTGGGATTTTATATAGTAAGGCTAGTGAGCAATGACACAATACTTGTATTTACATTACATTGAGCTGTACCACATTCATACTAGATATGTAGTGAATTCATCTGTTGCAGTTTTTCCACTAGCAAATAATGATTACTCTAAAGTCATTACGTTTTCAGCCTTTTGCTGACATTTGTTGTAGTCTCAGTGACATGCTATTACCCTTGTCACAATTTGGTGTAAAACATCTCTCATTCAAACACCATTCATTACCCTCGGGCTGGACTTGCATTCAGTACATGTCAGTAAAGGGGCAGGAGTTCAAATCTCAGTGAATTAGCTGTCCTCTGTGAAAAAATAACTCATCTCAGAAGATAATTTACCTCTAAACAACTGTAACATTTCCATTTTCGTTAAGTTAGATTCCATTTGGCTTATATACAGAAAGACCCGCTTGCAAAACATGTTCACTCTGTTTCATGTTTCCTGGGTTGTCCCCGAATACCAGTTTGTGCATACTGATGATCACTGACTGACACTGTCGGAATGCATAGTATTGTAATCTGAAGCCTACAGCTTGACTTGCATTTTACTCCTCTTCTTCCACCAGTGGTACAGTGTGAAATTTTGTTTGGGAAAATACAGTCTCTTGTTTTCATAAATCATGTCTTTGTGTACCAAATGAGATCAATTGTTATTTGATTATCATCTTTGAAGCCACCTGTTAAGTTTTCTACAGGAATAGCTAAGGCATCTGCTCTCAGCAGAAGATGACCTCCCTGTTGTTCTGAATCCTTGCCTGACATAGGCTTCTGCTGGCTTCCTAATGACCTGCGTTCTGCCTCAGCTTTGACCAAGAAGGGGTTAATGACACATGTTTTTGGTCAGAAACTCCTGCTGGCCCTCAGCTGTCTTTTTCTAAATTATTGTTTTATATGACTATCTCTTCCCCAGCCATGAAGATAGAGGATAAGTGACTTACCCAATGAGTCTGAGAGCCAGAGCATTCCTTCATATAAACCTTGACAACAGTTACTTTATAAATACTTAAGTCACATTTTAAAACTAGCCTTGAAAAATCTATATACATTTTTGAGGTCTGCGTTTTTTAACACTTATCTTGCAATGTATAATGACTTCTCTCAGATCCCTTAAAAGCGAAGTAATTTTGAGGAGAGTTGGTGAATTCCCTTGAGACAAACCACATCCTCATTCCCTGACTTATGACTACCCCTATGAAATTAAAATAAGTTAAAAACCAAATTGTTTATAAAAAGTATTGAACCTCATCTAAAAAAAATATAACTTTGATTCCAGGTTTCAGCCTCTTGTAAATTAGTTTGATATAAAAATAAATCAGATGAATCTCAGATACCTGGAAATCAGGGTTAAGACTGGAACCTGTCGACTTTTCTACAATGTTCTTAATCAGAATTAATTGTTGTCAGCTGCGTGATCTATGCAGGTCTTAAATTTATGAGCTGATTGTAGGTGTGTTTATTGTTGTTGTAGCTATTGTGGTGCTGGAAAAAGTTGGGTGAAATTAAGGATCTGCAGGAAGAGGGAGAATTTGTCTTCATTGAAAGGGATTTAGCAGGGATTCATGTGGTTTGACATAATTTTGTTCATTAGGATAAGAAGCTTTTATGCTTTTGCTGTAATCACCTCCACATGAAAAAAAACTAGAGCTCAGTGCTGATTGGCTGTATGAGTATGGCCCTGCTGATGAGCACTAAGCATATTTGCTTTTGTACTGTTCTCTAATAACATTACATTTTCCCACCCCATATGAGTTGAATGCATTTATTTTTTAAAATAACACTGTGAAGATTTTTCTGTAAATTTCAGACCAAAATGTCTTATACATCATATTTTTTCATATGTAAGTATACATATAATATATACTTGCATCAAGACAAAGACATTGTTAGAAGAAATGCTGGCTGAGTAGTTAAGTATAATAAGATGGAAGCATACTTATCTGTAAGAATAGAAGAAATGCTGATGTAAGGTTGTATAGATTGATTTTTGGAAAAACATTTGTTAAAGCATAAAGAGGGATTTAAAAATAAATGCTTACTATAAGATCTCATGAGTCGGTAGTCTTGACAGCCAGAAAATCATGTAGATGAGTCCCTAAGAAACAAAACAAAACAACACAACAGCCAAGGCATTTGAAAGTCAGGAGCTTGCCTACTTTTTTCAGGTGACTATAATGGTGGTAAAAGGTGACCAGAGTGACCATCCCCTTTCTCCAGTGGAAGACAGGAGCATGCAGACATGGTGGGACCAAACATGCAGGCAGCCAGGCTGTGTCTGCGTATCCTTTTCCCTTACCCCCCAAGCAGACGGCTGCCTTAGGCACCTTTCTATTCTGATTAAGCCTTGAGTCATTTCTGACTTTAGGGTACTACATGCTGAGCATGCTGATTGTAGTTAGCTTACTTCAGAGCATACCTACTCCTTTAGATCTTTTTCTGTGGTGTCTACCTCTCTTGTACAGAGAGCCTAAGCAAATTCCACTGGAAGGGTGAATTACCTATAAGTCACAGATATATAACTTATAATGCTTTGATACATAACTTTTAAATAACTAAACTTTTATGGGAACTGGCCTACTTTTTGTACTGACCTTGTTAAGAGTTTTCCTAAAAGTTTTGTACCGTGTCCCTGGAAGTGCTGTCAGAATATAAAGTATTACTGCAATAAAAAGTGCATCATTATTTATATGCCAGCAGAAAATTAAGGTTTAAATGGTTGATGGTTCCTACTCCTGATCTTTACTGATGAGGAAAGAATTACTGACATGGGAAAAAAATAACAGAGTGATGACAGAAAATCCAAAAAACTTGGAGGTTTTCAGGACTAGACAAAACCATGGCTGACATGTCTAGTGTTGGCAATAGTCCTGCTGTGAGTAAGAGATTAAGCAAGAAGACTCCCTGAAGTCCATTCCAACATTGCTCCCATTTTATGTTTTTACAGAAGTCCTAAGGTTTTTTTCCTACTTTTTTATGAAGCACTAGAAAGAATACCAAAAAACATTAATTTCTAAGAAAGTAAATATCAAAGACTTAATAAATATGTTAAATATGATATGGTAGGAAGAAGACTTCAAGGCCTGTGAAGAAAAAAAGTGGAGAATCTCAAAGACAAAACCATGTCTAAGGAAGAGCAGGATGGCACGGCTTTGAAGACGGCTAATTGGAATGGTAGTAGTTTGGATTCTGTCCTAAATGGGTGCCTGAACTTCAGGTGGACCAGTAAAGGAGTCGCTAAAAGCTTTACAGGTTAGATCATTCCTGCAGTAATAAATATATTCACAAAGGAAAAGGTGCTAAGATTTTTAGCAGAAGAGAGAAGGAGACTTCTGTAGACTAAGGCAGTCTGTCTAAATGCTAGGGAAGATTCCAGCCCTTGTATCTCAAGGAAATGAGTGTTATCTGCTTGCCTCCTTGCAAATATAAGCTGTATGAAATCCAATGGCCAATGAAAAACAAGCTACCTGTACAAGAGAATTGTAGATGCTAACTAGATTATATCATTAAGTAACACTATTCATAGGAAGTACCATTTGTTGAACTGAGCTCCTCCATTCTCACTATATCCAGAAAACTGAAGGAAAAGCAAGGTGGTGGAGTATACCGCAAGACTGAACTTCTCCCTTTGGGAGTATTCTTGAATGTGGTCTAAGCCTGAGACTGAGCTAGTTCTTGATCATGAACAATGACACATCTGAATTTGAACAGATCGGTGCTTGACTGACAGTATAAACTTAACTTACAGAGTGGCTGGAAGCTTAGAAGTACCACTGTAATCAAACTGCTCTATCTCACTCTTAATGAGGTTATGGCAGGAGAATGAGATAGGCTTGTGTAAATGTATCAGGGGAAAATCAGTACCGCTATAAAGTAAGTCCATTAATAAATGAGATGGAGAATTAAATTACTAATGACTTTGAAATGGCTGAGATAAAGAAATTCTGTGCCAAACCTGCCTTTAACAAGAGAAATAAAGTTAGGTCAATTAGGAATGCTGGAAAAAGCCCCACAAACTCGCTGTGAAAGAATAGCTAAGAAAACAATTTTTTGAGCATGACTTACCACCCAATAAAATGGGATACTTAGAATCATAGAATTATAGAATAGTTTGGGTTGGGAGGGACCTTTAAAGGTCATCTAGTTGCTCAGAGCCCTGGTCAACCTACCCTTGACTGTTTCCAGGGATGGTCCATCTACCACCTCTCTGGGCAACCTGTTCCACTGTTTCACCACTCTCATAATAAAAAATTTCTTCATTATATCTGGTCTAAATCTACCCTCTTTTAGTTTAAAGCTATTCCCCTTTGTCCTGTTGCAACAGGCCCTGCTAAAAAGTTTGTCTTGATCTTTCTCCTAAGCCCCGCTTAAGTACTGAAAGGCTGCAACAAGCCTTCTCTTCTCTTCTCCTCTCCAGGCTGAACAGTCCCAACTCCCTCAGCTTGTCCTCATAGGAGAGTTGCTCAGGCCCTCTGATCTTCTTCATGGACTTTCTCTGGACATGCTCCAACAGGTCCATGTCCTTCTTATGTTGGGGACTCCAAAGCTGGACACAGTACTCCAGGTGGATTCTCATGAAAGCAGAGTAGAGGGGCAGAATCACCTCCTTTGACCTGCTGGCCATAATTCTTTTGATAAAGCCCAGGATACGTTTGCTTTCTGGGCTGCAAGTGCATATTGTCAGCTCATATGCAGCTTTTCATCCACCGGTACCTCCAAATCCTTCTCAGGAGGGCTGTTCTCAATCCCTTCATCCCCCAGCTTGTATTGATTCTGGGGGTTGCCCCAACTCAGATGCAGGACCTTGAACATGGCCTTGGTGAACCTCATGAGGTTCACATGGACCCACTTCTCAAGCTTGTCCAGGTCCCTCTGGATAGAATCCTGTCTTTCAGGTGTGTCAGCTGCACCACTCAGCTTGGTGTGATCTGCAATGCAGGTGCATTCGATCCTACTGTCTATTGATGAAGATTTTAAACAGTACTGGTCCCAGTGTGGATCCCTGGCAACACCACTTGTCACCTAACTCCATCTGGACATTGAGCTGTTGACCACTACGCTCTGGATGTGACCATCCAACCAATTCCTCATTCACTGAACAGTCTCCATCAGACCCTTATCTCTCCAATTTAGAGAGAAGAATGTTGTGGGGGAATGTGTGAAAGGCCTTGCAGAAGTCTAGATAGATGGCACCCGTAGCTCTTTCCTTGTCCACTGATGTAGTCACTCAGTCATAGAAGGCCACAAGGTTGGTCAGGCAGGACTTATGCTTGGTGAAGCTGTGCTGGCTATCTCAAATCAACTCCCTGTGCGTTAGCATAGCTTCTAGAAGGATCAGTTTCATGATATTCCCAGGCACAATGAGACTCACAGGTTGGTAGTTCCCAGGGTCCTCCTTTTTACTCTTTTCAAAAAAGGGTGCAATGTTTCCCTTTTTCCAGTCACCCAGGAATTCACCTGACTGCCATGACTTTTCAAATGTCATGGAGAGTGGCTTGGCAACTACATCAGACAATTCCCTCAGGACTCTGGGATGTATCTCATCAGGTTCTATAGACTTCTGTATGTTCAGGTTCCTCAGGCAGTCACGAACTTGATTTCTCTTACAGTGGGAGGGAATCCCCCAGTCCCTGCCTTGCGGTCTGTACACTTGAAAGGTGTGGGGAGAGAGGTTGCCAGTAAAGAATAAGGCAAAGAAGTTATTGAGTATCTCAGCTTTCTCCTTGTCTGTTGTTACCAGCTTGCCAGTCTTGCTCATCAGAGGGGGTGTGCTTTCTTGGATCTTCCTTTTCTGGCTGACATTCCCATAGAAGCCCTTCTTATTATTCTTTGCACTTTGCATCCCTTGCCAAGTTCAGCTTCATCCATGCCTTGGCTTTCCTGAGCCCATTCTTACACAAGCAGGCGGTGTCTCTCTACTCTTCCCAAAATACCCGTCCCTGCTTCCACTGCCTGTGCATTTTATTCTTGTCCATTAGTTTGACCAGCAGGTCTTGACTCAGCCATGTTGGTCTCTTACCTTGCTTTCTTGATTTCTTACACCTGAGGATCAATAGCTCTTGAGCTCTAAGGAAAGCATCCTTAAAGATCTGCCAGGTCTGTTCTGTTTCCTTGTCCACGAGGGCAGTTTCCCAGGGGATCCTATTGACTAACTCCTTGAAGAGCTGGGAGTTTGCTTTCCTAAAATTCGGGGTCCTGACTTTATTCTTCTCCTGACTCATATCCCTCAGGACTGCGAACTCCACCAGTGCATGATCATGGCAGCCCAGGCTGCCTCCAATCTTGATGTCACTGATTAGCTCGCTTGCATTGGTGACCAACAGGTCCAGTATCGCATACCCTCTAGTAGGGATGTCTATTACCTGGCTTAAGAAGTTATCCACAATGCTCGTCAGGAGTCTCCTGGATTGCGTACAGCTGGCTGTGCTACTTTTCCAGCAGATGTTGGGGTGGTTGAAGGCCCCCAGCAGGACAAGCCTTCAAAAGTGATGCCTTCAGCTGGAGTAAGGTGGCACACTCCCTAGTGCGCCTGCAATGCTAAAATACCTTTATCTTCTGCACTGGTTAATACTGGGTCTGTAAATCCAAAACCAACTTAAATTGTTAATTCTATCAAAAGAAATTCCTCAACCCTGCCTGTGTCTCTAGCTTGCCTCACTCACTCATGCTTTTTCTCTCACCCTGTCCCCTTCCCTGTTTTGACAGAAGTGTTTGCACTGTCTTATGGCTAACTGCATTTTTGTAGTTTTCCACTGGGACAAATACCTTCTACAGAGCAATGAGATTTATTAGCCTGAGTGAAGGTAACTCAACTGTATTACTTCCATTAAACAAACTAATTTGTCAGCTCAGGTATGCCTTCATGGCACAGCATTCATTGTTCTGTTTAGATTTACTCTAATTAGATGTTAAGCTGAAGATTTCTCACTGGCACTGGAGTTGGCACTGCCATCTTTGGTTGTATCAGGTTTTCTTCTTGATGTTTCCTCCATATCATGTCTTTCATTCTCTACTTTTCTACTTTGATCTTTATATCCTACTTGAGTGATCTTATCCTCCCAATCATACTTCTACCTCTCCTATTCCACTTTTAATGCTCTTTTCTTTTTGAAGAATGTGGTACATTAGGGAGGCTCATTTGGAAATGAAGAGGCCATCTTTTTCAACATATTTTTCATACTCATAACAAATATAAAGTGCATTGGGCTAATGTAATCTTGAAACAATCACCCTGAGAGGTGTGAAATGTCTCTCTTTATTGAGAGTTTCCTGTTTAAATATCAAGGTGATTAATGATTGTAAGGGTCAGTAATTTAGCAGAACCATCTGGGTGACAGGTTATTTTATAATCCTCAATTTTTGATGCTGAAAGACCAAACTATTATCAATTCAAATGCAAATGCTTTCAAGCTGGCAACTGTATTAGTTCTGTTGTCTGGTGTAAACAAAATAAGCTGAATGATGAAAACCAGAAAAGTTAAGGCCAACACAGACAATTATACTTCCCTACAGTGGAACCAGAAATGGAACAAACATTAACTTTATTGCAGTATTTATCAGTATGTTGAACTCAAGGTTTTTAATTTACAAGAATCTTTCACACTATTCTAATTCTACCACAGAGATGTTTCAATGAAAGCAGGGAGTCATAAATCAGAAGCAGAGAATGATCGTTCCTAGAAGAAGATTTAAAAGAAAAAAATCAAAGAAACCAAAAAACAGCCATGGGGAGCCTCATTTTTCTGCCTCCTGGAACATTTATTTTGTTTCTAAGACACTTTCTGAGCCGTATTCATTAGCCATTCCTCATCTGGTATTCCTGTTCCATTTCACCTCCCGGAAAAGCACTATTATTTCACACCAAGAAATGGTTGCTGGTTAGGGAGGGAAAATCAGAAGATGAGAAACTGCAAACATTGCCTTTCCGCTCCAAGGTATGGGGAAAGGATGCCAGATGGTAAAGAATCCTTTCTTTGGAAAGTCAGTGATGGATATAAGGACCAACATAGTATCGAATACGGAGAATTACCTGGGACTGGAATGGGAAAAGGAATGGCTTTCCAAAGGCTTTAGAAATAATAGTGTGATGCTCTGCATATGAATTCCAGTAACTTCCTTGTGAATTCAAAGCTCTTGCGCACTGCATACTTTGTTGAATATTCAGACAACCTATAAAAAATTGCTTGAATATCCCAAATCAAGAACAGCACCTAGATATGTCATTAATAAAACATTTTGCATCTGATGTGAGATCTAATGAAATCTAACGAATGATAGAGAATGATCAGTAAAAGGTCAGACAAAAACTTGGAAAATGTTAAGCACATTATTTTGGCTTCTCATTTGCATTTAGAGTTCTGTGAATGTACATTCCTCTTTACAATTGCTTTACATTAAAGTGATGGTGTAAGGTAGCCTTATTATAAATGAAAAAATGGCTTATACTCTATAGCTCACTGTTTAAAATATTGCTAATATAATGATGCCAGGGAAGAAAGTCTAAGGAAAATGATAATCAGATCTTTACTGCATCTGACAGAAATCTAAGAAACATGTCGGTTTATAAAAATGAGGCTCCTGAATTTGACTGAAGCACTTTGATAATCTCCTTGAAGAAGTGAAGATCAGTGAAACATTCCCAGGAAAAATCCCTAAATACCAGAACTCAGGTCAGGAGTGTAATTCGTAATCCATATTTAACTCTTCAGTCAAATTTACCTTGTCTGAAGAATTACATAGTGCCATATGCATCACCTTAATCATATTATAGCATGTTTGGGACAAACCTATTAATAATCATGTTTTGGAACTATATAAATGTTCTGTTCACCGAAGCAAGAGTAAATCATGTTAAAACACAGTGAAATCACTGCTTGCACAGTCTCGGAAGAACCAAGTTTACCTTGTAACTCTCATTCTGAAGGAGGATTCCTATGAAGAGCAGAGGAACAATCAGAAGTTTCCTTTCAATATTTATTCAAATATTTGTCAGCAACTTTCAGTACATGTATGTCATGGTTTTGTTTTCTTTAGCAGCTCTGACAACAGGAACAGCTAGAAAAAAGCTTGGTCACAGGTTTCAGAACATCAGACTAAAAAATTAATTTTATGTTTATTTAGTCTTCAAAGACAAAAGAGTGGTAGGAATACACTCTTTCATGCAAATCAAATGCACTCATCTAAATTCATACTAATTATGTGTATTACTAAAAACTTGCTGTTTTCCTGTAAATGTATCTAAGCCTGTTAAGGCTCTTTAGCATTATTTCATACACACAAAGATTTGTACTAAATGCTCATCCTCACTGGCATCTCTTCGGAGATTTAATGTGGTAAAGATATGCTAATTTTACTAACATTTTTTGTTGCAATTGAGAAGCAGCTCATGCAAAGTAACTTATTTATGTTAGTATCTATCCAGACACAGGGAAAAAATCCTTTCTGAAATTCTTTTTCTATGCATATTATGCAACTACTGAAGTGAGAAATAGGAGGGTTTTTAAATGATTTTTTTTTCTCATGCAACAAATTCAAGTTTTAGAATGTGACTTTGATCCTACACACTGAATGATAGAAAGGTAAGCTACCTTTGAATCTGTGATGTAATTGTACAGATAAATAATATTTTGATGATATGAAAGATGACAGAAACTTCAACAAAGATTTATTTTACTATCTAGTGCATTTGTTGTCACAAGACTACATGCATGATACCAGCGTATCACAATACCATGATTCAGAACTGAACTAATACTGTCACTGTGTTATTAGTTTTGCTGTTTTACAGACACATTTTAAAAGTCTTACTCTTTTCAGCACAGTTTCCCTTGAATTCCTGCTCACTCACATTAGGTACCATTGCAAGCCTGACTTCTGAAATCTATCCAATATTGATTTAAAACTGACTTTAGAAACACTAAAATTGGTTGCAATCATAAAGTGCAGATATGTACAGGAAAAAATAAAACAACAAAAAACAATCTCTTTCAAAAAAAGTGATTTGAAAATTAATCAAGAACTGGAGCCACTCTAATTCTATTAAAATTTCTCCACCTGTTTAACTAATAGAAAACAAGACAAAAATTTACTTATAATTAAAATGCAATAATATTAAGAAACAATATTACGTATTATACAGAGCAGGCTAGAGTTTACAGCTTGACTTACCTAGATGCAGTTGCCCATATTCAAACATCTGTATGTTTAGCTGGGTCAAATATGCCAATCCCGTGGACATGTCAGATGTACTGCTGGGTATTGCAGGTAGTACAAGGTGACTCTCTTCTTGGGAACCGAAGCTCAACCATGTCCACTTCAATTAATGTGTCCTGGATAATGGTTCAGCTGTCCAGCCACCAGACATCTGGTTTAGGGTGAGATTAATAGCTGCACAGGGTTCAATTCAGTTGACTAAACATAGGTGTCTAGTGTCATCTGTGACATCATGTTAGAGCTGCAGATATGGGGCACACAGGAGGCTGTGTAGGCAGGAGGAATTCCTTAAGACAGCTCAAACAGCACTATGTGCTTATCTGTGGGCAGTTGAACTAAGCATCCAGGCTCCATCAGCTGTACTGAACACAGGCTTGAATTAGTTGCCCACACATAGGGAGTTTAGAGGTGGGGCTTATTTGCCAAAACATAGGTGAGTTGTAATATGAGATGCCCTAAAGGTGTGTTGCCAGACCTCTGGATGCTACTCTACAAGGGTATGGCTTCAGAGTCATCACCAGGGGGCTATCTCAGGTACATGAAGGTATCTCAAATGGTGTCAGATGCTAGAACTTCGTGTCACTTGAGACACTCTAGGCATCCACATAGGGCTGGTGAATATGGCAGGAGAAGCAGGGGAGACTCATACCTGTAGGGAACAGCAGCTAGAGGCCAGATGGGATGAATTGTCATTGGTGTTAGAAGTGGTGCTTTATAGCACTGATAAAATCCCCAGACACCCACTAGTTATAATGAGAATTTATACACTAACTCTCAGGTAAAAACCTGTATGTAGATGTCTAAACATCGGTATCTTAACCTTGTGATCTGAATTCTGTTTAAAAAATATTTATAATAAAAGCGTCTGAAAGATTATTAGTAGTATTAGAAACAGGGACTATAATTCTGTATCTCTATATCTTACAACAGTAGCCTAGGATGACAGTTTGTAGGTATTAACTTAAAATTTAGCTAATAACATACGCTAACTTCTTTTAAGTTTACTTCCATTCAATTTACAATCTTTCTATAGATTTGTCTCTATGTAAGTCATTTCTACCATAACATTACTTGTAATTTCTTTGTCTGCAAAATAAAGCCAAGGTCTCTTCTCCTTTGAAAAGTTTTTTGGCTATATCTGAAAGTTTACTCTAAATTAATACCTATTAAGTCTCTCTGGCTCCCTTCAGGCTAGTCACTATGTTTGCTAAGATTTTCAACTGATCTAGCTCACCCTAAGGAGGATGGCAGGGAATTGTGGGTCTCCTTATGATGCTCTTTATGAGGAGCACAGCTGAAGGGAACATAAAATGGTACACATGGTTTCTTACTGCATGTCCACAGAAATCATAATTTTGGGTAAGCTTGTCATTTCCTCACGTATCTCTTGCTTACATTTGGTCAGGCTTTATAGTTTTGCCCTTTTTGTATTTAAGTCCACAGGCAGACCTGATGTGGTAGACATATGTCTATACTGATAAACTCATGATGTCCAAAGGGCAGGCTCTGACACAGGACCCTGATTTGGTCTGTGTGTGTTGGTGTTATCCCACTCCACAGATCATTTCTGGTTTGCTTCCATTAGCTTTCTCCAAAAAAAAATTGCTTTAAAGGAAACTAGCCCTAAGCAGTGTAGATGCATGCCAGTTGGTGTCTGCTGTTGTTGGAACCAGACTAGTTCGTGGTTCTCTTTTAAAGGTGTAGCATATAATTACAGTGACTCTGATCTTTTTTGAAATACTCTCCTTTTCCCCAAGACAATCTTTCTAAGTTTTGCTACAACTCATAATAGTAGTTCCTTTCTTCACAATGCAGCTGTCAGAGTAACATTTTTGGTGAGACTAGTAAGCACCTACAGTCTACCACATCATGAAACGGAATGTGATGCACTGATACCAGCTCTGACAGGGACTGGAAATCCCCAGCACAGTGGTATGAAGACTGCCTCCTGATATTTGGGTACAGTATAAATTTAGCTGTACACATATGTATAATCAGACCTGAGGCAGTTCATGTGTGCCCAGCTGAGGTGTGTCTCCTCTGTGTTACCTTAATGGTGCTAGCTACGCTCTTCAGTGATGTGGCCACAAACTCATTTTATGATTTCTAACGTGACTTCAGCACATGGTTGTATTCATAGCAGAGTTTAGCTCCATAGTCCCAATCCCTCTGAGCAAATCCATATTCCCTTGGGTTTGGAGATAAGGTAGATAGAATCAGACTACCTGAATGTGCAACTGCTGACATGTGGCTTCAAGGAATATGTATAAAAATTGCCTGTGATGGAGAAAGAAGCTCTTGCAATCTATTTTGTCTAAGACATTGAACAGCAATCATAAACTTATGTGTTATTGCGCCACTTGAAATGGTCATCCTGACATTTGGTCAAGTGGGGATGGCGCCTTCTCTGTTGAATTATTTGACGAAGAGCCTGGTTACTCAAGAAATTAAAAAAATAATATTTCATATTTTTAAAAACACTGCAGGCCCAGATTTAATTTTGTTTTATTTGGGACCCAAGACAATTAACTCTGGAATTAATCTATTTTCAAGAAAATGTTTTCAGCTGCAGCTGCAGGCAACTTTTTCTGTTTCAGATACAATAGCCGTAGTTAATTATCCAGTCAACAATAATTCTACTTAGTCTGGGGAAAAAAAACCTGGTTTTAATTTTCAAACTTTAAATCAGTAGGGGCTGGAACTTAATCAGTGATTGTCTAATGAGAAATTAAGTAATGTCTTTAGAAAACAGATTTCACTCCTTTCTTCTAGGGCTAAAATTGAGGTTTAAACTTGCCTTAAGAAGAAAGCAAATTGTATTTTTAGCAGCTGCAAGGAAAGTGATATGAGGCTAGGCTGGGAAAGGTCATGCATTACAAAAAATCACACTTGGCATGGAAGCACCTTGAGAGATTTCAGGTGAAAAAACAGACACAAAACAGAAATACAGAAGTCTGTTTCATTACAAATGCTTTGTTTTACAGTTAAAACAGGAAACATTTTTTTAAATTATTTTTTAATTCTAAAGGATATTCACTGCTAATTAGGAAATATCTAGCAACACCGGACCTGTAACACAAGAATTGAAATTCATAGACAACAAGAGCGAAATAAGGTTACAGTATAGCAGGTGCATTGAAAACAAGCTGTTGCTTTCTAATCTAATCTCCACATGTTCTGCCTAATATCATCTTCTTCAAATCCCTTTCTTTAGAAGGAAAAAAAGCACAGTAATATTGCAGGCCTTCAAAATATCTGGAAAGGAAGGGTCTGTAACAGCAATGTAGATCTGGCTTTCTTAATCTAGTTTCCTTGTTTTTTTGGAAAAAAAACCCCAACAAAACAGTGTTTTTCTTCCTGTCCCTCAAAGCTGCTCTTCTTTAACTGTACCTAAGCTGACCTGCAGGCGAATGCATCTGGTGTCTGTTGTGGTTTCCCTAGAGGAACTCCTCCTTCAGATTTGGACCTGACTTTCACCTGGCCTGTGCAACTCGGTTACTCTACATGGAAGCCAGGGCTTGTAGGAAAGGTGGACATATGAGGGGCAAAACTGGCGTCATTCTGATAAAGTGTTGGGCTGTGGAGCAGGTATGCACATAGACTGCTAGGTTCACTATGCACTTTGTCAATGCTTTTTAATTTGATTGGTTCCTGCCTGCTGGAGGAAGGTGTAGTTAAGCAATGACTGTTCAAACCCAGCTAGAAGGAGTGAACTTGTGGAGGGTGAGGAGTTCCTGTCACCTCTGTAAGTACCTATAGCTCCTGGCAGCCTAATGAAGCTGAAGCCATCCCAAGACCAGTGCTGTTGTCGTCCCATGCAGCTAAATGACTATCTTGCATGCATCTTAAAAGTAATAACCTTTTTCTCCAATTACATCTTTATGTCTACCTGACTGTAAGAGTTTGTAAGCCTTTGTTTTGTCCTTTCTGGAGGACAGGAGGGAGGGGGGACTTTTAAACCTCTGCTAGGAGGACCCCTACCCATCTCCTATGGACGCATTTACTTTCCACTGTTTCCAGCTCTTCCATATTATTCAGTATGACTTTCTTTCATTACCTAACCCAATGTCTATAATTTCTTCCCCATTTCTTAAGATAGAAACCAATCTTACACACATTTTCTGTCTTCTGCCTTTCTAAGAGTCCTCATTTCCCCTTCCACCCATCAGAGAAGTGATGTGCTAAAGAAACCCTCTTCAAAGTGTGGCCACCTGAAGGTGCCTTGATTGCTTGTGACATGTGGCAAATCATGGATTCACTTATGTACAGTTTCCAACTGCAGGACCAAGTCTAGCAATGCTTCACAATAGCATTTTGTCTATATATTTCATGGTGTCTCATGGAAGGGGACTGTAACATGTTCTTGAGGAGATGATATAATCACTAAGACACTTACTGAATTTCATGGTCTTAACCTACTTTTAATTCATGGAAATTGGGTTGTCAGGTTCAGGGACTAAGTTTTTGTGGGGTATCCTTGAAAAGACTGGGAAAAGTTGCACAAAAGAACCCTATGATTAATAGATCTGTTAGAAACAAACATATTTTTTAAAATTGTAATTCGTGTTACTTTTTAAGTACATTGATTCTGGAGTAGAATAAAAGCATGTGCTTTTAGAGGGGTGCACACATGAGACAGGTGGCCATAGAACCCAAATTTATGTCCAAGATTTGGGGGAAAAACCTTACAGGAGGAGTTACCTAGGGTAAAATATTATTTTCATAATACTAGAAAAGTGTGTGTCACTAGATATTTGCTCTGCTTTAGATCTTCAAGTTAGACTGACAGCTGCTGCATACCTGACATTTCAGAACATGTTCTAACTCTTTCAGTCACTTGTATGTATGAGTGCTAATTAGAATTGTTCCAGTTAAAATATTACCTTGCTTGTTTTATACACTTTTTGGATTGGTAAATCTCAAAAGCAGTCTGCAGATAGAAATATTACTCTGCACTTTGGATTAGTGCTGAATTGTTTGAATAAAATGAAATAATCCATTTGGCTTAAAGAAAAAAAAAAATACAGATATATGCTACCTAGTTTTTGAAAACAATTTTGAATATACATACCTGCTGTGCATATACTGATATATAAATTAAGGAATTATATGTTCTTTTTTAAATTTGATTTTTAAAATACAGTAGCTGTTGGGCAAATGGATGGTAAAATCTCAAAGTACAAAAATAATTACAGTTTATTGTGTCAATGATCTGTGGATTGAAGACTCCCCAAGTACATACTCATAAGAAAAAGCAAATGACTCCTATGGAATTAGACCAAGCTATCATGACAACGAACTGTAAATTAAAGATCACTTGGAATAGTTACAATTGCAGCGGAGCAAACATAATGGCTTTGCTATTGCTAAAGTATTCTCAATTACAGTTTTTATCATCTGTTTATTCAAAACATATAAAAATAAATTGAAGGCGAGTGTAAAGACTCTCTCAGCTTGGATGACAGTTATTGAGGTGACATGGAAGGTTTGAGTCAGGTCAAAATCACATTCAATCTAGTTACTGCATGTAGAAAAAAAATGGAGAGAATGAGAAGGCATTTCAGGTGTGTTGGGATTCCTCTGTCGACATTAATAAAGAGTTAATAGTTCAGACCAGTGGAGAAAAGAATGACATTGAGAGGATATCTAGTTAGCATGAGCAGAAAGAGTCCTCTGCACCCATGAAGGGCTTTGGTTCTTGTTTTATAACATAAATTCCCCAAGAACTGCCCCAGCATGAAGATGGAGCAGAAACAGAGGCCAACAGCAGCAGCCTGGGAATGAGCCATGGGTGGACGTAACCTCCACAGTATGTAAGGAAAAGAGGTAGAGGTAGATCACTCAGTGAAGAAGATTTAGTACATTTATATGTACTAAAAGAAGTGATGAATAGTGTTTTATAGCAGCGAACTGGATAATCATGACTGGTCTATTGGAAATATAAAGAGTAGGTGGTTTAATCTATGTCAAAATGCAGAGGAAATTTCTTCTGGTAAGTTAATTATTTTATGTGAAAGTTGTATTGACAAATTTCAAAACCTAGTGGTCCTTCATTTACAATCAGATGTACATCCTACAGCAAATCACAACAATCATAACATTTTTGTTTGTTTAGTAATAAGTATAGCAACAGAATGAACATGTCAGCTATTGTGTTTCTATACATGATACATTAAAAATCCCACAAATATTCACATTTGGGATCTTTACTCTCTGTTTACCATCCATTCTGTGGACCCATATACCAAACAGGTAACTTTTCAGAGAAAAATAGGGAAAAAAAAGCCATATAGTATTAGAAGTGCAGAAATAGAATTTTTAGATTTAAGAGAACAACTCACACATGATTTGATTAGAGAGCAGTGATCTTAAAATTTGTCACACTGAAATCTTTAAAACTTCAAGAATCTATTTAAATTTCATTGAAATCAGAGATACGATCATCTGAGTTTGCATGATCCAAGACCTTGCATTCATTGCAGTGCGATGGAGCATGTCCAGTGGAAAATCTTTTTTGATAATGATGGAAGTAGACAAATTATATGTATAAAGGAGTATTTTCTAAAGGGAACTAGCAGAAATTCCTTGAGCACTGGCTGTTTCACTGAGTACAGTAAACATCATTAGTTAATATAGTAAAAATGCAGTACATGAAGTGTATTACGAACAAAAGCATCATCAAGTACAATACTTTTTATTATAGACATAATGCAGATTTACAGACTGATAGCCTTTGCAGCAATATCTTTTAAAAATGAAAGTCTGAGATTTCTAAAAAAGTTTTCTAAAAATTTTTTAAGTCATTTGATGCTATATGAGGAAAAAAAGGAAAAAATCCAAAGCTATGACTTATTTTTGCTTCAGGCTAATTGAGGAAAATGAAAGTATAAATTTTGTAATTTGTGAATATTGGCTTGCATGGTCAATCAAGGGGAAAGAAAGCTGAGACTTTGTAAAACACAGGCCATCTGTCTTCTTTGCAGGGATAATTAAGTATAGTACAACCTGTGGCAAAATGACAAAACTTTAGATATTTAGTAAGGGGATATGAAGGAAATCTGATTTATAAGTTAGTAGTTGGTTAATAATTCTCTTCTTATACAGCATTCAGATTGTACTTTTCAGTTGAAATCTATTGCCCAAGACTATACTATTGAATGGAAGGAAGAATTCAAGAAAAAAATAATATTTTTATGCCTACAATGAATACAATTGTGAAAATCTTCCATTGTTTAAAATAAAACCCCATTAAATAACTTTTCATAGGTCAACAAGGTAATTAAAAAATAAGGTTTTTTATAGTTAACAATATGAAGTTTTCCTCAAAATTGACTCACATTGAAAGAACCTTTCAGAATAGAGAGAACCTAATAAAGTAGATATATGTATTTACTTGACTATGTTAGAGTAGTGCTTAGTCACTTTAAAAGACACTAAGACTTGTCCTAAACATATAACCTGAAATACTGTTGAACTTTTAAAGGTTTTAAAAGTTTTAGACCCCTTCCCTTCCCTTCCCTTCCCTTCCCTTCCCTTCCCTTCCCTTCCCTTCCCTTCCCTTCCCTTCCCTTCCCTTCCCTTCCCTTCCCTTCCCTTCCCTTCCCTTCCCTTCCCTTCCCTTCCCTTCCCTTCCCTTCCCTTCCCTTCCCTTCCCTTCCCTTCCCTTCCCTTCCCTTCCCTTCCCTTCCCTTCCCTTCCCTTCCCTTCCCTTCCCTTCCCTTCCCTTCCCTTCCCTTCCCTTCCCTTCCCTTCCCTTCCCTTCCCTTCCCTTCCCTTCCCTTCCCTTCCCTTCCCTTCCCTTCCCTTCCCTTCCCTTCCCTTCCCTTCCCTTCCCTTCCCTTCCCTTCCCTTCCCTTCCCTTCCTCCCCCCCAAATAAGTATTTTATTGTATGTTTAACAAGCTGATGTGTAATGAGCCTGTGAGTCATGTTGATCCTGGGTGCACATTAGTTGCTTCAGCTTGGCATGCTTCATGACTCAAATTCATTTGATCATCTTGTCCTCTGTGGGATGTTTGAACAGCAACTGAAAGTGCTCATACTCTTTTCTATGTAGTGAAAGCTCAGGTGCCCTACATAGTTCTCATAGTTCTCTTGTCTTCACTGTAAGAAACACTAGGGCCTTCCTGGCATCCTCTGAGAAGGTTATCACTACTCTGTCGAAGTCCTGACAAGTTCTGCTGTAAATGAGTTGGGTCCTGGTTTTACTGATATCACTCCTGCCAGTTAACGTTCAACTCTGTAGGTTTTTAAAAGTTACTATAGCACAGCTGGAAATCCCAGGTTATCCCTGAGGTGACCAGTAAGTAATTCAATTGAAAATGAATGCGTGAAAGACAGGCAGAAAAGTAACTAAAGCAGAATTTTGGATCCACAGAAACTGCCTACGCTAAATGTACTTAACTCTTTGACATATGAATCATCACAATAATGTATAAAGCATAAAGGAAATGTAATTAAATTTGAAGTGGAAAAGTTGGGTATATGCTCAGTCAGTATTTACAGTCAATTAGTTTTTTCTCGATGTTACAGCAGTATCCCTCGAAAGCATTTAATTTGCTACTTGAACTTTAAAATCACAAAGAGAAAGCATTACAAGGTGACTTGGATGATTGACCTTCGTTAGTCATTGATGGAATACTTTGTGCTGCTCATTGCATTTCTAGGCACTGGTTAGTGACTTGCATTTTTCTGCAGAGCTGTGCTGGCTTTGTCATCTTATTTTCATATCCATTGCATCCCCATTCATCTTGTTTGATTACTTCCTGAATACTATGCAAGTCTTAGATTAGATTATATAAAATAATAAACCACAGTACTAAATCTTGCATTTTTCTCTGTATCATCTAATAGAATACACCCAAAACTCTGGGGCTCATAATCACTCTCATTTATAAAGAAAGTTTTGTTGTGTTTGCAAATAAATAAATCCTTGTTTCCAAAGTAAATAAAACAAAATAAAACCCCACAACCCCCCTAAATGCATGCTTTGAAAGCTCAGAGAAAACAAACTCAGCTGTCTCTGGCTTTTAGGAGCAAAGAGAAGTTTATGCAATTGAAACAGATAGGTATTTTATTGGTAGTCTCTTGGAAATAACAGACAATCAGCACTTCCTCTGGGTGTATGGAGACACACAGAATTATCTTTTTAACTGATTTTCAGACTGATGCCAGCTATTGCAGCTCTGTGTAGATGCCAAAAGCAGTCAAAACACAGAATGCTAACAAATTTACTCTCTTTTCTGTGGAGATACTATAAATCACAAGCTTAGCACATATGTGACTATGGTGTGCGCTTATTTTGTTCTCTCATCTTGTACTGCTATATGTGAGTATGCTCTTCATTACTTCCATAAATTAATAGACTCTTATCTACTATCTATTAATAGACTCTTGACTATTCAGAAAATACGTGTGAACTATTTCAGATATGAACATAAGAACAGTCTCTCCTGATGAGACCAATGATTCTTCTAGAAAAGTATCCAGGCTCTCAGGGTAGCAGCACCTAGATGATTCAGCTGAAGGTGTAAAATCACACATAATGACAACTATGGAATATTTTTTTCTGCAAGGAAAAGTCCTTTTCACTATTAGTATCTAATCTGTGGGATTTAATACATCACTATGCAGCTTTGAGATGGAAATCAGGCTAGTAAGCTTTTGTGGGTTCTGCCACTACTACACTCATATCACATTTAATTTATAGCATAATGGTCATCCATTTTAGATATCTTCCATTTGGGTGACAGTCAGATAGTGCAGTTCTTTCCCAGAATTCGTTACAGAGTCCTGAAAAATCTGCAGTTCTCTCAAGTACACCTTACAGAAGGTTTATATAAGAAGAAGATTGTTGCATGGGGAGGAGATCACTAGCTCCCGTGGAGCATACTAACTAAAGAGTTAATCACACAGCATGCTAAAGGATTAGCACACTCAGGCCAAATCATCTCTGTCTTTTAAAATAAGATATATCATCACTGACTTATTAAAGTTTTGTCTATTCCCCTGAATAGCCTTCTATTGACTCAGACAATCCTTTGTACTTTCTCAGCATGAAATTATAATAAAAGGTTGAGTCTTACAGATGTCTAAAATGTCCTTGAAATGAAAAGGGAAAATGGCTCAGGCTGCATTTCAACAGTGAATATATATCACTCATCACAGAAAAATGAATTGACTTTGTATTCATCAGATGACCTGTGAAATAATCTTCAGTTAAATAGACAATAGATTTCTAGTTCCTACAAAGATACAGCTTTAATCCTACATGGATTTTTTTTCCTTCCTTTTTTCCATATGTCAAAATTGAGTTTAGTATTCACTCCTTCAGAAACTGTCCTTGTTAAGAGAGGGAGCAGAAACAGAATAGAAAAGCAACTGTAACAGAGCTCTCAGAAACAGCATGATCAGCAACAGTTTTACATCTGTTTTAGCAGTTTCAGAAGCAAGGCAAGATTTAATTGGGCAGATAGATTAACATAATCACATAGACATAATATTTTCCATTCATGGCAATTTATACCTTTAGGACATGACCTAATGAACCTTCACAATGCACACATGGGGTAAGAAGGGTGGCAGCACTTATAGTTTTGCTTGCCTCAAGTTCAAGAGAGATTATCTGAATTTTTCTTCAGCCTTTACACGTACTATAATGATTTTTTGAATTATGGAAGTGCCAGCTGAGCTCAGCCATGAATAAGATCTTCTTTTTGTTAGATACCATGTAAATACATGAGACCTATGTCTCCAAAAAATTTGCACATTTAGAAGGCATTGACGGATGCTACAGCCAGATACTGTGAGGTCAGGAGGAAAACAAAGCATGGTCTATCAACAAATACAGATCACAGCTTGAAGGCATCGGACATTCAGAACTCACTAAAATGTGAAATGATTGTCTCATGGGATAAGACGCAAATGATCTTGCAGGAGGGGACATTAGGCTACTGAGTGTTCAAAGGGTAGAACTGAAACCAAAGGATGTTTGTTTTGGTAAAGTGAAAGCAGAGATGCTGTTTTTCCCTAAGAGAAGTGAAATAGAAGATTTAGTGCAAAAACAGAGGAAAAACCAGGGAGTATAGCTTTTGCACAAGAAATATGGCCCAAATTTGAGCAGTGACCTCCAAGATATTTTAAACTGACACTGAAATATGTCTGTGAACATAGCCCATGCTTCCTTATACAAAGATGCTATGGAAACTTTTCCTGCTCCTCAAGTTCCCTAGGCTTCTTTCCCATAGTCCTCCCTGTGCTCTCTGTCAGAGGGACAGGTTCTCAGTGCCCTGGGATGTCAGTTATTACCCCCTATTACTAGACCAAAATGGATAGTGAACGCTAATGACACTTATGTTCACATCACGTCTCTAAGCTTATTAGTAGTACTGTGTGCACTCAGCATTTCCCAGTATCTTTATTCTGTAGTTGCTGTAGAATCATTGCTGCACTAGTACAAATAATGGCAGTGCCTAGTAGAACGGGAACTGTTTCCATTAGAAAATATCAATCTGTATTTCTTGTATTGCTCCTTTCTCCTCTGGTAGCCATAATCTTTTCTTGTTTTTCTTTTCCAACGTGGTATTTGCCCAAGACTTTGCACTGAAACAATGACTGAAAATAAACCTCTCGCCTTAATACTATGCTTTTACTCAGCGTAAGAGTTTTATAGACATCGTCTGCACAGTGTACAGATATCAGTGTTCTGTTTCTGTCTGACAAATTGCAAACTTTATTTTGACCGTAAAGACAATCATTGCTTTCCTGCAGTAGTTTAGCCTGAACCTTAACTAAAATTTGTAAAGATTTCTGATCCAGGGCTAACAGTAGTATTACTGGTTTAAAATGTATCACTGAAACGTAATTGCTGTGAAAATAAGTTAACTCCTACAGAGGAGAATTGTTTTGTCACCTTGGCAATAAAGTCATTTGGAAAGGATCAGAGAACATCTTGTAGGGCTGATCTGGGATTCACCAGGCAGAGCAGCTAGAAGGTTATAAAATGGTAAGAAGTAAGTTGTTTGATCTGCTTTAGTCTTCTTCAGTGGCTAAGGATGGAGGAAAGCTCTATGCCCTAGGGGCATAATAAAGCAGAGAAAGTCAGAGCACAAGTAGGTTCTAAAGGGGTTCCAGGGAAGCGATGAGCCAGAATAAAAGACCTCATGTTTGGAAAGTATGTTGAAAAGTATATATTTTTCTTTAATTCCTTTATAATGGCTTTCACTTAATTCTTTAAGTAAAAACAATAGTATGCTTAGAACCTCTGGGCCAAAAAATATAAATATCTTCTTATTTGGTGAGTTACTTTTACCTCAGGCATTCTTTAATCTCCAAACTAGTATTAAAGGTGTTTACTTCTTGGAGAAAGGATGTTGAAGGTAGGGGGGGACATCAGTCCTGCCAAAAAAAGTATTTGGGTTTTGAAAAAAAATCTTTAAAAGGAAAAGAAGACAAATCATATTCCTTAGGTGTGTCTCCTAGACATGATGGAAGAAAAGACTAAGGAGAAAAGGACACAATATAAAGCATTATTTATAGTTTTCCTTTAATGCCCCAAATGAAGAATCATTTTCTTGACCCTGAGTTCTGTCTGTATTATGCTGACATTGTATTTTTCACTCCAGAAAGTAATAAAAAACTCCATCAAGTACAGTTTTTGTCACCGTGGTGGTATTTTAAAAAACCAGAAATGCAATTTTTCTTCCTCTTTTTGACAAAGAACATCATGTGTTCATTCATTTCCTTTTAAATAAGCTTTAGATGACAACACAAAAGTCTTGTGCTGTTTTAATCAAGTGTTTCCAAACATCAGACTCCTTCCCTTTCCTTCCAATGTTTTCCTAAATGTTTTCAAGTATATCCAACCTAATTTCCAGTTGTTAAAAAACGACTCAGCAATTCGTCATATTTAACAACTCAAGTCATTAATGCTGAGTCAAGCATCCAATTTTCTTCCATGATGATACTGATTCCCCCAGCTAATTCTCACCTTAGAATCCCCTGCGGAGAAGAGAAAGCCAGAACTCGTATTTTCTATCAGCTAGATTTCTGCTGCTTTTCACATTGGGTAAGTTTGCGTGTCTTTGTAAATTTTTCAGGAACTGCAAATGACAGTTTAAGGGAACAGACAACAAGAATATCAGGGTTTGATTTTTCTCACTTCTTTACTCCATTACAAGTATCTCTATTTATACTTAAGTACCTTTCCCTTTGACTGATACACTTTCATGTTATTTTTTTCTTTTGACATCTTCACCAAAAAACTTCATGTAATCATAAACTCATGTTGCTTCTAAAGCTTATTAAAAAAAAAACCCAAACCAAAAAACAATTAAGCTACAAAATATACAGTTCAGAGGCAGCAATGTCCAAAACAAGCCAAGCCACAGCTCTGAGTAGAATTAGGTCATATTTTTAAAGGGATTTTTTTTTTAAGTTTCTCTCAGTTTGTTTTAAAATGTTAAAGATTTCAGCATCAATCCTAAATCTTTGTGCATGTCTCAAGCATCTCAAACTATTTTCTATGAGATATACACTAAATTATCATATAAATATTGAAATAAATTTAAGCAATTAGTAAGAGTTTCTGCAACACTACTGGAACTTCATCTTAAAGTATGCAAGATAATGATTCTGCACTCCCGTTTTTAATAATCTAACTTATTTTGGACATCACAATAAGAAAACATAAGAAGTACATTGCAGTGTACTTCTACTGTACATTTACTTTAAGGGGAGGCTAGGGTACCCGGGTCTTCATGTACAGCCACGGCATCTGTATTTATATGAAGGACAACAAATATCTGAGCTCATCACTGTCTGAGGCACAAGTCTGTACCTTCAAAAGATAGTAGAACTACGTGGGTCACAGATGGACCACTATGTTACATACAGTTTATACTGTGGTTTTGGACATCTTCCCTCTTACTTAATTTTCATCTTTTAATTTTTTTCCCCATGTTTTTATTTTCATATATAGGTATGTTTGTTTTTTCTTTTCAATTACAAATATTTCTATACTTAGAAAGACTTCACAACACCTTAGAAATACAAGACATTTTAATAAAGAAGTACATAAAACCAAAATGCAAGTGACACACAAGCCTTAGGATCCTTTTGGTGTTCGTAGTGTTGTCATTTCATCCCAATTTCTGGGTGACTTGTTCATCTTAATAGGCTGATACGATTTTCAGAAAACAAAAGAGGTAGTACATTACCTGCATTAACATATTTAACTGCAGTTATTTTCATTCATTCAGGACAACTACAGAAGCAAGGTTTAACTCATGCCAAAAACTTAGACTTAAAATACCAATTTTGTAATGCCCTGAGCAATATCTTGCAGAAGTATGACACTATCCATGAGGTATTGTACAAGGGAATCCAGGGGGAGAGCATGGAATTATGGACTCTGAACTATAGGATCAATTATTTGTCTTTGTCAGCTTTATGCTTTTTCAATTAGTTGATTAAATAAATCACTCAGAAGGGCTTGGATGCTGATACATATTTTATTGCTATTGGCAAGCTGGCTTTGGAAATCCTCTTTTCATTCTACAGTAATTACTTTTTTTTTTTCTCCCTACTTCGGAAGATTTCAGCTCATAGAGATATAATTTCTGGCTACTGACAGGGTTGCCAAACTTTAGGAAGTGCTGAACAACAGTTACTGTATTTTATTTTTAGATATCTACATCAATTAGCTTATATGCAGTATATGTTATATACTTAAGTTGACAGACTTCCTGATGAAGTCAGGGCTAGGAGTCCCAAAGACTTCACCAGATGGTATGTGTATAGCCAGAAGGAGCCCACACTGTGAAATGCACAAATTAAGTATTTGTACCATGTTTGAAAATTTTTATTAGGTATCTAATGCCCCTTGAATTCAGGTTAGCAGGTTAGCACTTAAACAGTTTTGAGGACTAAGCCTTAATGTCTTTCTGAGAAACGTGGTAGAATTCTCAGTGGTTCAGTCACAGAGATAGATGCAATACTCTAAAAACAGGGATAAATGATCATTCTGAAAAGAAGAAGATTTTTCTCAGTTTCTGTTACACTTGAATTTTGGGTGACTACTGCTTATGGAATCTCTGTATAGCTGTTTGTCAACAGACCTTCAGAGCTGAAAGGATATGCTGCTGCTATACAAGAGCTGATACTTTCTCTTCAAAGTACCGCACCAAAAATTGCTTGGATTCTTTCACAATGAAGAATTAGCAAGAGCTAATTCTTGATTCTGACTTGGAAAAGAAATCTTTCTGTATGGGGTTAGATTCCTACGAAATAGCAAACACCAAAATTGGTGTTTTCAGCTATCCAGTGTGAAACTCTCAGGTCAAAGGCAAGGCTAGATCTGATCTTCTAGAGATCTCCTATCTCCTTTCAGATTACTCCTCAGTTCCTCAAGTCCTTGCTCCCCTGAATTTAATGAATGTTAGTTCCCAAGCTCTCTTTAGAACTGAACAAACCAAGATGCAGTTTTTAAAAATTGTTCACACCAAGAATTGCTCTCTATAGGTAGTATAGTAGAAAGGGTAATGGATATGGTACCCTCTGATATACATAGTCCTCCACTAGTGTCCCACCTGACTGCTCAGGAAGCAATATAAGTCACTAATCTTAGTGCATGCCATATCTCTTGCCATATCTCAGCAGTTTCCTGCTGCAAAAATACCTCTTTGGTGAGCTTCAACACAGCACTCCAATTATTTCAAGCATTTTGAATGGAACAAAATAACAATAATTGTGACCAAAATGACATGGCAGCAGGTATAACTGGCAGGAAATCACAGCCAAATGTCCAATGTGAATGTGCACAGTCCTCCACAGTGGGAGCCAGCCTCTCGCTATTTGGCTTGGGGGCCAATGATCACTCCCTGCAGCACAGGATTTTTGCAGTGTAGATGTTTAGACGGTACCAAGTACTACTTAGCCATTTTAACCACCTGTTTCAAATGAAATCTGTAAGTAGCTGCATGAAAATGAGCCCTCTACCCCACAGGCCTAACTACTAGACTGACAATCTGTCCTGGTTTAGGGCAGAGCAGAGCCAACTTTCTGTCCAGTGAGAGAGGCTCCTACTTTTACTTGTTTCTGTGGCAATCATGGTCAGCTGACTTGCCTGTTTTACCCTGTGGAGACATACAAGACAGGTATGACTTTGCTCAGCTACACTGCGATGCCACTGCTATGTCTATAGAGGCATAACCGAGGTACACAAAGATGTTGAGATTCTTAGAAAGGGTAGTAATGTCTGAAGAACGTAACTTCCCTGTGTAGTAAACAGAGGGTTCCCACTGGCTTTCTCTCCCTTGAAGACTACATTGACCTTGGAGTAACATTCCGGAGACTAGGACCACTACATTACAATTTATATTTTTAATATATTTGCTTTTATGTTGGGTACTGAATGCTAAACAAGTGCCTCATCCACCTAAAATTAGGAAACAGATTATGAGGAGATTGTTTTGGATTTTGTAAGAGAATTAAAGATGAATTCCATTATGGGCTGTGACTGCATTACTCTAACTTCATGCCAACCAGAGGGACCTGGACAAGCTTGAGAGGCTGGCCCATACACGTTTCATGAAGTTCAAGCAGGCCAAGTGCAAGGTCCTGCACCTGGATCGGGGCAATCCTAAGCACAAACACAAGCTGAGCAGAGAGTGGATTGAGAGCAGCGCGTGGATTGAGAGCAGCCCTGAGGAGAAGGACTTTGGCGTGTTGCTTGATGAGAAGCTCAACATGAGCTGGCAACGTGTGCCAGCAGCCCAGAAAGTCAACTGCGTCCTGGGCTGCCTCAAAGGAAGCATGGCCAGCAGGCCAGGGCAGGTGATTCTGCCCCTCTACCCTGCTCTTGTGAGCCCCCACCAGAAGTACTGCGTCCAGCTCTGAGGCCTCCAAAATACAAAGGACATGGACCTGCAGGAACTAGTCCAGCGGAGGGCCACAAAGATGATCAGAGGGATGGAGAAGCTCTGCTATGAAGACAGGCTGAGGGAATTGGGGTTGTTCAGCCTGGAGAAGAGAAGGCTCTGGGGAGACCTTCTAGTGGCTTTCCAATACCTAGGGGGGCCTAAAGGAGAGATGGGGAGGGACTCTTTATCAGAGAGTGTTGTGATAGGACAAGGGGTAATGGTTTTAAAGTGAAAGAGGGGAGACTTAGACAAGGTACTAGAAAGAAATTCTTTACAGTGAGGGTGGTAAGACACTGGAACAGGTTGCCCAGGGAAGGTGTGGATGCCCCATCCGTGGAAGCCTTCAAGGCCAGGCTGGATGGGGCTTTGAGCAACCTGGTCTAGTGGGAGGTGTCCCTGCCCATGGCAGGGAGGTTGGAACTCGATGGCCTTTAAGGTCTCTGCCAACACAAACCATTCCAGGATTCTGTGATTACTCCATGAAACGTAAAGAAGTAAACAGGAGCTCAAACAGTAAAAAGGAAGATTTACTTTGGTATAACAGCAGAAAAAAAAAAAAGATTGTGTCACATTTTGGGAAAAATTTCAGAATCTTTTTTGCAGAATGGAAGAAATGCACTTTTTATTTGCATCTAAAGGTAGCAAAGTTTTTCAAAAACAATTCAATGGCACACAACAACCATTTCCCATCCAAATCAAATATCTTTAAATAAATCACATATTCACTTGTCGTAAAACTTGTTTGCCTGATTTATTTTTAAAATATATGCTTTGTATTCTCTAAAAGTACTTAATTTCTATTTATTGGCTATGTTGTTGGCAATTGCTTAGGGAAAATGTCTCAATCCCTACTGAATGTTTTACAGCTTCTTGGACCTATGTAATTAGCAGGAGTTAGATGCTACTAGTGTATTTGTTCATGAATGTAAACCAGGTACTTAGATATTACAGTCCTGATACTTCAGTTCAGAATGGATTTATAGGTTTCAGTAAAATAGAACCCAGGACTCAGATTTTTAAATAAATCAGTACGAGGGAGACATGGGCGTACTGGGGAGAGCCCCCCGGTGTCCCCCCCAGCCCCCACAGCTCCCAGTGCGATTGTTGGCATCACAGTGTGGAACCCGGTGCTGCCCCGGCAACAGCCCCACCACCTGCAGGGACGTTGCTGTTCCAGCCCAGAGCGGCACTGGGAACGGTCCCGCTCTTGCCCAGCGTGCTCGTCACAGTGCTTGTGGGCACCAGGACACCCCTTGGCAGCCTCGCGTGGGCCAGCAGGGCACTGTCCTCAGCCCCAGAGCTGTGACAGACGTGCGGCTTCTCTTCTGCTCATCAAGATGGGCCAAGTGAATTGCTGCTTCGGCTCCAGGTGGGCTCCCCCCATGGCTCGGGGACACACCGGCACAGCCGGGACGCGCAGCAGCCGCCTTTCTCATGCCCAACGCCCTCTGCTCCGCAGGGTCTACCCTGAGCCCGAGCAGCAGCGCCTGCCTGAGGGAGCACCACCCCAGCCGCTGCAGCGGCAGCGCGTGCGGGTGACCCAGGGCCGCAGGACCAGGAAGAGGGACCTCCTTCTCTTCAGGGACACCTTGGTCATCGCCAAGGCCAAGTAAGACTCACAGAGCACAGATGCCTTTCCTCCCAAACCCTGGCCCTGGCATCAAGGAGCAGCCCCAGGCCCCCAGCACCCTGCACCTGGGTGCACCCATGGCTGTGCCTGTGGCAGACGGATGCCAGAGGGGACTAATCGGGCTCAGCCACCACCAGGTCACTCCCTGCTGCTCCTCTTTACAGATGTGGCAGCACCCTGCGCCCGCAGCTCTGCCTGGCCCTGGCCATGCTGCAGGTGTTCAGCAGTGGCAAGGGGGCAGCTGGTGATGACCCCAAGGAAGAGGAAGGGGAGGAGGCCAAGTCCCTTGCCCTCATCTGGCCCTACGGCTCCTGTGTTGTTACTTTCTGGTAAGTCTTGGTGCCTTGTCCCATGGCAGGGCTGGGCAGCGCCTCTGTCCTGCCTTTGGGGCCATACCCTCGGGGCAGGGCTGTGCCACAGCCCGCCTCTGCCTGCAGGATGGGGAGCAGCGGGCACTCAGGCTCTTTCTCCGCTCTTTCTGCAGCTCCCGCGTGGTGAAGGAGCTCTGGGTCAGCGCCCTCCTTGGGTAAGGCCTGCCTGGCCGTGCAGCCTGGGCAACCCCAGCTCACAGCACGGGGGATGCTCCAGGCGTAGCCCTATCATCCGGAACCACCGTCCCCCAGCTGGGGAGAGGTGTCCCCACGGCTGTGGGCAGCTCTCCAGCAGGCAGAGCTGGTGCAGCTGCTTCACCCAGCTCTGTCCAGCCAACACCTGCCCAGCCCCGGCCCCACCACTGCTGCTGCTCTGCCCCCACTGCCAGCCCCTACCCCGCACCTTGGAAGCGCTCCTTGGGCTGGCAGGAGAGGGACAAGGCAGCTTGGGTCTCACACAGCTCTTGCTCTGCCCCTTCCCACGCACAGGCCACCAGAAGGAGTGGAGGGAGCACGGGTCACCCAGCTGCCCTCCATCAAGCTCCTGCTGAAGGAGCTGAAGCACCGCAAGGCTGTGAGTGTCCCTCCTGTCTCTGCTCTGACCCCAGAGCCTGCCCCAGCCCAACGTCAGGTGCACGGATTCTGACCTTCTGCTCTTTTCCCTTTGCCCAGGAAGCCACACTACGTGACAGCAGCCTGGAGAGGCTGGTCAAGGGACAGGCAGAGGTGAGCATCGCTCGGCCTGCAATCTCGGCCTTCTCCACCTCGCACACATGGCCAGGGGCTGATGCAGATCCCTGGGGGCCCTTCCTGCCCCAGGGCTGCTCGGTGAGTGCAGTCCATATCTTGCAGGCTGGTCCTAAGCAGCAGCCTCCTCCTGTCCCTTCTAAAAGCCAAGGTGGACTTGGCCACATGACTGGTGAGTTTGGGGAAGACAGGGACAGGACAGCCCTTTTTTCCTCCTCTGACAGGTGGGCCCTTCTGCTGCACTGGGGCTGCTGCTGCCTTTCCCGCAGGACATGTCCATCCCCATTACTCTGCAGCAGGAGAGAGCTGAGCTCCCAGGGCCCCTCATTCCCAAACAAAGGCTCTCCTTTGCATTCGGAGGCGGGGGGGACACCACTGAGAGGGTGCAGGAGCGCTCTCCCGGTGCTTCTCCTCCACGGCTCTTTGCTCTATTTTCCTTGGCAGAAGGTGGGCCTCGCAGCTGGAGGAAGTATCTGCCCTGGCCATTTGCACGGCGAGGGACTTCTGCTGCTGCAGAGACACCTGGGCTGTCAGAGTCTGGCCCTGCCGGGGCTCTCTTTGGACGGCCCCTGGCACATGTCTGCAGCCAGGATGGAACGCTGCCCCAGACCATCCAGGTAACCATCCTGGCCAGGGGTGCCCATCCCTCTAGCTCCTCCAGAGAAGTGGTGTCCAAAGCAGAGGGACCCCAGGTAGAGGCTGGGGACAAAGCCAGCTCCTCGCCATGTCACCCAACCCTGCATCCTGCCCCAACTGGAGCTGCAGAGCTGTCCACGCTTGCTCCTGCCCCTAAGGCAGCTTCACCTGCCCCAAGGCCTGACTCCAGACAAGCAACTCTCCTCCTCTCTGCCCTGCAGGACCTGCTCGCACACCTCCATGAGCATGGGCCATCCACGGAGGGGATCTTCCGCCTGGCGGCCAGCGAGCGCGCCTCCCGCGAGCTTCGGGAGGCACTCGACAGAGGAGAGGAGGTCCACCTCAAAAGCCAGCCTGCACACCTGCTGGCCGTCATCTTGAAGGTGAAGCCTGCTGACCTGGGGCCCAGCAGCTTCTGGCTCTGTTGGTGCCCATGGGCACCTGCGAGAGCAGGAGACAAGTCCCATCCACCTGCTCCTGAGCCAGAGTGCCGGGGAGGCTGCCTGTGCTCCCGGCTGGAGTGTCCAAAGCCTCACCCGCAGCCCTTGCCATTGCAGGACTTCCTCCGCAAGATCCCCTCCAAGCTCCTCGAAGCTGAGCTCTATGAGGAGTGGATGAGCGCCATGCAGAAGACCGGCAGCGAGGAGAAGTTGTCAGCACTGAAAGAGTAAGTGTGGCCAGCAGCCTGCCTGCTCCACGGGGACTGGCAGAGGCTGGGACGTGCCTGTAAAGCGACAGCCTCCTTGAAAAAGCTCTCTTCTCTGCCAGCCACTGCTGGCTGCTGTGGGAGGGGGGATGGACATATCTCAGCAAATGCAGTCCCTCTGCTGTAGACCAGGAGAGGCCACCAAACTTTCTGCCAGGTGGGCTTGGCTGAAAGCATCCTGGGAGACGAGTGTTGACACTGTCTACTTTATTAACGTTGTCTTCCTCTTCCCTCAGGGTGGCCAGCAAGTTGCCCAAGGCCAACCTCCTCCTCCTCAAGAATTTACTTTCCCTGCTGAAAAATATCAGCAGAAACACGGCCACCAGCAGGATGACTGCCAGCAACCTGGCCATCTGCATCGGGCCAAACCTCCTGAGCCCACCCGGGGAGGTCCCCCTGGCCATGCTGGTGCAGGTCACAGGGAAGGTACGTTCTGTTGACCAGCTGGCTACAGCCTTCCGGGACCACCTGAGCTCTGCTGCTCAGAGGTACCTGGCTGCCTCCTCTCTTCAGCAAACGCTTGTGGCAGAGCTGAAGGGAAGAGCAGCCCCACAGCTGTGCAGAAGGAAGGCTCTGGGGTGGGAGAGCCTGTTTGACCTCTATTCAGCCACCTAGGCCTAAACCAATGGTTTGCTCTGCCCAGGTGACACAGCTGGCAGAGTTCCTCATTGAGCACCAAGAGGAACTCTTCGAGGAGGAGGTGGCCGGGCTTGCCAAGGCATCGGGCGAGGAGTCACCAGCACCGGCCACGGAAGCAGAAACAGCAGAGGTATGTCAGGGCCACAAACAATGTGACAACCAAAGCCTCCCCCCTCAGAAGCTGGCACTGCTGCCACAGGAACAAGCATCCACCAGCCTGCAGCTCTGCAGAACTGCAGAGGAAGCCTGATGCAGGTTGGCCAGGCCACTTGGTCAGGTGACCCCACCAGAAGGGGCTCAGCTGAGCCAACCTATCCAAGGCATCTGCCTTTCAGAGCTAAGGGAAGCAATTGGGCAGGGATGTCCTTACCATCTCTTAACTTCCACATTTCCTCTCCAGGTCACTCCAGAAAGCAAGCACCTGCAGAGCCCATCCCAGGAGAGAAGGTAAAATGAGCTAGCTTTGGTTAAGAGCAGAATTAGGTCAAGTTTATCATGGCTTTACCTGTCTAACAATACTCTGGAATGGAAAGCTTGCCCGGCTCTTCCCATGAAAGCAGAAAGAGGAAAAGAACCGATGAAGAGGGGAGAGGCGGGCATCCCAAGAGGAAGAGGAGAAAGATACAAAGGGAGCTCTCGGGGATGGGCAAGTGAGCAAGTCCAAGCAGGCAAGAAGAACAAGGAGCCCAGGTGCGTAGCAGACTCTGCTGTCCGTCTTTCAAAGCCCTGCACACTGCTCGGAGCAGAGGAAAGACTTCCCCCGTGCACAGAGATGGCCCCAGGCAGGAAGCACACACCTGCCCTTGGGAGAACGTGCATGGAACTTCCCAAAGAATGGGGGGAAAAGTCACGCCTCTTCCTGCCTCCATGGTTTCATCAGTGCTTTCTGTCTCTCTAGGTGCCGATTTATTTCTGCTGCTTGGATTGCCGGGATCAGCCTGGGCTCCGAGGGGCACGATGCAGCCCCAGCACCACCTTGGCAGAAGAGAGGAGAGAGGCGCCCCATGCCCTTCTGCTCTGGCCGGCAGAGTTCACTTGCAACACCCCTCACCCGCAGCCCTTGCCATTGCAGGACTTCCTCCGCAAGATCCCCTCCAAGCTCCTCGAAGCTGAGCTCTATGAGGAGTGGATGAGCGCCATGCAGAAGACCGGCAGCGAGGAGAAGTTGTCAGCACTGAAAGAGTAAGTGTGGCCAGCAGCCTGCCTGCTCCACGGGGACTGGCAGAGGCTGGGACGTGCCTGTAAAGCGACAGCCTCCTTGAAAAAGCTCTCTTCTCTGCCAGCCACTGCTGGCTGCTGTGGGAGGGGGGATGGACATATCTCAGCAAATGCAGTCCCTCTGCTGTAGACCAGGAGAGGCCACCAAACTTTCTGCCAGGTGGGCTTGGCTGAAAGCATCCTGGGAGACGAGTGTTGACACTGTCTACTTTATTAACGTTGTCTTCCTCTTCCCTCAGGGTGGCCAGCAAGTTGCCCAAGGCCAACCTCCTCCTCCTCAAGAATTTACTTTCCCTGCTGAAAAATATCAGCAGAAACACGGCCACCAGCAGGATGACTGCCAGCAACCTGGCCATCTGCATCGGGCCAAACCTCCTGAGCCCACCCGGGGAGGTCCCCCTGGCCATGCTGGTGCAGGTCACAGGGAAGGTACGTTCTGTTGACCAGCTGGCTACAGCCTTCCGGGACCACCTGAGCTCTGCTGCTCAGAGGTACCTGGCTGCCTCCTCTCTTCAGCAAACGCTTGTGGCAGAGCTGAAGGGAAGAGCAGCCCCACAGCTGTGCAGAAGGAAGGCTCTGGGGTGGGAGAGCCTGTTTGACCTCTATTCAGCCACCTAGGCCTAAACCAATGGTTTGCTCTGCCCAGGTGACACAGCTGGCAGAGTTCCTCATTGAGCACCAAGAGGAACTCTTCGAGGAGGAGGTGGCCGGGCTTGCCAAGGCATCGGGCGAGGAGTCACCAGCACCGGCCACGGAAGCAGAAACAGCAGAGGTATGTCAGGGCCACAAACAATGTGACAACCAAAGCCTCCCCCCTCAGAAGCTGGCACTGCTGCCACAGGAACAAGCATCCACCAGCCTGCAGCTCTGCAGAACTGCAGAGGAAGCCTGATGCAGGTTGGCCAGGCCACTTGGTCAGGTGACCCCACCAGAAGGGGCTCAGCTGAGCCAACCTATCCAAGGCATCTGCCTTTCAGAGCTAAGGGAAGCAATTGGGCAGGGATGTCCTTACCATCTCTTAACTTCCACATTTCCTCTCCAGGTCACTCCAGAAAGCAAGCACCTGCAGAGCCCATCCCAGGAGAGAAGGTAAAATGAGCTAGCTTTGGTTAAGAGCAGAATTAGGTCAAGTTTATCATGGCTTTACCTGTCTAACAATACTCTGGAATGGAAAGCTTGCCCGGCTCTTCCCATGAAAGCAGAAAGAGGAAAAGAACCGATGAAGAGGGGAGAGGCGGGCATCCCAAGAGGAAGAGGAGAAAGATACAAAGGGAGCTCTCGGGGATGGGCAAGTGAGCAAGTCCAAGCAGGCAAGAAGAACAAGGAGCCCAGGTGCGTAGCAGACTCTGCTGTCCGTCTTTCAAAGCCCTGCACACTGCTCGGAGCAGAGGAAAGACTTCCCCCGTGCACAGAGATGGCCCCAGGCAGGAAGCACACACCTGCCCTTGGGAGAACGTGCATGGAACTTCCCAAAGAATGGGGGGAAAAGTCACGCCTCTTCCTGCCTCCATGGTTTCATCAGTGCTTTCTGTCTCTCTAGGTGCCGATTTATTTCTGCTGCTTGGATTGCCGGGATCAGCCTGGGCTCCGAGGGGCACGATGCAGCCCCAGCACCACCTTGGCAGAAGAGAGGAGAGAGGCGCCCCATGCCCTTCTGCTCTGGCCGGCAGAGTTCACTTGCAACACCATTAAGCCAGAGCAGCAGCTCTCTGCACTTCTTCACCTGTCCTTCTTCCTAGTATTTATGTATGGGAATTAAGTACCTAATGCACTTATGAGTTACAGAGAAGTTACACTGCAGTATAGCCTGATATATGTCCCCAGACATAGATAGATAGAACTTAGGTTACAGTAAAATAGACCACCGGGACTCAAGATTTTTAAATAAATCAGTGGAAATTCACAGAATGTTCTTTAAGTTAATTTTGGAGTACAATACTTTGGGTGATATCCAGAATGTAAGCTACCTGACTACTTTAGCCCTGGTGGAGGTTTATCCAGGCAATGGAATCTAGCCCCAACTTGGTGATTAATCCAAAACACAAAATAATTTTTCTTCCTGAAAGGGCTAACAGTACAGTGAAGTTACACTTACCAGTACTTCCAAGCCTTCTGCAGACAGTGAGTAAAGTAAGCTTGTATTTCCTTCTATGAAAATAAATTTGTTATCAGGTAATCCTGCCTAAATCATGTTAGATCCAGAAACTAGACAAGAGGCACCTCAGCTCTGAATTTCACTGAATTTCACTGAATTTTAGAGTTGGAAGGGACCATAGAGATCATCTAGTCCAACTCCCCTGCTGAAGCAGGAACGCCTAGGGCTTGTCAGAGCATGTTACTCAGGACTGCATCCAGGCGGGTCTTGAAAATCTCCAAAGAAGGGGACTCCACAACCTCCCTGGGCAGCCTGTTCCAGGGTTCTGTCACCCTCACCGTGAAGAAGTTTCTCCTCATATTTGAGTGGAACCTCTTATGTTCCAACTTGTGCCCGTTGCCCCTCGTCCTCTCACTGGGAACCACTGAAAAGAGTCTGGATCCCTCCCTTGAGATACTTGTAGGCATTGATAAGGTCTCCCCTCAGCCTTCTCTTCTCCAGACTAAAGAGTCCCAGCTCTCTCAGTCTCTCATAAGGGAGATGCTCCAATCCTTGAATCATCTTTGTAGCCCTACGCTGGACTCTTTCTAGTAGTTCCCTGTCCCTCTTGAACTGGGGAGCCCAGAACTGGACACAGTACTCCAGTTGTGGCCTCACCAGTGCAGAGTAGAGGGGGAGAATGACTTCCCTTGACCTGCTGGCTACACTCTTGCCTATGCAACCCAAGATACCATTGGCCTTCCTGGCTGCAAGAGCACACTGTTTACTCATTGTCATTTTACTGTCCACCAGGACCCCTAGATCTTTCTCTTTAGTAGTTGCCTCTAGCAGGTCCACCCCTAACCTGTACTGGTACCTGACATTTTTCTTCCCCAGGTGCAGGACCCTACACTTTTCCCTGTTGAACCTCATGAGGTTCTTCCTTGCCCAGCCCTCCAGCCTGTACAAGTCTCGTGGGATGGCAGCACAGCCCTCTGGGGTGTCAGCCACCCCTCCCAGTGCGGTATCATCAGCAAACTCTATGGGATCCCAACTCATGATACGTTTTATACATTAGGCATCCCAAGACTTTCAGTGCCCTCAGAGGGAGTTTGCATTGCCATTTAACTTGTACGTGGTGGCCACTGCAGGAAGATGGGACTTACTCATTTATAAGGACTATGGAAACAACCAAGATTTAGAAGCCTGGGGATAGTGCATGCTTGGGCAGGGAGGATATGATGCTACGAGTGAGTCTAGCTGCATGTACCTCTTGTTGGGACTAGTTGTTAGCTTCTCTTCTGAAGATTATAGAGTAGTTTTCAAGAGTAAGAGACCTGGGGGTCTTGAAAGACATCAAAAAAAGTGGTAGATGAGTAAATATGTCATTTGCCACAGAAAAGATCATCCTGAGCTTTGAACCTTGCAAATTCACTTTATATTACATAGTCACTGGCTAAAAGGCAGAAATAATCCTGGGAGCAGGGAGCTAAATGCTCATTCTCAGCTAACTGTTATATGCAAGTAGCTGAAAAGTCTATTGTCCCTTTTTCCACCTTGTAAAAGTTGAATAATGTTTCATTTCTTTTCCTCATAGCATTATGGATAATATATATCTCTATCATGATATATAACATTGTGCAAAATGATTTAGCTTTTAGTACCTGCAAGCTCTGCTATGAAAGAACTCATCTTTCAGTAGCACAAATCTTCGTTGTTTGGTTATATGAAGTGAGCAATGCCAAGAAGCTCATGTGCTTTGATCAAGGAGCAAATCCATTTAGTATTGCCATGCTTAGTCAATACCTCGTAAAATACTGAATAAAAAACTGAACAGCAAATGGGATTTTTCAGAAGTAATGTACTAAAGCCACCTGAAGTATATTCCTCAAAAACCTATTACTGAAATCTGAAATAAAAGATATAAAAATTGCATGAAGTTTTTTCTTTATGCCTACATATTTTTTACACACAGATATGTGCACACACACACACACACACGTAATAAATTCTATTATTTTCTCACTAAGGTTTATAAATTTCATTTGTTTTGACATAAGGGACACACCTGAGTGGTTTTTGAAGATAGTTTTTGATTTTCTTTCTTTTGAGAAAAATAATTAAGAGCTAAAATTACATAAAAACAGTGGGGTTTTTGTTTGTTATTCAGTGCTTTGCCCCTTTTTTCTTTTCACCAACTTCTACAATATTTATACAAGTATATAACAGTGATTGTGTTGGGTTCAGCTAGCTTTAAAGCCTGCATCTGAAACAGGTTGATCAACATTTAGGAAAAGAGTATAAGAATAAGGTAACTTGATAGTTTTTGGCTACCTGCTGTTTAGGAACTTCCTCAGCTGGAGGTTATGCCATTTCTTTTTCCTTCAGAATTATTCTAATCGCTTTAAATCACAGTTAAACTTTTAGTATCCACAGATTTTTGTGACAAAAGTTACACAATTTAACTTTGTATCTTGTAGGAAGCAGTAAATTTGGTTCGTTTTAAAGCTCTGCCTGAAATTTCCACAGCATGTCCCCTGCTCTTCACATTATGAAAACCATTAAATAATAGCCACTTCTTCACTTTTACTGTATCATCAGTGAATGTGTATGTACCTTCAAGGTATTTGAGCCTTGCCAATATTTCTTTGTACAGAAGTGGTTCAATTACTTTGATCTTCCTTACTGCATTTCTTGATACCTTTTGTTAACCTAATCTGCCTTGCTTGAGATGGGACAGTATCAGGAAGGCACATCTTATGTATGGAAAAAGTGCATCCTGGATTAATACACTGACATAATGCTGTTTTGTTCTCTGTTTTCTGTTACATTAGCCTCTTTACCAGTGGCAAGCATTAAGATGATGCTTTAATCAAAAAATCCTCAGTATGTCTGAGTGGGAGTCACTAATTTAAAACCCTTTGTGTCTTGGTAGTTTGAGATGTTGAATACATTCAAAACCTACATTACCTTGGGATACTCATGGACACTATGATTAACAATAATTATTTTGATCATCTGGAACATAGGGGCCTTTGGCAGGCTTCTCTTTCCAGAGAAAGCATAACAGTCGTAGCAGACAGGGTACTGTATGCCTTATAGTTTTCCTCATGCCCACCACTGGATCATGCACTTGCAATTTAACCTTATGGACACTTCACCCAGGCTCCCAGTAGGGTTTCAGCTGAGTGTGCTTCAATTTATCCTTTACCACAAACTCAAGAACATTAGTAGACCGAACATGCAAGTCTGATTACATCACTTTATCTCAATGTGTGTTGCATAGTCTACAAAATGGTCTACCCATATGGGTACTAGAAGAACAGAACACGTACTTTTCATTACACAGGCTGGCAGTGTTGATAATAATGGGGTTGGCATTGGGAAAGGAAGGTGACAGGACAATTCCATCTGTGCAAATCATAGAATCATTCGGGTTGGAAAAGACCCTTGGGATCATCGAGCCCAACCATCTACCCTACTCTACAAAGTCCTCCCCTACACCATATATCCCCCAACACCACATCTAAACGGCTCTTAAACATGTCCAGGGATGGTGACTCAATCATCTCCCTGAGCAGCCTATTCCAATGCGTGACTACTCTTTCTGTGAAAAACTCTTTCCTAATGTTCAGTTTAAACCTACTCTGTTGGAGCTTGAAGCCACTCCCTCTTGTTCTATCACTAATTACCAACCTCTCTACAGTGTCCTTTCAAGCAGTTGTAGAGAGTGATGAGCTCACCCCTCAGACTCCTCTTCCTCAAACTAAACAGTCCCAGCTCCTTCAATCGCTCTTTGTATGATTTGTTCTCCAGGCCCTTCACCAGCTTCGTTGCCCTCCTCTGCACTCGCTCCAGCACCTCAATATCTCTCTTGTATTGAGGTGCCCAAAACTAGACACAATCCAGTTATCCTCCACACACTATAGGAACCTCCGGGATTGTTCCCTCTCTGCCTTGTTGTATTCCCAGGAGATATCTGGGAAGTTGAAGTTCCCCACGAGAACAAGGGCGAGTGATTGTGAGAGTTCTGCCAGTTGCTGATATTTCATCGATTTCTACGTTCCGGTTTGGGGGTCTATAATTAAGTTCTAGGCATTCAAAGATGTCTCTAACATAGAGGGCCACCCCACCACCTCTCCTTCCTTGTCCATCCTTTCTGAACAATTGATAGCCATCAACTGCAGCGCTCCAGTTGTGTATATCATCCCATCACGTTTCTGTGATGGCAACTCTATCATAGTTTTCCTGCTGTACAATGGCCTCCAGCTCCTCCTGTTTGTTGGCCATACTGCGTGCATTTGTATAGATGCACTTTAGCTGGGCTAATTTTCCTGCCACTTTTATGGGGGGCCGAGCCCCAGTACCCCCCTGACCATGCTCAGACCCTTCTGTGGGTGTTCTATCACTATCCCTGATGTCATCACTACCACATGGGTTACCATCCCCCACCCCTACTGAGATGACAGGCCGCAAGGCCTTGCTAGTGCTTTTACCTGCCAGCACTGGTAATCTGCTCCCGGGTTCTTTTTTAGTAATCCTGGTTTTATCCCCATCACTCACCAAACCTAGTTTAAAGCCCTTCCAAAAAGCCCTGCTAATTCTTGCCCCAGTATTCTTCTTCCCCTTTGGTTAAGGCTTGCCCCACCAGTTGCCAGCAGGCCTGGTGTCCAAAGTGCTGCTGGTTACACCAGGCTCAGAGCCAGGAGTTAATATGCTGGCTCTTCCTGTTTGTCCCCTCCAAAATTACTGCAAGTTGTGGGATAGAGGATACCACGACTTGCGCTCCTGATCCCTTAACCAGCTGTCCAAGGGCCCTAAAGTCTCTCTTTATTGCCCTTGTGCTACTGGTAGCTACCTTGTCACTGCCTACTTGAAACACTAGTAACAGATAATAATCCGAGGGCTGGACCTGGGTAGGCAGCTGATATATCTGTATATCAGCAGCTTTTTCTGTATATCCTTAATCCTGGCCCCAGGGAGGCAGCTGATTTCTCTGTGGGATGGATCTGGTTTGCAAATGGGGTCTTCTGTTCTCTACCGAAGGGTCACCCACCACAATTACCTTCCTTTTTTGATTGGTTGAGAAAGTCCTAAGGCGTGCGTGGCTAGCTCTGGGCAACTCACTGCATGGATCTTCTTCTCCATCCTCATTTACCTGCCCCTCAATTTCCAGAGCCCCGTACCTATTTTGCAAGTGCAACTGGGAAGGCGAGGGGGGCCAGAAGCGGTTTTGCTTGCCCCTCTGAGAAGGGACCTGCCTCTATTCCCCTTTGTCCCTTAGGCCTCTCTTCTGCCTGGTGACAGGCAAAAACGAGATCCTCCACTTCCTGTAGAGCCTCTACTTGATGCCTGTGCCTCAAGGTCCGGCTCCACCAATCTATTTCACTTTCACTGTCTCTGATACTTTTAAGTCCTTCTACCTCTCCTTCAGTTCAACCGCCTGCCTGAGCAGGTAGTTTAGTTGATCGCACCGCACCCAGGCGGTGTCTCTGGCTCCCTTGGGAACAAGTGCCAGGCTCAGGCAGCAGCCTAAGAGCAGCCTGAGGCCTGCACAGCCACGTGATTTTGCGGGAGCTCGGTCTGCGTTCTCACATTCTTCCTTGCGGTGCATGTTGCAGGTGCTGGGGCCATGTTCGTGTCTGGCGCCGGGAGCGGAACCACCGCTGACGGCCGCTTCCCTCACGCTCTGCGCACGTGCGCCTGCGCGCTGACGTTGCTGACGTTGCTGACGTTGCTGACGTTGCGCTCGCTCGCTCACGCACGCCGTGCACACGCTCTGCCTCTGCTGCGGCCGCGGCCGCTTTTAAATATGCCGCGGCTCGCCCGGCCCCGCCCCCAGTCACGTCAGCCTCTCGGCTCCCTCGCGAGACTCTCGAGTCGTTTCGGGTCTCTCCGCTCTCCCTCGGCTCCTCCGTCTCCGGGAAGCCCCCGCTCCGACTCAGTCTAGTTCAGATTTAAAGGCGCCGCGCCCACGGCTGCCGCTCTCCGCGTGGTCTGAAATGCGGCTCGGGCGTGCAGAAGGGACGTAGGTGTTGCGCTTGTTTGCTCAACATTAGTTCTATGCTGCCCTGGAAACAATAGCTGAAGTGGAAAGCCTTGGAAAAAAAAGAGAGGTGCTACACCATCCTTTGGAAAATCACGGAGTGTGCTGAGGCAGGGAGCATCTGGGACTTACCAGGGTGCTGGCAGGCAGGGGAGCCACATCGTAGAGCTGGGAGGCTGCAGCTGATGTAGAGAGGCAGATGGATTCAGTTGTGTAAATCATAGAATCATAGAATTGCCCAGGCCGGAAGGGACCTCCAAAGGTCATCTAGTCCGACCTCCCCACAGTCAGCAGGGACACCCCCAACTAGACCAGGTTGCCCAGGGCTTCGTCGAGCCCCCCCTTGAGTATCTCCAGGGAAGGGGCCTCAACCACCTCCCTGGGCAACCTGTTCCAGTGCTCCACCACCCTCACAGTAAAGAGCTTTCTCCTCATCTCCAATCTAAATCTGCTCCCCTCCAGCTTAAGCCATTGCCCCTCGTCCTGTCACTGCAGGCCTTTGTAAACAGGCTCTCCCCGGCCTTCCTGTAGGCCCCCTTCAGGTACTGGAAGGCTGCTATTAGGTCTGCCCAGGGCCTCCTCTTCTCCAGGCTGAACAACCCCAGCTCCCTCAGCCTGTCCTCGTAGCAGAGGTGCTCCAACTCCCTGACCATTTAAGTGGCCCTCCTCTGGACCCGCTTCGTCAGGTCCATATCTTTCCTAAATGTAGGTGTGCAGTACCCCCTTAGATATTTTAAGGCATTCTCACCCAAATTACATCTGCCATTCCAGAAGAGCAAGGGTTTCTAGCAGCTTCTGTGCCCTACGTGCCATCACTTGGACAATATTTCAGATGGCTTGGTGTATCAGAGATGCCCCAATAGCACTAAGCGCCTACGTTAGGCAGCTAACGTGAATCCAGAGGACTAGATTGGGTTTACTGTTTTAGACAGTGAAATTTAGATAGCTACCAGTCAAGATGGTGTTATCTAAGATGCAGTCATAATCAATGGACACCCAAGACACTAGCCAAGTTAATGGTGTAGCTACATCCTGTGGTGTTGAGTCATTTACAATATGGTTCGTAGAGATTCTGAGTCTGTACATGGGCTTTATTGAAGTGCATGAATAGAACTTTTAATCCCAGAGGGAATAAAGGCTGTATAAACCTGCTTTAAATTAAATGCATAGGTAGATGTTGAATGGTCAGTGTCAAAATCTGATGTCTGAGTTTTCCTGCTATTCGTGGACTATTGCTGCTGAAAGTGATTAAAGAGAATTAATGCATTTACCAAATAGTCTATTTGGTAACAACTAGACTATTTGGCAAACTAGACATTACTAGGTACTGACATCAGGTCCTGATTTTCTCACCTTTACTGTTAGGGAGGTGTTCAAAAACATGCACATGAAGCTGCTGCAATTGAACTGTCCCTTCTCAGTACATTTTTCAGGAATGAATGAAGATGTGTCAATAATTCTTGAAACTCATTGTCTAGTGGGATGATTGATTTATTTCTGTCCTATTATATTACTGTCTTCTGAAGTAAGGAGGGAGGTGGGTGAGTGACTTTTCTGTTCTCACTTGCTTTCACACTTCAATCAATTTTTTCAAAGTCTGAGAAAGCAGTATGTAGCTTTCAATCATGCTTTGAGGAGTCCCTGGAGTACGGTTGGTAAAAGGAAATACTGATGTTGTGGGGATGGGATTTTTTTGCTCCTTTGGTGTGAATGGAAAAAGATGGTTGGATTTGTCTTCTTTAGTGAATTAATTTTAAAGCTAGAAATAGATCTTGCATGAGATGTTGTTTCAGCTATTTACTTATCCTCTTAAAGTCACATTGATGGTTATCTTAAGAAAATGAGACAACTCTTCAGATGGAATTTTTTGATGCTGTACTTTTTTTTTCACTCATTAAATGGTTTATTACTCATATTCTTAAAAGTGTGTATCACTTATCTAGGTAATAAGGATCAAACTGTTGATGCAGGTGTACTTGGTTTATTTGAAATAAGTATTCTAGGTATTTTAAATTAGCCAAGAGGAGCCAAACACGAACTATACTAGAGGTGTTATTAATCAATACAAATGTTGAGAATATGGATCCAAATCTTATTAACTTTATGCATTTACATAGATATATTTGAGTTTTGAGAGTTTAATTTGAACGTCTTCCCCAGACAGCAACATCAACCTTCTGCCCCATGAACAGCAAGCTCACAGCTAAGCAAGAAGGCTGGAATTAAAGACATTTCTGTCACCACATAAGTTTGTGTATCCTAATAGTACTGTCTCATGTTTTAAATGTGAAATTTTTATTTAATTAAGAAGATAGGTTTATTTAATGTTATCCATATTTGCAGAGCAGTACCTGACATGGCAAGATTGAATAGCATTTCGTGAAGTATTCCACCAAGCAGACACCCAACTGAGCAAAGAGAGTTTTTTCTTTTTTTTTCTTTTTTTAATGTTGGATTTCATTAACACACAATGGCTTAGTTTTAAGTAGGGGATTTATTTTCACTTAGTTGAGAATTATTTAGTAAAACATTCCTAGAGCATTCAAATTTTGAATGCACATATCCTATATAACAGTAAATAATCTAACAGCTCATTTACTTTCAGATCCACTTACATCCCTAATATTGCCTTTTTGCTTGTGTATGCAGTTAGTTTTGTTATAAGCACTCATACATCTTTTTGTACTAAGGAATAAATTGTTTTCTGTTCTGTTATTTGGTTTTTGATTCCTACAAACGTTTGCTCTGAGTGAAGGGATAGAAGACAGCAAAAAGGATATATGGAAAAAAAAATGCAGGAAAGAGAGATCCCAATGAACAAAGAATAAATTAGGTAAGAAACTTCCTTGCGGAATATGCTAGTTTGCATTTCATGGCTCTCTAAATCATATATATAACAAATTCTAATTAAGACTTCTACAATTCTGCCTTTCTCTTCTGAAGCATGGAACAAGCATCATTTCATACAATAATTTGCAGTGATTGGCTGATTGAAGACCCAGATTTTTTGGCTTGCTAAATGGATTTTTAGTGATTTTTTTCCCAACAAATTTGACTGTCAGTTCTCATTTTCCATGTTACTGTCACTCTAGAAAACAATAATAAAATGTCACGAAGATGGGCACTTTGATAGCTTCCTTTGCATAGCTTGAAAGACCATTTTTTTCCCCTTGACTTCTGTGAAATGTTACGCATCCTGTAGTTTTCCAACTTGAAACATTAAATGCTTTTCTGTGCTCTGGTGAGTTTACTTTGACTGGCTGCCAGATCCCAGCTGTTCTCTCTCTCCTCCTCGGCAGCAAGGCAGAGGTAGAAAATAAGATGAGAAGTTTATGTGTCAAGCTGAAGACATGGAGATCACTTACCAATTACCTTCACAGACAAAACAGACTTGACTTGGGGAAAATGAACTTAATTTCTCATCTATTAAAATCGATTTGGATGGTGAAAAAGAAAGACAAAGATTAAAGCACCTTCCCCTTACCTCCAACTCTTTTTTCCAAGGACCTTCTTCACTCCATTCCTGAATCCCTCACCTACATCCCAGAGCGGTGCAGGAGGATAGGGGCTTGTGATCAGTCCATAACAGCTCCTCTTTGCCAATCCTTCCTCCTGATGCTTTTCCCCTGCCCCTGAGTGGGCTTTCCACAGGCTGCAGCTTCCTTCAGGGCACATCCATCTGCTCTGGAGTAGGGTCATCCACAGGCTGCGGTGTGGATATGTGCTCCACTGTGGTCCTCCATGGGCTGCTGGGAAATATCTGCTCCACCATGGCCTCTCCCACAGGCTGTAGAGAAATCTCTTCTCCAGGAGGTGATGCCGAATTTGCCCCAAAAGGCGAAATAGAAACTGCTCAGAGACTAAGTTTTCAAGTCCATAAGCAGGAGGTATTTCTTAACAACGCGTTGGGGAACTCTCCAGGCCGCCCTGGACAAAGAGTTCCGTTGGTTAGCAATCAGTGCAGCTTTTTTATACAAGTTTGAGTGTAGGTTACATCATCTTTACATGCATATTCATATCTTTACATGCATATTCATATATAGGCGGAGTCTTCCATTTTGGGGAGTCGTCTGGGGGGAGTTCCGGTGCCTTCATCAGGGCGGGGGATCGTCTTGTGAGTCTTCCTCGGGTTAAACTTCTGAACTCTTCCTAATTTGGGTAGCTTGGTTCATCCTAAAATTGCTGAAGCTACTACTTCATGTTCTGGTGTTCTTTCCTATCAACTCGTTCTGTTCTCTCAAACAATTTATTACCTTCGTGATTTGGTAAGATCTAGCAAATGTGGCCTGACTGACCACAAACGGGGCCTGCAACTACTCAGAGCTATGATAAGTGACAAGAGGAGGAAGGCAGGAATGTAGGGAGTAGGCCTGAGATCAGCACAATGATGTCTTGAAGCAGCAAAACAGTGTTGTTGACCTTGCTGGGAGATAGGGGATTCAAAGAAGGAACCCAGCTTACATTTTAACTCCTTATTTCTCGAAGACTGCTTCCTTTTGAGCAGTTTCAGAGGTACCCAGGGTAACTCGATGTCCTCCTTTTCTGACCTGAGATTTCTCCCTGCCCCCCCTCATAGCATACAGCCTTTTTTACCCTTCCTTAAATGTGTTTTTCACAGAGGGGCTGCCTCTTTGTCTGTGGGGCTCAGCCATGCCCTGCAGTGGGTGGGTTGGAGCTGGCTAGAAGGGGCTGTGTCTGGATGGGGGCAGCCCTGGCCTCTCTGCACAGAGGCCGCCCCTGCAGCCCCCACTGCCAGTCCCTGGGCATATGTGCAAAAATTCATGGCAGCCCTTTAAATCAATAAATGGCGGAGGGAAGTGACAAGCGTAGATGTTAGTTAAGCAGTGCTATTTGAATGTTTCACTCTATCAACTCAAGAGAGAGATATATTGAAGTATGTTTTTAATGGTGCTTAAGAGGTAAATGAAATAAAAATTTAGAAACTGCATAATGCTTTTAAGCATAAAACAGAGCATCTAATTTTCCCTAAAAGTGCCAATTATAGAAAAGGAATCTGTATAGGTAAAATTAAATATAAGTAGTGACGCGCCTACATTTTTAAGAGAAAACAGATGTATCTTTTTGTCTAAATTCTCCTCTTGCCCAGTTAAGAGTCAGTAACATGTTTTGAGAAGCATTCTCAGGAACTCAGGTAGCTATATTTATTTTTAGCCTACTAAGAAGAAAACTAATGGTTTTGGATTCATTGCATTGAGAAGTACCTGGTTTGTCTTGTTAATGTCAAAGGCAACAGGACCGGATTTTCATTTTGAAGGTGAGGAAGACCCAGCAAGGTCTTCTGAAGTGTTTGCGCTCGTCCTGGCTGTTGAAAAGTCTGGATTGTTTGCAGGCAGCTACGAAGCCAACCAAAGCCAAAGCACATTAATAGAAATACACCCATTCACTTAAATGAATGTACCGAAGAATTTCTCACTGAAGTTTGCCCCGCCTATGATCAGGAATGACAGGAATTAAATCATGAGGACATGCAGCAACAGTAAATAGTTATTCTAATATTTAAATCAAGTAGGTGCAGCCACTGACGATAGCTGTGCCAGCCACAAGCTCTTGGTGCCTTTACCAGCTGTGGTTTAAAGTTGTACTGAACTTCACTATAGCTGCACCTGGTTTCCTTGATTAAAAGAAAAATCCTGAACATTTTTTTTCCCCTGTGATACCAACCTCTCTGAATGTATTAATAAAAACTGTGGCCATTCAGTAGCACCTCATGTTATCTTTATGTCAGCGATGGTAAAGCAAGATTGATAGATTATTTCTGCTGTGGCAGCTGAGGCCCATTTTATATTAATTTTTGGATAACATTTTCTGAAATATGCCTTCATCTCCACATTTTGGGCTTAGATTTGAATTTTCTTCAGCTCAGACAGAGAAATATTTTGCCCTGTGGTGACTTAGTGTTTTGGCCTTATTTAATTTTTTGTAATTGTCTACATTGTGTCTTCTCACATTAATGCAATCTGGTGGAAAGAAAACCAGTCGGGTGCAGCATAATACTTATTTCCTTCTTCTTTGACAGTTGCTCTTTTAATAAGTTTATTGAACAAAATCTTCCAGCAGCATTCCTAGATCAGGGACTAGACAAAAGGGATTCTTAGTAGAGCTGAACTTTAACTATTCTATATCAAGTAAAAATGCAGTCTAGGGACATATATCAGGCTATACAGCAGTGTAACTTCTCTGTAACTCATAACTGCATTAGGTACTTAATTCCCATACATAAATACTAGGAAGAAGGACAGGTGAAGAAGTGCAGAGAGCTGCTGCTCTGGCTTAATTGTAAGTGAACTCTGCCGGCCAGAGCAGAAGGGCATGGGGCGCCTCTCTCCTCTCTTCTGCCAAGGTGGTGCTGGGGCTGCATCGTGCCCCTCGGAGCCCAGGCTGATCCCGGCAATCCAAGCAGCAGAAATAAATCGGCACCTAGAGAGACAGAAAGCACTGATGAAACCATGGAGGCAGGAAGAGGCGTGACTTTTCCCCCCATTCTTTGGGAAGTTCCATGCACGTTCTCCCAAGGGCAGGTGTGTGCTTCCTGCCTGGGGCCATCTCTGTGCACGGGGGAAGTCTTTCCTCTGCTCCGAGCAGTGTGCAGGGCTTTGAAAGACGGACAGCAGAGTCTGCTACGCACCTGGGCTCCTTGTTCTTCTTGCCTGCTTGGACTTGCTCACTTGCCCATCCCCGAGAGCTCCCTTTGTATCTTTCTCCTCTTCCTCTTGGGATGCCCGCCTCTCCCCTCTTCATCGGTTCTTTTCCTCTTTCTGCTTTCATGGGAAGAGCCGGGCAAGCTTTCCATTCCAGAGTATTGTTAGACAGGTAAAGCCATGATAAACTTGACCTAATTCTGCTCTTAACCAAAGCTAGCTCATTTTACCTTCTCTCCTGGGATGGGCTCTGCAGGTGCTTGCTTTCTGGAGTGACCTGGAGAGGAAATGTGGAAGTTAAGAGATGGTAAGGACATCCCTGCCCAATTGCTTCCCTTAGCTCTGAAAGGCAGATGCCTTGGATAGGTTGGCTCAGCTGAGCCCCTTCTGGTGGGGTCACCCGACCAAGTGGCCTGGCCAACCTGCATCAGGCTTCCTCTGCAGTTCTGCAGAGCTGCAGGCTGGTGGATGCTTGTTCCTGTGGCAGCAGTGCCAGCTTCTGAGGGGGGAGGCTTTGGTTGTCACATTGTTTGTGGCCCTGACATACCTCTGCTGTTTCTGCTTCCGTGGCCGGTGCTGGTGACTCCTCGCCCGATGCCTTGGCAAGCCCGGCCACCTCCTCCTCGAAGAGTTCCTCTTGGTGCTCAATGAGGAACTCTGCCAGCTGTGTCACCTGGGCAGAGCAAACCATTGGTTTAGGCCTAGGTGGCTGAATAGAGGTCAAACAGGCTCTCCCACCCCAGAGCCTTCCTTCTGCACAGCTGTGGGGCTGCTCTTCCCTTCAGCTCTGCCACAAGCGTTTGCTGAAGAGAGGAGGCAGCCAGGTACCTCTGAGCAGCAGAGCTCAGGTGGTCCCGGAAGGCTGTAGCCAGCTGGTCAACAGAACGTACCTTCCCTGTGACCTGCACCAGCATGGCCAGGGGGACCTCCCCGGGTGGGCTCAGGAGGTTTGGCCCGATGCAGATGGCCAGGTTGCTGGCAGTCATCCTGCTGGTGGCCGTGTTTCTGCTGATATTTTTCAGCAGGGAAAGTAAATTCTTGAGGAGGAGGAGGTTGGCCTTGGGCAACTTGCTGGCCACCCTGAGGGAAGAGGAAGACAACGTTAATAAAGTAGACAGTGTCAACACTCGTCTCCCAGGATGCTTTCAGCCAAGCCCACCTGGCAGAAAGTTTGGTGGCCTCTCCTGGTCTACAGCAGAGGGACTGCATTTGCTGAGATATGTCCATCTCCTCTCCCTCCCTGCCCTTCTGGCACAAGTCCCATTGCAGAGCAACCCCAAAGCCCTCAGGAAGTGCTCCAAGGAGAGAAATGCTTTTCCGTGCCCCTTTGCCCCCAAACCCAACGTGGCTGGCAGAGAAGAGAGCTTTTTCAAGGAGGCTGTCGCTTTACAGGCACGTCCCAGCCTCTGCCAGTCCCCGTGGAGCAGGCAGGCTGCTGGCCACACTTACTCTTTCAGTGCTGACAACTTCTCCTCGCTGCCGGTCTTCTGCATGGCGCTCATCCACTCCTCATAGAGCTCAGCTTCGAGGAGCTTGGAGGGGATCTTGCGGAGGAAGTCCTGCAATGGCAAGGGCTGCGGGTGAGGCTTTGGACACTCCAGCCGGGAGCACAGGCAGCCTCCCCGGCACTCTGGCTCAGGAGCAGGTGGATGGGACTTGTCTCCTGCTCTCGCAGGTGCCCATGGGCACCAACAGAGCCAGAAGCTGCTGGGCCCCAGGTCAGCAGGCTTCACCTTCAAGATGACGGCCAGCAGGTGTGCAGGCTGGCTTTTGAGGTGGACCTCCTCTCCTCTGTCGAGTGCCTCCCGAAGCTCGCGGGAGGCGCGCTCGCTGGCCGCCAGGCGGAAGATCCCCTCCGTGGATGGCCCATGCTCATGGAGGTGTGCGAGCAGGTCCTGCAGGGCAGAGAGGAGGAGAGTTGCTTGTCTGGAGTCAGGCCTTGGGGCAGGTGAAGCTGCCTTAGGGGCAGGAGCAAGCGTGGACAGCTCTGCAGCTCCAGTTGGGGCAGGATGCAGGGTTGGGTGACATGGCGAGGAGCTGGCTTTGTCCCCAGCCTCTACCTGGGGTCCCTCTGCTTTGGACACCACTTCTCTGGAGGAGCTAGAGGGATGGGCACCCCTGGCCAGGATGGTTACCTGGATGGTCTGGGGCAGCGTTCCATCCTGGCTGCAGACATGTGCCAGGGGCCGTCCAAAGAGAGCCCCGGCAGGGCCAGACTCTGACAGCCCAGGTGTCTCTGCAGCAGCAGAAGTCCCTCGCCGTGCAAATGGCCAGGGCAGATACTTCCTCCAGCTGCGAGGCCCACCTTCTGCCAAGGAAAATAGAGCAAAGAGCCGTGGAGGAGAAGCACCGGGAGAGCGCTCCTGCACCCTCTCAGTGGTGTCCCCCCCGCCTCCGAATGCAAAGGAGAGCCTTTGTTTGGGAATGAGGGGCCCTGGGAGCTCAGCTCTCTCCTGCTGCAGAGTAATGGGGATGGACATGTCCTGCGGGAAAGGCAGCAGCAGCCCCAGTGCAGCAGAAGGGCCCACCTGTCAGAGGAGGAAAAAAGGGCTGTCCTGTCCCTGTCTTCCCCAAACTCACCAGTCATGTGGCCAAGTCCACCTTGGCTTTTAGAAGGGACAGGAGGAGGCTGCTGCTTAGGACCAGCCTGCAAGATATGGACTGCACTCACCGAGCAGCCCTGGGGCAGGAAGGGCCCCCAGGGATCTGCATCAGCCCCTGGCCATGTGTGCGAGGTGGAGAAGGCCGAGATTGCAGGCCGAGCGATGCTCACCTCTGCCTGTCCCTTGACCAGCCTCTCCAGGCTGCTGTCACGTAGTGTGGCTTCCTGGGCAAAGGGAAAAGAGCAGAAGGTCAGAATCCGTGCACCTGACGTTGGGCTGGGGCAGGCTCTGGGGTCAGAGCAGAGACAGGAGGGACACTCACAGCCTTGCGGTGCTTCAGCTCCTTCAGCAGGAGCTTGATGGAGGGCAGCTGGGTGACCCGTGCTCCCTCCACTCCTTCTGGTGGCCTGTGCGTGGGAAGGGGCAGAGCAAGAGCTGTGTGAGACCCAAGCTGCCTTGTCCCTCTCCTGCCAGCCCAAGGAGCGCTTCCAAGGTGCGGGGTAGGGGCTGGCAGTGGGGGCAGAGCAGCAGCAGTGGTGGGGCCGGGGCTGGGCAGGTGTTGGCTGGACAGAGCTGGGTGAAGCAGCTGCACCAGCTCTGCCTGCTGGAGAGCTGCCCACAGCCGTGGGGACACCTCTCCCCAGCTGGGGGACGGTGGTTCCGGATGATAGGGCTACGCCTGGAGCATCCCCCGTGCTGTGAGCTGGGGTTGCCCAGGCTGCACGGCCAGGCAGGCCTTACCCAAGGAGGGCGCTGACCCAGAGCTCCTTCACCACGCGGGAGCTGCAGAAAGAGCGGAGAAAGAGCCTGAGTGCCCGCTGCTCCCCATCCTGTGGGCAGAGGCGGGCTGTGGCACAGCCCTGCCCCGAGGGTATGGCCCCAAAGGCAGGACAGAGGCGCTGCCCAGCCCTGCCATGGGACAAGGCACCAAGACTTACCAGAAAGTAACAACACAGGAGCCGTAGGGCCAGATGAGGGCAAGGGACTTGGCCTCCTCCCCTTCCTCTTCCTTGGGGTCATCACCAGCTGCCCCCTTGCCACTGCTGAACACCTGCAGCATGGCCAGGGCCAGGCAGAGCTGCGGGCGCAGGGTGCTGCCACATCTGTAAAGAGGAGCAGCAGGGAGTGACCTGGTGGTGGCCAAGCCCAGTGGGTCCCCTCCAGCATCCACCTGCCATGGGGACAGCCATGGGTGCACCCAGGTGCAGGGTGCTGGGGGCGGCTCCTGGGGTGTCCCTGCCCTGGGGCCAGGTCCAGGGCCAGGGTTTGGGAGGAAAGGCATCTGTGCTCTGTGAGTCTTACTTGGCCTTGGCGATGACCAAGGTGTCCCTGAAGAGGAGGAGGTCCCTCTTCCTGGTCCTGCGGCCCTGGGTCACCCGCACGCGCTGCCGCTGCAGCGGCTGGGGTGGTGCTCCCTCAGGCAGGCGCTGCTGCTCGGGCTCAGGGTAGACCCTGCGGAGCAGAGGGCGTTGGGCATGAGAAAGGCGGCTGCTGCGCGTCCCGGCTGTGCCGGTGTGTCCCCGAGCCATGGGGGGAGCCCACCTGGAACCGAAGCAGCAATTCACTTGGCCCATCTTGATGAGCAGAAGAGAAGCCGCACGTCTGTCACAGCTCTGGGGCTGAGGACAGTGCCCTGCTGGCCCACGCGAGGCTGCCAAGGGGTGTCCTGGTGCCCACAAGCACTGTGACGAGCACGCTGGGCAAGAGCGGGACCGTTCCCAGTGCCGCTCTGGGCTGGAACAGCAACGTCCCTGCAGGTGGTGGGGCTGTTGCCGGGGCAGCACCGGGTTCCACACTGTGATGCCAACAATCGCACTGGGAGCTGTGGGGGCTGGGGGGGACACCGGGGGGCTCTCCCCAATACACCCATGTCTCCCACATACTGGAGAGCCCAGTCCTGGGCACAGCACTGCAGGCATGGCCTCATCTGCACCGAGCAGAGAGGGTCACCTCCCTCCAGCTGCTGACAGGGCTTTGCCTGGCTTCCCAGGCTTCCACTTGCTGCCACCTTGGAGCAAGGGCGCCTTGCTGGCTCCTGCTCCACCTGGTGTCCACCAGGGCCCCCGGGGCCTTTTTAGCCATGCTGCTTTCTTGCAGCTTTGCCAAGCTGCTTTTGGTCAGGAGTATGTGTGGATGTGCCCCCGGGATGCTTTGTGCCCATACTGGTGCTATCTGCTGCCAGTTCCACCCTCTTTCTGCAGGTCTCACTGTGCCATCACCATATGGGTGAAAAGGGCATCTTTCCTCCAGTCAGTTCAGGAGTCCAAGTGGAAAGGCTCCCTCTTCTGAGATACACAGATCCTGTGTTTATATAACCCTGCTAACTTTATATAACCGTCCTGTAACTTATCCTTCCTGAGAAGTTATGCTATAATTTGGAAGCAGTCTTTTTTTTGCAAATTTTAGATCAGTTATAGATTTAGGTTCGTAGCTTTTCTGATATCCTAAATTAGATGTTGCAAATGTAGAACCTATGTATGTATGAAATCTTAGGGATTCCTTTGCAGAAAGAGCCATATGTCCAGTTTTGGTAATTCCTTATTTCACAGTGTTTTCAAAATGGCCAGAGAATCAAGACTTGAACACTGGAAATGTAATTCTGTTTTTGTGAGTACTTAAGAATGAAAAGGCCCAACAATAATTTAACCACATCATGTAAAGCATCTGGGAATTTCACTTATTTAATTACAGCTATCACTAGGCAAATCGGTTTATAGAGGATACACGAGCCTGGAAGACCGAGATAAGTCTTTGTGTTTAACCTTTGCTGTCTGAAAATGGAAAGCTAGCTGAATACTAATTGTTCCGTAGTGTCTTGCAAGGCAGGCCGGTTGACATTTTGGCTTTCATTTGGACGTGACTTACCTATATTATGAGACTGGTAACCCACCTACTCTCAGTTGCACCCATGCACGCCGCAGGGAATAGTTGTTCTTATTCCCAGGTGTTCACTGCTTTCACTGTTTTCAGCAGAGATCCCAAACTTTTTAAACTGGTACTTTGCCAGAAATTCAGAACTCTAGACACTATTTGCATACAGTGAAGCAGATGGCAGGTGCCCTTACTGTTAATTTAGAGGTTTACCTTCAGAGGACTACGTTCCTGGCTTAAACTATTCCATCTTGATGTTAGCACTGTGAAAAAACTCTCTTTTTGTCTATGGCAAACAAATTGTCTATTGGTACCACTCCCATATATGTAGTTTATAGATATATGGGTAGACATATGCAAAAGCCCACACATATATCATGAAGTATTGTGCCATTCATGTTTGTATTTGTGTGCATTTTAATATGTATATCTATAGTATTTGTTAACAAACAAATGAAAGCATGTTTGTAACAAGAATTAGTGACAAAATATATGGCCACTTTCAAGGTTTGCTAATCTTGATCTAAATGTAAATGACTGAACCATGTCTTCATTATATCTAAAACCTACTTTTTTTCTGTACTGCTGCAAATTGATTTTGAGCAGAAATGGATTCCATCTGTGCCAAGTAAGCAACCGTTCATAATTTACACTTCAGGGTGGACTAAACTTTGCCTGTTGGCTGTAAGAATGAGAGCATCAGAGCAAAATAGTAGTTCAAATAGAACAGAATATCTTCTCTAAAGCATAATATTTTGGAGAGGCCTGATGACATCTGTAATACAGCTAGCTGATTGCATATTAAACCATTTGAAATCAAAATACACTCCTGATTGCTGCTATGGTTACCTTAAATACTTCATTTAAAGTCCTAAATAATATGATTGATTGTTTTTGTTAGCCTCATTCACGGCATACATAACTGAAAGTTTAAAAAAAAATTAAAAAAATGGAAAAAAGTTGATTTATTCCTTTTTTTCTTCCTTTTGATCCCTTTTTCGGTGTTTCACTTCTAAATTTTAGTGCATGACAGTTGTCCATTACACAAAAGACATGAAGATTGTTTCATTAACAAACTCCCATAATGCAGATATTTCCAGCAGTAAAACATCAAGACTATGACCTTAAATGTCATTTCTTTCTCATCAGATTCATTGGAGAAGGTGGGATTTCCTGCTTTGACTGTTGCTGTAATATTGAAGAGCACACATATATGTCCATTTTTTTTGCATACTTGCCCTGTGTAGAGTCCGGCGTTAATATTATAAAACAAAGTCACTGAAAATCATGGTAAAATCAATAAAGTCAATAGAGATGTGCCAATTTACCTGAAAACAAATTCTGTTCTAGTATCAAGTATCTCTTTTTTTGCCTGGCAATAAAAATACAGTAAAACATAAGCTGCAGATTGCAGACTTAAAGCACACTTGTAAAATATTCTGACAAGAAATATGATCAGATAAATCTGGAAATATATGAAATTTTTAGCAAACAGCTGTTAGGATATTTTGAGCTCGCTACATGTTGGGCATCTCCATTTTGTGTTCAAGTCCAAAAGGGACCGTGATAATTTGCTTTAACTTCCTGAATATAAAACAGATCTACTGCTCTGAGTAGTTCTACGTCAATTTTTGGATGCATTTTTTAACTGAACCATAATGGCTCACACATCAACATTAATAAGAGGATTTTGCACATTTTCAGTATACGTACTGAAAGAAACTTCATCAGGAGGTGACATTTTTATTTGCTATAATTTTTAATTACAGCTTGATTCTATGTGGCGGTTTTGGTGTTTGGGTTTTTTTGGGTTTTTTTGTTTGCTTGTTTGTTTTTGTAAAGTGCTTTAATATCCTTTACAAGATACTAACATTGAAGGACACAGTACGTTTGTACTTCATTAGTCACCCCTAAGAGCGCAGGCAAGTTGGATAAACACAGGAATGAAAATCCCCAAACAACCTTTAGTTTCTATGGTACATAAATCTCCATAAACAGAAATCACTCAAGTTATGAATTTTACGATTTTATTCCTTTCAGTTGAGCAATCAAAGAAATAGCCATAAAGTCTGAAACTATGAAGGCAAAAATATGTCTTGATGTAATGAGCCAGAAGCATACTAATAAAATCATCAAATACAATCATTCAGTCAATAAAAATACAACAACAATTTGCAATATGATTCACATGAAACTGAACCTTTTTCCCAGTATGAAGCGTTACTAAGGTTCGATATGACAGGGATTTCAGTACTTTACAAATATCTTGCTTTTTACTTGTTATTATATCCAAAGACAATACATAAAAAGACCTCTGCACCTATAAATAGGAGGCTATAATTATTCTCCATTTATTCACTTCCTTATAATTTGCCACTTTCAATAACTTTTCTCAGTTACTCCTACTTTATTCGGAGAGGGATTCGCTTTACATGTTGCATGTGATCCAGTCATCTCCATCCTTTCAAAAGACAATATTAAGAGATGGGCACCCCCAAAGACTAGCAACCTGTCCCCGAGAACTTCTACTTGAGGAACAGATGAATCAGCTCCTGCAAGTTCCTTCTTCATCCACCAGTAGTAGATAGAAGCCTCTGAGGATAAGTAGAAGGAGAATGTCTGTTCCTTTGGTGTCTGATAAAAGAAGCCATATACAAGTTAATATGGAGACAAACCTGACCAATGTGTAATAAGGGAGGTCTTGATAAGAAGAAACCTGGTCAGTCACACTAATTAGTAAGGATAGGGTGGAGTGTCAGGATGTTTATTTTCACAGCTGGGAAGATAAAGGAAGGGAGGGAAACAAACACAGACATAAAACATGATCAATTAGCGTTAACAAAGATCATATGCAGAAGCAAGCCTGGTCAGTCACGCTAATTGATGGGCTATCAAGAAATTGTAAGCAATCCAGGACTTTGCAACTGATGAGGATGCAAATCTGAGGGTCCAGAACATTGGAGGGGGGTCAGTGGGCCTATGCCAACGGATAAGACAATGTGCAGAGGAGCGAGGGAGCAGGGAGGAACAAGAAGAGGTAGAGAGAAAGGCTTATAAAAGGGTCTAACTGCATGTAAAATGGAGCTGGTCGGTATAATTATCTGTCTGAGCCCTGCTCCTGATTACCCCAGTCTGTCCTGCCTTATTAAATCCTTTCTCAACAATCTCTCTGCATAACCTCACTCCCCGTCCCGTGGGTGTCAGTGCTGCAGGGGCTCAGGGACAGCTACCGGGTGGCAAGGCGGGTAACAGACCCCGAGCGAGGGGCACGGGGCCAGTGGCTGGAGCATGACCATGGGTCACAGCCCGTGTGCCAACTGCTGGGTGTGAGTGTCTGTACCTGCCCCAAAGTAGGTGTACGTGGGGCGTGCAAGTGGATTCACTGGCAAACTCCAAGCTGGACCAGCCGGGAAGTAGGATGCCCCGGGTCCGGGCAGAGGTATCAGACAGGCGGAGGGTCTGTGCTGGTGTCTGGGGAGACCCGCGAATATGGGGTGCCTGTGGGATGAGTGTGTGAGTGCTGCAGTGAGCACCCAGCTGGACCAGCTGGGGAGTCGGGGGCCTGTGGAGAAGGTGAGGGAGTCTGGGATCCATGCAGGGGTTCTGGGTGGGCAGAGAGGCCGTGCTGGTGCTCAGGGGATCTGCGAATATGCTTGTGAGTCTGGGGAGTGTGGTGTAAGTTCTGCTCTAATGACCTTCTGCCTCTGCCAGCCCAAGGGGAGGAGGGGACATGGCTGTGCCTGTCTCTGGTGTGAGTCCTGAATGTGGGCACTGCTGGGAAGCAGCGCCTTGTCTGTTGCTATCTGTGTGACTGGTTATAACCGTGTCCTCTGTGTGTGGGTGCCCATGTGTGTGTGTCTGGGATTCTTGCTCCGCTTCACTACTGGTTCAACCTGCAAATGGGAAAGTGTTAGCTGTGTCCTTCAGCCTGACTCCAGGCCTCCAGCCACTAGGCTGGGCTCCAGCAGATAAAATCATAGAATGGTTGGAGTTGGAAGGGAGCTTAAAGATCATCTAGTTCCAACCCCCCTGCCATGGGCAGGGACACCTCCACTAGACCAGGTTGCCCAAAGCCCCATCCAGCCTGGCCTTAACCATTTCCAGGGATGGGGCATGCACAACTTCTCTGGGCAACTGTTCCAGTGCCTCACCACCCTCACAGTAAAGATGGGCAGGAGAGTCCTGGGCTGGCACTGCTGGAGAAGGCAGCTGCTCATAACATCCCTTATCAAAGCCTGGGTGAATTTTTCATTCTGAATCCTGAAACAAGAGAAGAAATGAAATGCTACACCTAAGTTTCAACACGTTTCTTAAATGTACAGTAAGGAATTTAAAGATCAAACATAGAGCTACATAGTTAAAGGTAGTCAAACTTCAGCATGATGACTTAAAAATTTCTACTGAACTTAATGACCTTCCCTTGCTCCTCCCCTTCCCCTTCCTTTCTGCTGATTCTAGCCTACAATTTACTGCCAGTATTTAAGATGACCTTAGAATCTTGTTATTTCTCCTAGACTTGGAGCAACGCCTGTGCCCATAGATGTTTTTCTGCCCAAAGCTATTTTCCATGCAGTCATCCTGGGACAAGGTTTGAGTTTGCAAGGAAATTAATCCAGTGTAAGCCTCTCCATAAGAAACTAGAAATTTATCTTTGGGCCGAGGAGAGGACATCAATTTTGGCCAACAGCACTCTGTCTCCAACCAGATTCAGATTCCATTTTGCCTGCAGCTACATTACACATGGAGGCTGTCCATGAAAAGGCTTGGAGCTCCACAGGAGGATAGCATGGTTTCTTCTACCGACTCCAAGGCATGATCTGGGGTGATATATCTGGATTTCTGGGATCTTTTGGTACTTTATTTGCCCTGAGACTGGAACTATGAACACATGTAGGCAACAGTTCCTTAGCCTCTAAGGATGTGTCAAGCTCTCTGAAATGATATCTCTACTAGACATGTATTATCTTTAAAGAGATCATGCTTTGGAGGCTCAGCAAAGCACACCTGCATCTGTGTAAAGCGACTTCACAATGCCTCTGGTGGACTGCAGATACTTAACAACCTAGTGCTGGACTGAGGCCAGGGGGAAGTGGACACCGTTTCCTTGCTAAAAGCTAGGGAACAAAGCAGTATGTGGCTCCTTTATGTAGCACTGTCATGGTAGGAACATGACAGATGTGAACAAGCAGATGCATTTTGCAGAAACAAAGAGACCTGGTGCTTTTCCTTGTAAGCGTGGGAAGGGAGGAAGTCTGCTGTTGAAAAGAGGTTTTCAGATGGTCTGAACAGAATTTTGGAGTAAACAGAGGGAATGTGCTCAATCAGTGTAGCCTATGTAATTGAAAGTAATGAAGTGTTTGATATGATGTGTTACCACTCAAAAATAAAAGATGTGAAAGAAAGCACCTTCTGAAAATACTGTCTTATTACCTTGAAAGATTAGAGCTTTAGCTCCCTTTTCTCTTTTTGGCAAAAAAGCAACTGGAGGCTTTGATGGACAAAAAGCTGCCCATAAGCCAGCAACATGACCTTGTGGCAAATAAGTCCAACAGCTTCCTGGCTGCATTAAGAAGAATGTCGTAACATATCAAAGACAGGGATCCTTTCTCTCTCTTCAGTATGGCTGAGACAGATCTGGAGTGCTGGGTCCAGTTCTGGGCTCACCAGTACAAGAGAGACATTACATTGGAAAGCCATGAAAATTACTAAGGTTTTGGAGCATCTGTCACACAAGGAGAGGCTGAGAGAAAGCTGGGGCTGTTCAGCCCAGAGAAGGGAATGCTCATGGGGGGCTCTTATCAACGTGCATAAATAACTGCTGAGGCAGCAAGTAAGGAAGGCGGAGATAGGCTCTTCTCACCAGCTCCCAGTGAAGGCACAACAGGCAATTCACACAAACTGAAATACAGGAAATTCCATTTAAACATAACAAAAAAAAATACCCCAAACTTTTTTACTGTGGAGATGGTTGAATACTGGAAGACATGCAGTCTCCCTCTTTGGAGGTGCTCAAAACCCAGCTGGACAGAGCCCTGAGCAATTTGCTCTAGATGACCCTGCTTTGAGCAGGCAGACTGGACTAGATGATGAGAGGTGCCCTCCAACCTCAACTATTCAACTGTTCTCTGAAAAGGCAATGCCTGCGCGGCAGCTCTCACTGTGTTGGAGACTCAGTAATCAGTGATTCATTTCAGAAGGTGATATCCAGCTTCTTGTGAAGAAGTGAGTGATGCCTAACTTTTCTGCCCAACTATTGGTTTTTAAGAATATGTACTGGCCTCTTCACAGTCCAAAAATTCACGCTGAACCAATTCTAGGCAAGAACAGGTTGTAGCTGGAGAGGTTGTTACACATTACTCTGAAATATTAATAAAGTTTTCTAACACTGTGACCCACAGCTTTCTTATTTGGAAGCCAAGGAAGTATTGACTGTTAGAGGGGGTGTAATTTGGCTCAACGGCTGAGCTTAAAAGGTCTTATGAATGACACAAAAGATCTTATCAATGACATGAGATCCAGTTGGCAGCTGAGCAAGAGAGTATCTTGGGCATCAATACTGGGACCTGTAATTTTCAGCATCTTCGTCCACCCCTGTGGATGATGGCATGGCATGCATCCTCACTGAATTTGTGGATCAGACTGAGATAGGGGAGTGACTGACACAGGGAATAGTGGAGCTTCTCTTGAGAGTAAGTGATAAGCTTGAAGAATAAGCCAACAGAGACCTCGCAAATTTCAGTGAGGAGAAGGGCCTCTTGAATGCAATGATGTTACACACTAGTGGAAGCTGAGGAGGGACTACTGGATAGCTGTTCTGCTGGAGAGGACTGTGGGACATGTGGATGCCAGGCAAAATATGAGCCGACATCACACTTCTTTCAAATGAAGTACACTGCATACTACTACTCTATATTAAAAGAGAGGTGGCTAGCAAGGGTGTCCCCCCACTGCAGCACTAGTGAGGCTGCATTTGAAATATTGTGTCTGTTTTTAGGTCTCCAGTCTCCAGCTGAAGAGGGTTGTGGAGAAACTGGAGAGAATCCACCGGTGGGTTACCAAGACAGTCAAGGGCCAATATGTATTACATATTGTATATTGTGAAGATGCTCTAAATCATGTCTGAGTACATTATAGGCATGAGAAAGGTTGAAGGCAACCTTCCATTCTGGAAAATTTGGATTCCCTGTACTGTGGAAGACAAGTCCCAGCAACAGAGTTTTGCCTTATTGCCTACTTCATGTATTCTCCTGAGAAAAGGAAGAGTTAGCCTAGAACAGGTTCCTTGCCTATGCTGGACCTTTCTTGGTTTGCTGTGGTATCAGCACAGTGATATCAGCAAGCAACATAGTCGTGCTATTGAGTTCCCCTTCCCCTGGGAGCAGGGGCAGCTGCCTACCCTTTTGTAGTTGCCAAAGAGGTTTGTATGAGGCAGGTGAATTCTGAACGGTATGCAAACCTGATGGCCTGGATTGGGAGGTCCAAAGTCACTAGAAAGAGTTATTTGCTGTTGTAGAATTCTACTGAAGTAGAGCAAGTTCAGATGGAAAGAACACCCTAGAAAGGACTAATCCCTCCCTGGTATAGAGGTAACCTGGATCCATAAACCATTCAAAGTGTTGAGATACCAAGAGAAATAAACATGAACAACACCAAAACAAAAACCGAGCGAGACTATTCCATTCCATAAGCACTTCAACGGATATGATGTGTTACCACTCAAAAATAAAAGATGTGAAAGAAAGCACCTTCTGAAAATACTGTCTTATTACCTTGAAAGATTAGAGCTTTAGCTCCCTTTTCTCTTTTTGGCAAAAAAGCAACTGGAGGCTTTGATGGACAAAAAGCTGCCCATAAGCCAGCAACATGACCTTGTGGCAAATAAGTCCAACAGCTTCCTGGCTGCATTAAGAAGAATGTCGTAACATATCAAAGACAGGGATCCTTTCTCTCTCTTCAGTATGGCTGAGACAGATCTGGAGTGCTGGGTCCAGTTCTGGGCTCACCAGTACAAGAGAGACATTACATTGGAAAGCCATGAAAATTACTAAGGTTTTGGAGCATCTGTCACACAAGGAGAGGCTGAGAGAAAGCTGGGGCTGTTCAGCCCAGAGAAGGGAATGCTCATGGGGGGCTCTTATCAACGTGCATAAATAACTGCTGAGGCAGCAAGTAAGGAAGGCGGAGATAGGCTCTTCTCACCAGCTCCCAGTGAAGGCACAACAGGCAATTCACACAAACTGAAATACAGGAAATTCCATTTAAACATAACAAAAAAAAATACCCCAAACTTTTTTACTGTGGAGATGGTTGAATACTGGAAGACATGCAGTCTCCCTCTTTGGAGGTGCTCAAAACCCAGCTGGACAGAGCCCTGAGCAATTTGCTCTAGATGACCCTGCTTTGAGCAGGCAGACTGGACTAGATGATGAGAGGTGCCCTCCAACCTCAACTATTCAACTGTTCTCTGAAAAGGCAATGCCTGCGCGGCAGCTCTCACTGTGTTGGAGACTCAGTAATCAGTGATTCATTTCAGAAGGTGATATCCAGCTTCTTGTGAAGAAGTGAGTGATGCCTAACTTTTCTGCCCAACTATTGGTTTTTAAGAATATGTACTGGCCTCTTCACAGTCCAAAAATTCACGCTGAACCAATTCTAGGCAAGAACAGGTTGTAGCTGGAGAGGTTGTTACACATTACTCTGAAATATTAATAAAGTTTTCTAACACTGTGACCCACAGCTTTCTTATTTGGAAGCCAAGGAAGTATTGACTGTTAGAGGGGGTGTAATTTGGCTCAACGGCTGAGCTTAAAAGGTCTTATGAATGACACAAAAGATCTTATCAATGACATGAGATCCAGTTGGCAGCTGAGCAAGAGAGTATCTTGGGCATCAATACTGGGACCTGTAATTTTCAGCATCTTCGTCCACCCCTGTGGATGATGGCATGGCATGCATCCTCACTGAATTTGTGGATCAGACTGAGATAGGGGAGTGACTGACACAGGGAATAGTGGAGCTTCTCTTGAGAGTAAGTGATAAGCTTGAAGAATAAGCCAACAGAGACCTCGCAAATTTCAGTGAGGAGAAGGGCCTCTTGAATGCAATGATGTTACACACTAGTGGAAGCTGAGGAGGGACTACTGGATAGCTGTTCTGCTGGAGAGGACTGTGGGACATGTGGATGCCAGGCAAAATATGAGCCGACATCACACTTCTTTCAAATGAAGTACACTGCATACTACTACTCTATATTAAAAGAGAGGTGGCTAGCAAGGGTGTCCCCCCACTGCAGCACTAGTGAGGCTGCATTTGAAATATTGTGTCTGTTTTTAGGTCTCCAGTCTCCAGCTGAAGAGGGTTGTGGAGAAACTGGAGAGAATCCACCAAGACAGTCAAGGGCCAATATGTATTACATATTGTATATTGTGAAGATGCTCTAAATCATGTCTGAGTACATTATAGGCATGAGAAAGGTTGAAGGCAACCTTCCATTCTGGAAAATTTGGATTCCCTGTACTGTGGAAGACAAGTCCCAGCAACAGAGTTTTGCCTTATTGCCTACTTCATGTATTCTCCTGAGAAAAGGAAGAGTTAGCCTAGAACAGGTTCCTTGCCTATGCTGGACCTTTCTTGGTTTGCTGTGGTATCAGCACAGTGATATCAGCAAGCAACATAGTCGTGCTATTGAGTTCCCCTTCCCCTGGGAGCAGGGGCAGCTGCCTACCCTTTTGTAGTTGCCAAAGAGGTTTGTATGAGGCAGGTGAATTCTGAACGGTATGCAAACCTGATGGCCTGGATTGGGAGGTCCAAAGTCACTAGAAAGAGTTATTTGCTGTTGTAGAATTCTACTGAAGTAGAGCAAGTTCAGATGGAAAGAACACCCTAGAAAGGACTAATCCCTCCCTGGTATAGAGGTAACCTGGATCCATAAACCATTCAAAGTGTTGAGATACCAAGAGAAATAAACATGAACAACACCAAAACAAAAACCGAGCGAGACTATTCCATTCCATAAGCACTTCAACGGTAAACAAGAGAAAAACAAATGACTTGAGGTAATCGTAGCACTATTCAAACATTTAACTAACCTTATCCTTGATATTGGAGGACAAAAGATAAGCCCTTAATTTATCACCACAATGTGTAAACTAGAAATTCAATGGAGGGTGCTTAAGTATACAGTCCTAGTTTGTTCAAATGTGTTCAGTAAATCCAGCTGACTGGGTACAAAGGGAGGTAATATCAAGAAGCTGTGTCGCAAAAGCCTCGTGCTTTTTTTTACAGAAAAAATAAGGCTGAGAATGAGAGGGCAATAGTGGGACTTTTGTCACATGCAGAGACAAATAACTTATAGCCAGAAAAGGTGAGTTTATTTTGAAGTTTGGTGATCAGCTGCAACAGGTAACACATAGGTTTGTTTATTCCACTAAATACTGCTCTTTAAATTTTAGTAGACGTCAGGGATTTGACCCTTGTCAGAACCATGCAATAGTCTGGCCAAATTTTAAAAAAGTTGCTTGGGACACGTTATATATAAGCTGACACTGACCATGCCAAATGATCCAAGAGAGCACATGATCAATGGAGAACTCTGATCTTGTCTAATTGAAACAAATGTATTCGATGCAGCATACTAGAGACTGGAGACCACTGTAATGACACTGCTAAATAACATCCACTAAATAGGTAGAGTCAATTAAAGGCTCACATCCTTCTGGATCCTCTTTTTAATAGCTAATGCTGCTGCTTATGATACAGTACTGTTGCATGTGAGAGAGGTGACAGAGATGCAGAGGAGTAACCTAAAATGATTCAAATCTCCCCTAAAGGGAGAAAGAACAGGAAACCTACTTTCAGCAATTTGAACCCTTTTTTTTTTATCCCATCAAGGTCATTTCCTAGTCACATTTAGCATCCACACTACCTTCTCAGGCAATGGTAGAAGTTACCGTCTCACATATTGCCTCTTCCCTTAGAGGCCACAGCAGCAAATGTCAGGGCTGGGAAGTTACATGATAAAGCTAGGTATTTGGCAGTACTCCTTCAGTTGATTTCCATTATCTCTGACAGAGGCAAAGTAGTGATGAGAACCTTGAAAGGTCCTTAGCAAAGCTACTGCTCCCAGCAGTAACCATGATAGTCAATTTGCCTGTGTTGGAACTAGCATCTAGACTCATGAGTAACAGCCGATTTCTTCTCACCCTGCACTGCATTCGTTTATAACACTGCAGACAGGTAGTAGGCAGTTCAAAAATATAACACAGGTTTTCAGAACTCAAAGCTGAGCAAGACAAATGTTCCTTCGATAGGGAAATTAAACAACTTATGTTTTTACCTCTGGTGCAGTATTCTTTGGTTGAAGGTGCACGTTCCCAACTAAACAATCTAGTTTCTAACAGAGAAGCAAAACTGGAGTCTTCACTGTCATCACGGTACCTGTGAGTAATGCTTCCTGTCATCTCTTTCTGTCTAGAAGAAACTGGCTGATAGCTGATAGCTGGCGATGGCACGGCCTCATTTATTCATGCTTTTGTCACCTTCTGACCTCACTATATAGCAGTATGGTCGTATTTTGCCCTGAAGTTGTTAGGAAACCCCAGTGTGTAAAGAACACTGTAGTATCCTACAGCAATAATAGCTATTGTATCAGACAAGTTTTCTGGTCCTCTATCTTTCTCTCTCTGTTAATATCATATTAAATCCAAGTCTCCTTCTTTATTAGGAAGCTTGCTAGGAATTCAAAAGAGTGGACTGAAGTAACTAAAGGATTCATAAATGCTGTATTCAAAAGAGCTGTTGCAGTTGTGATTTTCTAATACAAAGCAGTTTCCACAGGAAAAAAAAATAATATACAGCTTGTATGTCCTGAGAGTGCTCTCAGACATTCTCAGGATGACGGCAAGAGAAGGTCTGCGTCACTGTTGCATATCTCCTACTTTAAACACCTTTCTAACCTCACCGCCTATAACAAACAACTACCAAGGTATGGGTGTTTTCAAGATTCAAAAACCTCTAGTATAGAACAACAAACACATTGGAGACATTTGTCACATGTTTCTCAGAAACTGTGGTGATAAATACTGTACAGCAACCTACTCTGAAGAGATTTTAATAGAAATTTAACGTGACGCATTTCTTTCCTAAAGGGTCATAATCTCTTCATAGTTTCAAGTCTGTCTTTTCTCAAAGACAAAAATTTGTTGAGTGTTTTTTTCCTGAAAAAAGGTTGAAGAACAAGCTCTAAGACTGTTATGCAAATCAATAACTTCATAATATAACAATTTAGTAAAATGCATTTAGAACAGTATTGAATTAAATCTGTGGAAAAATTCACTGCAATAATGAAAACTGAAAGCATTTAAGTATTTCTAAGTCTTTAAAGGGCATTGTTGTTCCATAGCACAAGGTATTTGATTTGACAGAAATGACTAATAAAACCATTAACACATCACTAAAAGGGGTTTACAAGATTTCTCCCGAAAGTAGTGCTTACGTTTCCTCACAATAAATCAATCTTGTTAAAATAATCACAACTTAAATAGAAGTGCTACCAATCTGTGAAATCAAAGATAGATCTCACTACCTGCTGCAGAAGAATTACATAGAGCCATTTACAAGTAAGGGTAGGAATAAAAGAACTTGCTTGGCTATATTCCTGTTTGCCAGCCTGCATATGTCATTATAGATGACATTGATTCATTATGTACTAGCTGCAGTGGAGTTCACTGCTTAAATCTAAAACTACAGTAAAACCCAGAAAAATCAATGCATACAAAATATTTAATGTAGTGTCATTTTTGGTGAATCTTCAGAAATCTGAATTTTTCTCTTTACATTCCACTGATTAGGGACTTGCTTTGATTTGTTTTGTTTGTTTTTTTTTTTCTTTTTTTGTTTCTTTTTCTCTACCCTTTCCCTTCCCCCTGCCTCAAATCCAGAAGGAAAACCTGGTTCTGTAGCAGGGTAAATTTTACATAAGATGTAGGTCCTTGAGCAATTTGATGACAAGTGATCTTCAGATCAATTTGATGACAAGATATCTCTTCAAGGGAAAGGACACAGAGAAAAGAGAGGAAAGTCTAGAAGTATGTTAGCTTTTGATGGAGCAAAGGTGCTGCAATGAAGAACCTAGTATAAATGTTTGTAGAGCAGGATTAATTTACAGTGGTCTGAGAGGCAAATTAAGAAAAATGCTTCAGCTGAAATGTTGTGTTTGAATATCTTGAAAGTCCTTGTTATGATACATTGTTATAACTATTTGATATCTGGGGCAAATGTTTAGTACCAGAGATCCTCATCATAGAAAGCACTGATTATGTCCTGTCATGCAACTGTATTATGAAAGGTGCAATGTGTAGTGTGATTCTCATTAGCTGAAAGCTAAAAAAATTATCACACAGAGACAATATGCATACTATCGTTGAAGACAGCCTCAGGCCAGCCTGAACTGATGCTGAAGAAGGATAAACCCCATTTTTCAACATCTCTGTTTTTTTCACCTGCCTAGACTAAATTGGCTTTAGGCATAGCAAAAATAAATTTGCTGCATGGAAAAGCTGAATAGTAGAGCAATCTAAGAGCTATGTTTGTGTGGACTGTGATTTTCTTTCACTGAAGTCCTGTAAGGTCAGGCTGCTCATAGCTGAAGCAGCAGAAGCAGCAAGCCACATTTTCCTTAACACCCTGATTTCTTCCTTCAGTCTTTCTCATCTTTGCCTTCCCCTCTACATCCCCATTTCTGGTGTCAGGAGGGACCTGAACTGTACTTTCTGGAGCAGCAAAACTGCTTTTCAAGTGTTCTGCTAAGGAGCTCCAGTCTGTGCCCAGATCCAAGAAAAGGAGGCATTATGCATGTAGGCTTGGCTTCGTTCCCCTAAATGTGGGCACAGCTGACTCCAAATAGCTCTTGTAGAATAAGACAATTTTTAAAGGCAGTGAAATCTACAAGAATACTTACCTTATAGCCACCTCTTCCTGCTGACAGGGGGGCACAGTGAGGCTGTGAAGTCTCTGACTGTTCCTTTCCTGTGAGGACAGGGTGAGAGAGTTGGAGTTGTTCAGCCTGGAGAAGAGGAAGCTCTGGGGACACCTTATTGAAGCCCTTTCAATACCTGAAGTGGCTTATAAGAAAGATGGAGACAAACTTTTTAATAGGGCCTGTAGCAATAGGACAAGGGGTAATGGTTTAACGTGAAAAAGAGAAGATTCAAACTAGACATAGGGAAGAAATTATTTATGACAAAGGTGGTGAAGCACTGGAACAGGTTGCCCAGAGGGTTGGTAGATGCTCCATCCCTGGAAACATTCAAGGTCAAATTGGACGAGACTTGACAACCTGACCTAGTTGAAGGTGTCCCTGCTCATTGCAGGCCTATAGGAACAGGTGACCTTTAAAGGCCCCTTCCAGCCCAGCCCATTCTATGATTCTGTGCTCACTGTTCTCAATCCTTTCCCTTTGCAGAGCTCATACTGTGTGGTGGGGTTCAGCATTCAGAACCAGATGATTCTGGTATCTGATAAACAAAATACTTAACGTATTTTCATCCTCACACTGTCATCACTGCAGTGTATATTAGCAGCTTCTTATTTTTATTTGACCTGTATTTGTCTTCCTGTAATTTGTGATGGTAACTTCTACCTTACAAGTAATACAGTATTCGTTCAGTACTTTGGAATACTTTGGATTGCAAATGCTTTACTTTGCTGATTATTACTTTATTATTAACATACTTCATTTTTATTAATTGACATAAACTAGGAAATTTGCACTGATTAGCCACTTAATTGAGCACCATGCAATCCTTTGGCACCAGCTGACTGTATCCCTGTTGGGTGGAATTTATGCTAATCTTATCTCAATTAAGCAATAGTCATTACCATTAGATTAAATTGGTATCTTGTGAGAAGTCCCAGTAAAGTGTCCCTCCCTGTCTACGTGTATTCACATTAACTGGAATATATTTTATTATGAAAAATAATCAGGGAGAATCTGACTTTATTTTCACTATGAGAAGAAGCAAGATATTTTTATTGGGCCAGGTGATAATGAAGCAGCATCCAAGAAATATCATGCATAAAATTCTTCCAGAAAATCAGTCCTGTGACCCAAAGTTGCAGAGAAACATCTGTTTCTTCTCCTCTCAGGGAACAATTATGCAAAAAGATAAAGGCTCTCCTAGGACATGGAAAGAAGATATTGCTGGACAGGCTGAGAATACTGCTGCTGCTGTCCTTGCAGTAGAAGACTGTGGACCCCTTTGCACAGGAAAGAGCAACCCCAGAGAGGAACAATGCTTGCTTTACACAGAGTCTCCATGCTGTGGTGGTGCAGCTTTGCTCGCCAACATACCCGTGGGCTGTGCTGTAAAAGTTGTCAGCCCAAAGTCTACAGCAGACTCCTTGCCTGCTTTGGTCAGGACATGCTGGGTTTACTGTGGAAACACCTCCTTAACTGAGCCCTGGTGTCCATAATACAGGTCCTCTTTCATCTCTGTATCCCGGAATGATTCAGTGTATGATACTAAGATTTATGAACTGCATACGCTTAGAAATTCCTCTTCCATGTGAGGGAAACTCCTCACTCAGAAAGTACTAGTGGGTTAATTAATCCTTCTGCTGTCTTCCTGGCCCAGAGTGCTTTGAGTTCCTTTCTGCCCATGGCCAAGGCTGTGGTATAAGAGGTTGAGACAGTCTCTGCACACACAGTGCTTTAGGTTGGCAATTTAGGTGCTCTGCTAGCAAGTAGGAGACAAGATCTTAACTCTTTGTAGGCAGCAGAAAAGACTAAGCTTGAGTTCCTTGCTTGTTGTGAGAGCACACTGACCACAAGGATCTATATTCACGTCAAACCCATGATATGGACATACTTGGAAAGAGTGAAATGAAATAGTGTCCTTTGGAAGAAAGGACAGTGCTTTCTCAGCTCTGATCAGATAGAGGTCACACAGACTCTTTGGCCATGGTAAGCAAGAAGCAGGATTTCAGACCTGGATTTCTCCTCGGTGTTTCATTTAGGGGAGCTCCCAGGTAAATTCACTCAGAGTCCACTGAGTTTGGGTCAGCCTTCTCACAATGTCCTGGTATATTTTGACCTTTAGTGAATCCTTAACTCTTTTCAGGGACTGGTTACAAAGCCTGAGCTCCCACATTTCTCTCAAGGGGACAGTCCCCCAAAAGTCACCTAGGGAATTGTGTGAAATTTTAGATACAGAATTGCTCCTCAAGGTCTATCTACCTTTAAGGTCTTAAACACACACACACAAACAAATAGCAACAAAACCAATATAAAACAATAATTTATAGATTAATGTTGAGTTTGATCACACAAGTTCAAGTAATTTATGTGTTACAAGGAGTGGCTATTTTTCTTAATAGTTTTAATTTAAAATTAAAAGAACATAATTGCTACGAGGGAAGTCTCTTGTCTTCTACCTTTTGTATTTTCTTTTCCCTTTTGTATTTTCTGTTTTAAATACTGAAGAATAATATGCAACTAGCACTAGACTACAATGTGATATAATTTCCCCCCAGGTCCTAGGGGACAGCAAGGCAGCTTGGAAAACCGAGCTTTTGTACAGTTTGAGGGAATGTTCATTATAATTTAGGGTGCTGGTCTTTTTTTGGGTGGCTGAAATTTGGATTATCAAGGTTGGTGAATTGTAATAAATTACTTGTCTCTGCCAGCTAATTTTGAAAGATAAGGCTTTATATTATTATCAGCATTCACCTTATATTATTAACAGTGTTCTGTTATGGTTTGCAGTCTTGTAACTGTCAAAATGACTGAACATAGTAAATACGTGGCGTATTTGCTAATGTTCTCAAAGCTTACAGCACAATAATTAAAATCCCACATCCCCACACCCTCAAAAATGCAATGAATGCACTCAATAAACCTGCTTTTTGGCACAGTCAGCTTTATCTGAATTTATTATAAGGGTAGTTCAGGCTATCTTTTTCTATTGTTTGTCTTTAATGAGAAATGGGTGTTATAAATAACTTCTATGAAGCATGCAGTAACCTGTAGGCATAATTTCTTCTCACAGATTCAGTGCAGCTGCTTGCTCTACTTTGTCAGCCTTTGCTTTAATTTGTAATCAATTACACTGATTAAATGTATTTTCACTGTTTCTCACCTGAGCCTGAAAAAATGGTTTGATAACACATTTGTAGGAGAATTTTTTTTTTGGTAATTCTCAATACTGTTTCAGACTTCTAGATTTATCTCACTGAAAAAGGGATTGTCTTTTATGAGCAGCTCTATTTTTTGACAGCTCCCCAACTCTATTTCACAGGTGACTGCTACAACAGTCTAATGTACTGCTTTGGCAAGGCTCTTGATTCCAATGGATTCTAGTCTCTGTGGCACTTGAACTCAATCAAAGATGATGTCTTGGAAGAACATAGCATGGGAAGAAGAGAGAGAGCCTCTGCTTTCAGAAAAGTTAGAACATTTCTGTGATAGTTTTCTCTTGGTCAAATATTTACCAATACATGAATGAGTAACACACAGAAACAGAATGAGAACTGAAATTACTTAAAAAAAAAAAAAAAAAAAAAAGAGGCTGTGTTCTGAAAGCATGCCTTTCATATCTTGGAAGAGTCCTGTGGGATAAGACCCTGGAGGGAAAGGGAGCCTCAAGAAAGATGGTTAATATTCCAGGATCACCTCCTTCAAGTTCAAGAGAGCTCCTTCCCAATGAATAAGAAGTCAGACAAAAATGCCAGGAGGCCTGTGTGGATGAATAAAGAGCTACTAGACAAACTCAAAAAGAATGCATACACAGGATAGAAGCAAAGATGGGTAACCTGAGAGGAATACAGAAACATTGTCCGAGCATCCAGGGATGAGGTTATGAAAGCTAAAGCCCAAATGGAGCTGAATCTGGCCAGGGATGTCAGAGACAACAAGAAGGACTTACATAAGTACATATGTGACAAAAAGAGAACTAGGAAAAATGTGGGCTCATTGCTCAACATGATGAGGAACCTGATTACTCAGGACATGGAGGAGGCTGAGGTACTGAATTCTGCCTTTGTCTCAGGCTTTACTAGCAAGATTGGTCTTCAGAGGTGCCAGGTTCCAGAGGGAAAATGTGGATGAAGGAAGATGGTGCTTGGAAGATCTTTCTTGGTGGAAGAGGATCGGGTCAGACCATACTTAAGAAACTGGACATACATAAGACCATGAGCCCTGATGGGATGCACGCATGAGTGCTGAGGGAGCCAGCAGATGTCATAGTGTCCACTCTCAATAATCTTCGATCCATCATGGTGAATGAGAGAAGTAACTCCTATTCTCAAAAAGGGCAAGAAGGAGGACCCAGGGAACTACGGACCAGTCGGGCACATTAAGGACAAGAAAACCATCCAGAGTAGTCAACATGGCTTCACCAAGGAGAAGTCACGCTGAATGAGCTTGATAAGTTTCTAGGAGGAGATTACTGTCCTGGTAGAAAGGGAAGAGCAATGGATGTCATCTTCCTGGACTTCAGAAAGGCATTTGACACTGATAAAATCCTCATAGTCAAGCTATGTGTAGCTCTTCATGCTATACTATTCTTTTTTTTCTCTCAGGAGATACAATTTGAGTAAATGTCACGTTTACTTATCTGTATTTTTGGATGAAAGGATGATAAACCACAAATAAGTACTGTATGTTCTCAGCTATATACAGAGCTAACTGTTATAGACATCTTAGGTGTTTTCACTTCAGAATGGGCAAACTGAGGAGACCTGAAAAGAGTGGGTTACCTACTGCAATGGCTGAGGGTGAACGTCAAATACAGTTTTCATTTTTCTATCTTAGAAACTAGTCATGGTAGTTTAAGCAACTAGTTCAAGAAGAGAACATGCAGTTAGACTGTGACTAAAAGCTGGAAAACTACAATTTTCAAAAGTGAGAAAGGAATGCAAATGGCTTTCAGGTTAGTCTGGTGCCTAGAAGTGGAACCAGAATTGGGGAAGTAGAGTGCAAATTCTTATCCTCTGAAGATCCCTAGTTCCCTTCCTTTTCTATAAAGGACCTTATGATGATCACCCTTAGACATGAACAGAATTCCTAGATGAGTTAGGATAAATCTTATGAGTATATCCAAAAGAGCTGTCTAGGCTGCCTGTTCTCCCCACCTTCCTGAAACCACTCTAATTTTACTGTGATGCTAAGGTCTTATTGTAGCATTTTGTGTTGACGTCACAGGTTGCTTACTTTGCACACTTACAAGTATAAGAAGGATGTAATAAATGTTCCATGAATTCTTTTCTGGAAGTCACTGGGACTAAATATCCATTTCCTTACAATTCCACATAGCTGTACATGGTAATATTTTTACTGTATATGAGGTCTTGATTGACAAAATATATGTCTATTCGTTTCACAGTGTGCTGGAGTCTTTTTTATTACCATTTCTGGGAAATAAAACCTCTTGGGGAAATTCTTGTGGAAGGGTCCACCTGTTAATTATCAGCAATGGGATAAAAGTATGAAAGCTAAACTTGTAGGGAAAGAAGCTCTTCTGAACAGTCTTGGTTTGAATGGAAGCTGAAGTGGTCTTAACTGCTGCCTCTTAGATTTCTCTCTATCTTCAAGGCATGTAGGAGGCCTCATCTCTTACTTCAAGGTTAACTCTTAAAATTACCTCATTGTAGATAAATGTTTTTTATGTTATTGTTGGGGATATTTGTATAGCAATAGAAAGTAGGAAAACATTTTTTTAAAAGACATTTAAATAAACATAGGAAAACACTTCAGTGAAACTTGGTAAACTAGCTAAAACAGCTACAAATTTCTTTTATTCTAACACCAAACAAAGGGCTCTCCTAGAATAAACACAGGATTTTGTCCTCAAAATTATTCTCTTTCTTTGCTTCATCATAAAGTCTATATGTAAATCTAATTTAGCTTTAAAGCTTTAATGAAATAGTATCCTGAGCTTTAGGGAAAATCTATATTTGGTTGATGATCCTTGGGAATGTCTGATATCTTATGACTTAAAAACAGTAAAAACCATGTCAACAGCGGGATTTTCAGATCTATGCAATTATCTAAAGAAATTAAAAGCATTAATTGTTCGCAGTTATCTTTCTGCAACTCTAGTCTCTTAAACACCCTGTACACTCAGTGTATGGAAGGTGATCTTGTGGACAGAAGCAGCAGCATGCCTAAGGTTACAGTTGGTCAATGATGCACCACAGTCACAGAAACTTGCCTTCTTAAATGGGCCTACTTCTCAGCTAAAACTTAGTAAACAGGAAAAATTATTTTCTTCTTGTCAGTATCTTATTGCAAGGTCAAAAGAAGAAAAACAAACCCAGCATGTTCATAACTGAGGTAGCATATTGAAGCATATTGAATCATACCATAGACAAGCACTCAGATCTGAAATATACTGCAGGCATTTACTTATGTAAAAGGAAATACCTTTATTTCTATAAAAGGGAATAATTCTTGCTTCAGGTTTGGTGGTTAGTCCTTCTGCTCAACAATTGTTTTTATGTTTTTCATATTACTTCATTTATTTCTGCAGTTTCAGCAATTATGCTCTGTTCTCTTTAGTCTGTACAATAAAGCAGTCTGGAGTTTGCTTTTGGATGCTGTTTGCATTTGGACTCAGAAATATACTACAAACCAAACATTAAGCATAATATTTGTCGGGTTCATAAAATACAGTTCTTGATAAAATCTAAATCAATGAATTATTGTCATATGTTAATTAAATGTCTTTCTGCCCATATAAATCCTGCATAAAATCCTATCTCTGCTGAAGTTGTTCAGAGCTTGATGCCAGAACTTTGAAAGAATCTGATCCTGAGCTTACAAGATTTGATCCTGAGCTACAGGGAGGGTTTGGGAAAGGAGATCTATGAATGAAAGGAATAGGAGAGTTCTGAGTTCTTATAGCGTGACTCTGATCTTACATAACATGTGCACTTCTGTATCACCTTTTTCCCCTTTTCTTTGTAATAAACAATGCCTTTTGTTTCAGTCTTCTCCTACTCCCACTGAGTGTTTATGTAATAGAAAATATATGCTGTTCCTTGGAAACGAAATATTTCATTCCCTGCAGCTACTAACAATTTACTTTCCTCAGAGTCAGAATGCAAACATTCTACTTCTGTTTTTCTTCACCTCAGATCATCCCAACAGTGGTTTACTCTGCTGGAAGGACGTTTTGAAGATAGGTGAAAAACAAAACATCCTTGCTGCAGTAGCTCAGTTCTGAGCTGATCTGACTGATGTGGTTGTATGACTTGAACATCAGTCTTTCAGAGACTGGCTGCTGGTCTCATAGCACTGAATGTTGTAGACTGAAGGTAAAGGCCAGTATTTTGCTCACGCAACCAGACAATCTCCATCTCCTTTATCTTTGAAAAATGTCCACGAGTACACACATCCAATTAAATACTAAATACTGCACTCTTTCTCAGTTAAGGTTCATTTCTCATGCACTAGAGCAAAAGCTGACAAATGCAAATATATTCATCTGCTCTAACTAAATTACATTTCAATTAATAAAATCACACATGGATTAACTTCAGTGCCTCCTTCCAGTTCCTGTAAGAGCATCCTTATCAAATAAACACCCAATTAATAAAATTTATTTTTATGTCTGAAAACCTTTTAGTGGAAATAACTGGGGATTGTTCCAAGTCTTCAAGGTCTAGTACCACATGGAAGAGAGGTCATTTTAAATACTTTTACAAGTTTCTGATCAAATGAAAAAAAAACAAAACACCAACAAACCACAAGCCTATTCAAAAGTCTACAATGCAATTGAAAAAAATAAAGTGATTGGTGCATGTATTTCAAACTTGCTTGTGGGAAAACGTTATTAGAAAAAGTGACATCAGCATATTTTGCCCATTTATATCATGAGAAGGATTAGAAAGCATAAAGTGCCTGCATCATTTGAAAGTCATTCAGATCCTTAGAAAAGGCATGAATCACACAATTTAATTTACAAAGCCTGCAAATCCTGTCATTCTTTTACTTTATGTCAGATAATCCTCTCCCCAGATACATAATTGTGCTTACAGTACATTTTGATTAAATAATTGAGAGCAGGCAAAGAAATTTAACCAACATACCAGATTCATTTACTTTCCTAATTTAATTACATTTTACCTTTAGCCCTAGCTGAGTTTTTCCTGAAGATCAGACCAACAGAGAGGGAAAACTTAAAAACTGTTGAAACTTTTAAAATGAAATAAGAAGAAAGAAATAGCTATAGACTATCTCATCATTGATTCCTAGCACATTTTTTCACAGAGACATGTACATTACTGTAATACCTCTGTCTTACAATTTGTTACATTTGTAGGTACCTTGGAAACCAGTTAAGATTCTTTTCAGATGCTGAGTTTTATTATGATGAACTCATTTGTACTCAATCACCTTTGACTCATAAGTATTTAATACCATAATAGCTATTTCAGCACTGTTTTTCAAAGCATCTTATTAGATGCTTCAAGAACCAGAAATAATATATTAAAACACATTTATTAAGGAAAAATAATTACAGTTATGGAATTTCTGTAAATTACCAGAGAGAAAACCATATAGCATGACTTGTAGGTTTGGAAAAAAGCCTAGCAACCAGTCTGATTACAAAATGCAAGAGTAATTGGTAAAGTACATTTCTGATTTATGATTATAGCAATTATAAAATACTTTATTTATAATCCACTCAGCTTCTGTAGAACCCTGTTTATTAATGAAGGGTGTGCTGCATTACTACAAGGTCTTCTATCCAAAGGATTTATTTGGTGGGACTACTTGTGCCAACACAGTGAACTAGCAAAGAGGTAGTATAGGGACTGAAAAGAGATCTAAGTAGTTCTTTGAATTTGAACTCAGTGGCAGTATTATCTGAATGAAAAACTTGGCATTTTGCCTTAAGTTTACTAAAATATGAGGAAATTAGCAGATATTCTACTTAGAGGTATATTTCACTCATGCACTTCCATTTGGTTCTGTTTCTTACTAGTTTATTTTGATATTTTTTTTTTTAGTTATTACTTTAGTTGAAAGCAGTCTGTATCATCACTGAAGCAAGAAGATAGTGGACTTCACTGAACAGTTATTTGACATCTTAGTGTTAAGGTCAATGACCTCCTGTGTGGGAAAAGGGCTCTGGCTTTCCTCCTAGTCACATCCTTTTCATATTAGAGAATTCGGATGTCTGGAACAGAGGTTGTTAGACTATGTTAAATGAAGAATGCTTTATGCTGCGTACAAATGCAGTGTAGTTCATTTGAACATTTTGGTTTTGACATTCATACTGAAGATTTGTGTAGCACAGTATTGACTATATCGTTAAAAAGGAACTTAGATTTTTGGAAAGTTAGACACTGCAATACCTAAACTTAATGAAATGGAATGCAGAAGGTAATCTGGAAAAAACATCACATTAAAAACCCACGAAATCATCAAATGAACCAGCTTGGTGAGAAATGAGTTGCCAGCAGCGAAATTCATTACATTTGACTTTTGTAGTGCAATTCACGTGGTTCAGGTGTGATTTTTTATTTCCTAGGATTTCACACTTAGGCACAGGCCTGTCTGTATAGGTGTCTTGTCACATCTGTCTGTCCTACGCACATATCTTGGGCATACTTAAGTGAAAGCATTGATGTATTGGAGTGAATCCAATTTACGGTCACCAACACGATTGGGACCCAGAGCACATTATGTAGAAGTAGTGATGGTGAGGACGGAGTTTATTCTAGAAGACACAGGGTATCTTACTGTTGCCTTCTACTACTTTATGGGAGGATGTGGAGAATATGTAGTCAGACTCTTTTGGGATGTGCAGTGACAGATGAAAGGCACAAGTACAGCTTACAAAGATAGAAGTCCTGATTCTGTATTAGGAAAACAGTGTTGAGCATGAGGACAGTAAAACATGGGAACTAATTGTCCAGAGCAGTTCTGGAGTCTCCACATGTGGAGATATAAAAAATGCAGCTCAAACTGAGCAACCTGAACAATATTGAACCAGATAACCCCCACCCTACAGGTATCTTCCAATCTGAATTACTCTATGACTCTATGATTGTGCGCTTGAAGTGCACTTTAATTTTACAGAGTAGGAAATTGTGTGTCATCATGCGTTTAATATGCTTCAGGCATCTACAATAAGAGTCAGTCCCTAAAAACATTAATTGTCCTGTAGTGGCTATAAAGAGCTACTAATATAGATGCAGCCTTCTAAAAGTTATTCATATTAATCCTATTGGCAGAATCTGCATTATCATTGTAAAATGACACAGAATTTGGAAGTAATGAACTTCAAGGATATTCATCTGTCTTTTGGGGATCAATATCCCAGAAGCTCTTCTGTCAGCTCTTTCCAAACGCTAACAAGGATCCTTCTTCAGCAGTAAAAGTTGATTAAAAAAGCTGAAACACTCTACTCACTAATGTAGTGATTATAATTGTAATTGTGTGCATGGAAGGCTGTTGTTTCATGCCCTCAGCCAGAGGAGTTTCTGACCTCCTTGAAAAATGCACAGTCTCTAAGCAATAGGCATAAAAACCCTCTCACTGAACTGGTGACACAAAGGCTGCACTGTCTATTTCTGACCTTGTATCACAGTAAGATGTGGGGGTTCATTGACTTCTCCCAATCCATGTCCTAGTTTTAAAGGGTTGCAAGAGATGCCCCAATCTGAACAACTGCTAGATCAATATGTTCAAGTATATCTGTCAGCCACAGTTGACAAATTTATTTTTCCTTTCTTAATGTATAGCAGTCACACTGCTATTCACCTAGTGAATAGCTAAGTTACTAAGCTACTTACAGTGTTCATTTACTGCCATTAATCTTTCACAAGCAACAGTGGAGATTTCGGTTATGAAGTTTCTGTTTCTGGAAATGGTTATGGACCATGAGACACTGTATCAATAAAAAGATTCTCATAACTCAAATAAGAAGAATTACAAATATTAAATACAAAAATTTGCCTGACTGTGTAGAAGACAGTGAGAGTTTTCTTCTTCTTACTATGCAGAAAACTCCCTGATTTCAGGAAATACAAAGAAAAATAACGGATAGCAGCTTGCTTCTTCCTGCAAGGTTTTTTGCCTATGCCATTGGGCCAGTGTCATCTTAAGATCTCAGTATTAGTGTTTCCCCACACACACAACTAGCAGAGTTGTCTCTGATGTGTAAGCAGTCAACAGGGCTTTCAGTTCTCTCAACATGCATGACTGTAAAATGGGCGCAGCAAACTCCTTGCTCCGTTCCTGATGCTTAGAAAGTTTTAGTCTTGCTTCTCATCTTGGAAGATTTGATGCCACAACAGGGCTGCAGATTGTGTAATCAGGTATATAATGCCTATCTGTCACAGGAACGTAGAGTTAGAAGATACCTCCAGCATTTTTGAATCCAGTCTACTGCTTCACAAGCAACCAGCTGATCCAATCCCTTTTACAGAGTTTACAAGATTGTTTAAAAGAAGCTGAGATTCTGCTCCCAAATGGAAAACTGGTTCTGAATCTTCCTTCAAATTCTTGCAATTTTTCTAACTGTGAAAGAAATGCATTCTTGACTTTCCGTACATCTTGTATGAATATAGCTCCTTCCCTTACCTGGTAATCATACTCTCTTTTGTTCTTCATTTTGCTGTAATAAGCAAGCCATGCTCTTTTGTCTGCTACTCATAGGGTAATAAGATGTATTACCATCCCCAAAGTCTTCTTGATAAACATTCTTTTACAGGGATGAAATCTGAGCTAATCTTTCTTAAGCAAAGGTGACCAAAACTGTGTATGGAATTCTATGTCAAGGTTAACAAATGCCTTATTTCTTATCTGTCTTCACTGGAATAGTTTCTAGATCATATTTGCCTTTTTTGTGCCTGAAATGCTTTTTCCCAATCACTTGACTATTTTTCCTCTGTTAATATTCAAATTAGATGTCCTCAGAATTTGGCAGATGATCATACTGTCAACCCTAAATGCATGACTGAAATTTTATTCTATTTTTATTGTCCTCTCCTCTCTTTTCCTGTTCTGCCCTGTTGTATTCTATCTGATTCTGTCCTATTTCACCCTTCTTTTTCTTATCCTTAATGATGTTTAATGCTTCCTGTTCAATACTGTAATCTGCCTGTATTTGAAAAGAAAATGTTTCCCAACTTTGTGATACTAGTAATGTTCACTGATCTGATTTCTTGAGCAAACATCATTAAAGAAAAAATAAAAATACTAAATAAATTTCTTTTTCGGAGTGTTCCATGAGTTTTTTCTTATAGTAACCTTCATGTTTAACTTTCCAATTCTACCTATGAATTGCTGTCTTCTCAAGTTCAATGAGTAATTTCTCCTGTGGCAACATGTCATCTGCTTCACTGAAATCCAGACATGTTTCATCTACTACATTTCCCTTCTCCAAAAAATAGGTGTCAAAGAAATATATATTGCTCACATCCTATTACAGTCTATCCCATTTACCATTTACCTTCATGTCTCTAATTATTCTTTTCTTCCAAATACCTTTTAAAGATTTGCATGCCTTTAAGGCAGGGTTTGTTACTGTCCAGATCATCTCTTTTTATAAATTGTGCATGCTGTTCTTTGTTTACCTAAAACTACATCTAACTTGATGCATTTATTGAAAAATGTTGGCATTATACCTGTAATTTCATTCGCAATTTTTTTTCAGGAAGAGACAATGTTTTATCCCTGACTGCATTAAGTTGCTTGATTTTACTGTCTTTTCAGATACGAATCTTTTAGCTTTCTATTCTCATCTTCTCTTTTTTTTCCAAGAAAAAAGACAGGGAAAAGACTTTTATACATTGAGGGGTAGAATAAAGATTTAAAGGATTTCTGGAACATTCTGAAAGTTAAATGAAAACTTTAATTTTTAAGTTATCATTCCTAAAACATGCTGGGTATGATTTGCATGAACTAGAAATGGAACAGAAATAACTTGCAGAATGAGTCAGATCATATATTGAAAAATACGTATGCAAAATCTGAAGTAAATTCAAAAGCCAGAAATGCTGTGAAATGCTGTAAATAAAAGCATTATCATAATAGGATCATTGGGTGTTGGTTTCATGTTTTATTTCTTATTTGCTAGATTAGGGTGGGTTTTTTTAATTAAAAATCATGAACTGAATATGCTGAATTTATCATTTTTGTTGAGCACTGTTTTCATCCATTATCACTTTAATTAGTAGCAAGTCAAAATAGAGGGATTTGTCTTCATTAGTGAGTAATTTCCTAATTTATTTCTCTATTTTTAAATATCTTTTTTTTAACTGTGGAATGACTTCTTATGTAGGGGCATCATCAGCTTCTATGAATAGCCAGTCATATTGGCTTTATCTATTCTAGTAACTCAAGAAATACTTACAAGCAGTCACGGAATCACATAATTTCAGAATGAGAGAATGGCTAAGGTTGGAAGGTGACTCTTGAGATCATCTAGTCCCACCACCTCCTCAGAGCAGGGTCAGCTAGAGTAAGTTTCTCAGTGCCATGACCAATCAGATTTTGAACTTTTCCAAAGAGAGGGAATCCACAACTTGTCTAGACAGTCTGTTCTGGTGCTCAACCATCTCCAGAGTAAAAAAAAAAAAAAAATTTCTTACATTTGAGTGGAATTACCTGTATTTTAGTTTTTACCTGTTACAACTTGTCCTCTTATTCCATTCCTCTGAGCTTGACTCTATCTTCTTTAGTCCCAACCCCCATCAGGTGTTTATACACACTGATAGAACCCACCCCACACCTTCTCTTTTCCAGGCTGATACTCCAGCCCTTTGGAACATCTTTGTGACCCATTTTTGTGGCTCTTTGCTGTACTTGCCCAAGTAAATCCATATCTTTCTTCTACTGAGGAGCCCAGAACACACACCATTCCCACCCCAGTGGCTGGAGGTTAAAGACCCCACCAGATCCAGTAGCTGACACTACAGGCCAGGATTGGGCACCACCCACGATCTGACTCCTGGAGGTGGCACCCAGTCGCCTCACACCAGCCTCCCCAGTAGATGGCACTGGGTCCTTGCAGCACTGACACACGTGGGACAGGGAGCAGGATTATGCAAAGAGATCATTAAGAAAGGATTTAGTAAAATAGGACAGACTATGGTGACTGCGCACAAGGCTCATTTTACACACAGCCAGCTCCTTTTATAACACTTTCTGTCTAACCCCACTTCCTGGCCTTTAGATCCTCCCTGCTCTCCCTTTCACTGCACGTCCCACCATGGGTCTGTACAGCTTTGTCAATACCTTATCATAGAATCATAGAATTTCCCAGGCGGGAAGGGACGTCCAAGGGTCATCTAGTCTGACCTCCCCGCAGTCAGCAGGGACACCCCCAACTAGACCAGGTTGCCCAGGGCCTCATCGAGCCTCTCCTTGAATATCTCCAGGGATGGGGCCTCAACCACCTCCCTGGGCAGCCTGTTCCAGTGCTCCACCACCCTCACAGTAAAGAACCCCCTTCTAATCTCCAATCTAAATCTGTTCCCCTCCAGCTTGACCTTCATCTGTCCTTGTCAAGGTCTCCCCTGGTTTACAGTCTTATCAGTTGCGATGTCAAGGTTGATCTTCCTGAAAGTGGCTGTAGTTTCTGGATAGTCCATCAATGGGTGTGACTGGCAAGGTTTGTGTCATTGTCTCCATGTGAATTTTGTCAGGTCTGTGTTTGGTATATTTTTTTTCTGCTTTCTCCGTTTTCCTTTCATTTCCTAATTGACAAGATCCCTGCTCAGATAACCTCACTGGAATAAACATTCTCACCATCCCACATGACCTCATCAATTACTGCAACAGATTAGGTTTGGTTCTCATCACTATCTCCCCTCTGTCTGTTAGGTTTGTGTCCCTGTATGTTCTTGTTTATGGGTTCCTCTTTTTCTTATTATCTCTATTTTATTTTTTTTTCAGTGAAAATCGTCCTTGACTAGATACCCTTAAAGGAGCAGACACTTCTATTACATATTGGACTTTTTTGTGTCTAATTTGTTTAAATGTTCCCTAATCTGATCCTCCTCCATCAAGGTGTTTCCCAGTGGTCACAGGGGTCTGGGATTCATGAAGGATAGTCATGACTAAAGGCTGAGGCAAGGATGGCATTGACTACCTCAACTCTTTACATATTTTTTGTCACCCCACCTCCTAGCCAATTCATCAGAGGATCCACATTTTCACTAATCTTCCTTTTGCTGCTGATATATCTGTAAAGGCCCTTTTTGTTGCCCTTCACATCTCATGCCAGATTCAACTCCAGGTGGGTTTTGGCTTTCCTATCTGCATTCCTGCATGCTTGGACAGTGTCACTATATTCCCCCCAGGTTGCTTGTCTCTGCTTCCACCTCCTGTATGTTTCATTTCTGCCTCTGAGTTTTTTCAGGATCTCCTTGTCCACTCTTGCTTTAGTTCCTGCTCTCTGGGATAAATAATTCTTGAGCTTGGTGTAAGGGATACATGATCCTTCCAGAATCTAGGTATCAATAACCTATGCTGGAATACAGAAGACTAGTCTTGTGCTAAGCGTTTCTTCAACACCTACCATGGGTTGGCACAGGCCACAGAGCTTTCTCAACAGGTAGTTTACATGTTGCCATCCTTTCTGGTGAGGTAAAAAGTGTGGAACAGGTTGCAGGCCATTTCACACTGTTCTTACATTTGAGTGGAATTACCTGTATTTTAGTTTTTACCTGTTACAACTTGTCCTCTTATTCCATTCCTCTGAGCTTGACTCTATCTTCTTTAGTCCCAACCCCCATCAGGTGTTTATACACACTGATAGAACCCACCCCACACCTTCTCTTTTCCAGGCTGATACTCCAGCCCTTTGGAACATCTTTGTGACCCATTTTTGTGGCTCTTTGCTGTACTTGCCCAAGTAAATCCATATCTTTCTTCTACTGAGGAGCCCAGAACACACACCATTCCCACCCCAGTGGCTGGAGGTTAAAGACCCCACCAGATCCAGTAGCTGACACTACAGGCCAGGATTGGGCACCACCCACGATCTGACTCCTGGAGGTGGCACCCAGTCGCCTCACACCAGCCTCCCCAGTAGATGGCACTGGGTCCTTGCAGCACTGACACACGTGGGACAGGGAGCAGGATTATGCAAAGAGATCATTAAGAAAGGATTTAGTAAAATAGGACAGACTATGGTGACTGCGCACAAGGCTCATTTTACACACAGCCAGCTCCTTTTATAACACTTTCTGTCTAACCCCACTTCCTGGCCTTTAGATCCTCCCTGCTCTCCCTTTCACTGCACGTCCCACCATGGGTCTGTACAGCTTTGTCAATACCTTATCATAGAATCATAGAATTTCCCAGGCGGGAAGGGACGTCCAAGGGTCATCTAGTCTGACCTCCCCGCAGTCAGCAGGGACACCCCCAACTAGACCAGGTTGCCCAGGGCCTCATCGAGCCTCTCCTTGAATATCTCCAGGGATGGGGCCTCAACCACCTCCCTGGGCAGCCTGTTCCAGTGCTCCACCACCCTCACAGTAAAGAACCCCCTTCTAATCTCCAATCTAAATCTGTTCCCCTCCAGCTTGACCTTCATCTGTCCTTGTCAAGGTCTCCCCTGGTTTACAGTCTTATCAGTTGCGATGTCAAGGTTGATCTTCCTGAAAGTGGCTGTAGTTTCTGGATAGTCCATCAATGGGTGTGACTGGCAAGGTTTGTGTCATTGTCTCCATGTGAATTTTGTCAGGTCTGTGTTTGGTATATTTTTTTTCTGCTTTCTCCGTTTTCCTTTCATTTCCTAATTGACAAGATCCCTGCTCAGATAACCTCACTGGAATAAACATTCTCACCATCCCACATGACCTCATCAATTACTGCAACAGATTAGGTTTGGTTCTCATCACTATCTCCCCTCTGTCTGTTAGGTTTGTGTCCCTGTATGTTCTTGTTTATGGGTTCCTCTTTTTCTTATTATCTCTATTTTATTTTTTTTTCAGTGAAAATCGTCCTTGACTAGATACCCTTAAAGGAGCAGACACTTCTATTACATATTGGACTTTTTTGTGTCTAATTTGTTTAAATGTTCCCTAATCTGATCCTCCTCCATCAAGGTGTTTCCCAGTGGTCACAGGGGTCTGGGATTCATGAAGGATAGTCATGACTAAAGGCTGAGGCAAGGATGGCATTGACTACCTCAACTCTTTACATATTTTTTGTCACCCCACCTCCTAGCCAATTCATCAGAGGATCCACATTTTCACTAATCTTCCTTTTGCTGCTGATATATCTGTAAAGGCCCTTTTTGTTGCCCTTCACATCTCATGCCAGATTCAACTCCAGGTGGGTTTTGGCTTTCCTATCTGCATTCCTGCATGCTTGGACAGTGTCACTATATTCCCCCCAGGTTGCTTGTCTCTGCTTCCACCTCCTGTATGTTTCATTTCTGCCTCTGAGTTTTTTCAGGATCTCCTTGTCCACTCTTGCTTTAGTTCCTGCTCTCTGGGATAAATAATTCTTGAGCTTGGTGTAAGGGATACATGATCCTTCCAGAATCTAGGTATCAATAACCTATGCTGGAATACAGAAGACTAGTCTTGTGCTAAGCGTTTCTTCAACACCTACCATGGGTTGGCACAGGCCACAGAGCTTTCTCAACAGGTAGTTTACATGTTGCCATCCTTTCTGGTGAGGTAAAAAGTGTGGAACAGGTTGCAGGCCATTTCACACTGCTTGGCCTCTGTGCCACAGAACTATCTCAGGCACATTCAGGCTACTGGAGTTGACGTAGTAATGGCATTTGAATACTCTGCTTTTCATCTTTCTGAATTGTCTTCAGTCCTAGATTTCTGCACTGTTGCTCACTGTCCCATTAATTCTGAGAAATCCATTGGTGATTCATTTCATAGATTTCATGAACGTAAGGTGCACTTGTTTGTGCGTGGACTATGACTACACTGATAATTAAAAATATGGGCTGATGTTACTTTCTCTCCAAGGGCACCTGGTTACTACACTGATAATTAAAAATATGGGCTGATTATGTTACTTTCTCTCCAAGGGCACCTGGTGGACACTGTCTGATGCCTACGGTGCCAAAGGCTGACTACTACAGCACAGCAGCTGCATCCATGCTACATAGCACTCAGCCCTCTGGGCCTCATGCTGTAGCTCCTTGGCCCTATCATATAGTTATCAGTTTCTGTGCTTTTTCAGCTGAATGTGTCTGAAACAATTTGGTGGTTGAACTTCAGCCAACCAGAGGAGTGTTTTTATTGCACAAAACTGTTTCAAACCCTAGAAGTTGCATGAGAAAACACAGTGATCCTTGAGGGTGAGAAGCCCCAGGTGGTAAAGGACTGTTCAGACTGAAAGCAGCCAAATTGTGCAGATCAATTCTGGTTTTGGGGTGGTGCCCGGAATAATCATTCAGACTTTTGTTCCGTCATTGTCCTAGAGAATGCTACCTGGAGTGGTTTAAACAAATAAAGCCAGTGGAATGCCAAGAGTTTAGTTTGTGAACTTGCTTCCTGTTCTCAATTTCTCATTACTTTCAACATATTCACAGAATTCCAGATGAATGTATGGAGGTTATTTGCCATCTACCATCAGCTTAGTCAGTATTACACTGAAGTCTTCCTCCTAGGCATGAAGTCTAGGCCTAACAGTGGAAAACTGATGGGAGAAAAAGATAAGATGATGCTATAAATGAGATAAAATATGATAATGAGTCTTTGGTGTTGAGTTCATGGAAATAGCACAGAAACATCTGTCCTCTAGTTTCTAGTCAAGATTAGCTAAGAGTAGCTAAATTCTAATCAGGTGTAGCTAAAATACTAGATTCAGCATTCACAAGTCAGATAATATTATGTTTTCAATGGAAACATATGGGAGTCTTTTAAATGCAACTTGGAAGTCAGTAATGAAATTTAGGTAAGATATAGGGTTGAGATGCCAGAATTTTTCTCTCTTGAATTTGTGGAGGAGGTTAAAATATTTTTCTCCTGAACAGAGCAGCAGTGAAAATTAACTACCTTGGGTACCACATTAAACTAGAAAATTTTTCTAGTTTCCATGATTTTCTTTTAGTTTTACACATACCTCCGTTATTCTTGTCTGTTTGACAGGCCCCTCTCCATTGCAGACTTTGTCTTATTCTTTTCTTAGGAAAATAAGAGCTTCAATATCAAGAGCTGTGCTCCATTCAGGACAATACTAAGTTCTCTAAAGATGCTTCCACAAATGCTTCTGGAGATAACACTGGAATCCAGGTAGCCAGCTTTTACATGATGGTGGTCTGATCATAGAATAAGCAGGTTCTTTATGGCTTTTTCCTCTCCTAATATGTATTTATATTATTGTACCTGTTGCTGTCTGTGCATTCAAGAAATTATCATTTCCCTGTGATAGTCATCTCCATCATAACACATTCAATCCACTCTTTCATTTCTTCCCTTCACTTCCTGCATTCTTTCTATACAACACATGCCCTCATTTTTCATTTAATGGGAAAGTATTTTGCCATGTATCTGGGTAAATATTTTATTTCCTCCATGGACCTGACCTATATATTTTTGATTTAAGATTAATATCAGACCATATATTTTACAAAAAATATTTTTTCTGTGTATAGGAAATATATATTGTATACATACTAATATGTTTATATTTAATACACACACACTCCCCCTCCCCCCCCCAATATCAGAAATAGCATCTTTATTAAGATATAGGTTCCTGGTATATCATGCTACACTGGTTTCAATGAGATGTAAATCTCTTAATTGAAAGAAAACAAAAAACAGATTTCTGGAGGAATATTTTTATGAGATCGCTTATGAAAAATTGGAGAGTTATTTTTGTGATTTAAGTGGGGTTATAAATAAAGCCACAGATCTTTTTAGCTCTGTATCTTCTCCTCACAGAGAAGCTTGAGGCAAAAACAGCTTAAAAAAACTCTCTCTGTCTCATCTGTTTCATGTTAAACGCCTTCACGCTCTGCACATTAAGAGGTGTAGTAACCTTTTCCTTTACTCATAATAACTCTTAAAAGACTTCTACGTAACATTGCCTGGCCTGGGCAAGTGTACACAGACTACCATCCTTCCTCATATTCAGAAATCATGTCACAAAGCAAGCTAAATTAAAAAAAAATATAGAAAAAAACATCACGGAACATAAGAGTTGGTGAGGAAAGGATGACTTTCATTCCTTAAAGTCACTTACGTTGGTGCTATCTCCAAATGTCTATTAATATTTGTTTGATATAGAAACCAGGTATCTTATTTTAATGTATTCTAATACTTTTGTCTATCCATCCATGGTATGCGGAGTTATTCCCTGGAATATATGATTCTTTATAATTGTTTCTTGACAATTATTTCTAGTGATTAGATCACTAGTCACAGTTTATCCATTTTTAAAATGCTTTGATATTGCTTGTTAATCTTAGCAAATGATGGCCAATGAACAAATGAATAATACATTCAAGACAAGAATGACAGTGAGACAATGTTAAACCTGTCTGTCTGAGCACTATATAGACAGGGAGTGAAAAACTCAAGGTTTTGTGAATACCCCTAATGCATAATAAGTGTCTGTAATCTTTAACAATTATAACTCAAAGCAGTATCTTAGAATAGCATCTGTATTTTTCTGGTACTGGTGTCCTGGATACCTGTGATTTTTTTTTTCCCAGTCTTCTACAGTTAAACTAAAATACATGCAAGAATAAGTGTCTTTTAAATCAGACCTTTTATATTTTCTTTTTTTTTTTTGTCTGTGATACATAGTTTAATAATATCACCCCCCAACTGTTCAGGAAAGCCCTAGAACACATGCAAAAAGTTTCCTTGACTTAAGTAGAAATTAAGCAGGTGTTTCTGACTAATCACTTGATTAAATGCTTTGTGGAATGGGATTTTAATCAGCATCTCTACTATATATTTCCTTTCTAGAAGTATAGATTTCTTTCAATCTAATTGAGAGAGTGAGCCAGTTAACTAAGCTAATTTAGTGGCATATGTCTGAGCACTGCTAGTTTTATTAGGTGCCTTTTAGAAGCTATGTCCTTTAACTACAAAACTCATAGCCTGATTCTGAATGCATTTGTTATAGAGAAGAAATACTTACTCCCATGTTCCCCCTCGTACTACTCACCAGAGTAAATGCAGGTTCAAATATTTATTTAGCCCATTGTTGCTGGCATCTGTTCACTATTGTTCTATACAGTATACTTAATATGCAGTGAATTATTTAGTCACAATTTATGGAATGGTTTTCATCCCATAACTTCCAAGGACTGCTCCTTGGACTCTGCAGTAGATGTGACAATTCTCTAAGTTGTAGAAGCTGGTGATAATATCTAGGGACTGATAACAAGCAGTAAAAAACACACAATGGTGAGCTTCAGCCATAGTATAATTCCTCTCAACTTGCCTTTAATGCAGGTATATAGACATTAACGCCTAATAAGCTGATTTTCTAGTAGGGCCTCTAATACTGGGTAATTGTCCTCAGGGGAATCATCATTCATAAAGCATCTTCAACTTGGTCTTTCTACTTCATTTTCAATAGTTGAGATGAGAATTATGTCTACATTTTAACACGAACACAAAAATCTAAGTTACGTTTTATATTTCCAAAACTGATGGGAAACAGGTTTCCCTTGAACTGTTATGCTCTCTAGCTCTAGGTACATGTTACTCTGCATATTATTTCCTTGAAGTAGCACTTTACTGATTTACTTTATGTTTTACATGGGGGGAATAGAAGCTAGAATGAGGGTATTGCATGCATTTAAAAATTGTATACTACTGCGAAATCAGAATAAGTTTCCTAGCATTTCCTAAAGAATTGAATGAAAGATCTACTGCTTCCAAATTTCAGAGTCCAGTTTGTAATTCTTTCAGTGTCAGAGCTGATAAATTCTTTCCCTCTTTCTTTTTTTTATTTTTTTTTTTAGTGGAAATGTATAATTTGTTACCTGGCTCCTATTAAAATGTAATCATGGGGATTATTTGCTGCCTGAAAAAAACTTAGAGTGCCTTTGTCTAAAGAGAAAACACAGCTCAAATGCCACTCTACTGAAAGTGGGAACTACTGTGTGAAATCGTGGATTCATGGATTCACGGATTTGACAGAGCTGGAAGGGACCTCTAGAGATCATCTGGTCCAACCCCCCTGCTAAGCAGGATTGCCCAGAGCACATTACTCAGGACTGCATCCAGGAAGGTCTTGAAAATGTCCAGAGAAGGGGACTCCACGACCTGTTCCAGTGCTCCGTCACCCTCACTGTAAAGAAGTTCTTCCTCATATTTGGGTGGAACTTCCTATGTTCCAGCTTGTGCCCATTGCCCCTTGTCCTATCGCTGGAAACCACTGAAAATAGTCCGGCTCCAACATCCTTCAACCCACCCTTTAGGAACATGTAAACATAGATGAGGTCTCCCCTCAGTCTTTGTTTCTTGAGGCTAAAGAGCCCCAGATCTTTGAGCCTTTCCCCGTAAGGGAGGTGCTCTAATCCCTTAATCATCTTAGTTTCCCTATATTGGGCTCTCTCCAGTAGTTCCCTGTCCCTCTTGAACTGGGGGACCAAGAACTGGATGCAGTATTCCAGTTGTGGCCTCACCAGTGCAGAGTAGAAGGGGAGAATGACCACCCTTGACCTGCTGGCCACAATTCTCTCTATGCAGCCCAGGATTCCATTGGCCCTCTTGGCGACAAGGGCACACTGCTGGCTCATGGAGAGTCTGCCATCCACCAGGACTCCCAGATCCTTTTCCTCAGAAGTGCTTCCCAGAAGATCCACCCCTAACCTATATTGGTGCCTGGGGTTCTTCCTTGTTGAACCTCATTAGATTCTTCTCTGCCCAGTTCTCCAGCCTGTCCAGGTCACGCTGGATGGCAGCACAGCCCTCTGGAGTGTCGGCCAGCCCTCCATATTTGGTATCATCAGTGAACTTGCTGAGGATATACTCTGTCCCCTCGTCTAGGTCCTTGATGAATATGTTGAACAGGACTGGGCCGAGTATTGACCCCTGGGGGACACCGCTGGTTAGAGGCCTCCAACTTGACCCTGCTCCATTAATGACAACCCTCTGAGTTCTGTCACGCAGCCAAGACTCAATCCACCTCACTGCCTCCTCATCTAGACCATACTTCCTTAATTTTCTAATGAGGATGTTATGGGAGACAGTGTCAAAAGCCTTGCTGAAGTCAAGGTAGATGACATCTGCTGCTCTCATCCAGCCATCTAGCTATAACATCATAGAAGGCTATCAGATCGGTCGAGCATGATTTTCCCTTGGTAAATCCATGTTGACCACTTCCAATAACTTCTTGATCTTCAATGTGTTTGGAGATGACATCCAGGATGAGTCGCTCCACTATTTTCCCAGGGACAGAGGTGAGACTAATTGGCCTGTAGTTCTCTGGGTCCTCCTTCTTGCCCTTTTTGTAGACTGGAGTGATATTTCCCTTCCTCCAGTCCTCAGGAACTTCTCTTGTTCTCCATGACCTCTCATAAATGATGGAGAGTGGCTCAGCACTCATCTGCCAGTTCTCTCAGCACTCGTGGGTGCATCCCATCAGGGCCCATGGACTTGTGGATGTTTGGTTTGGCCAAGTGGTCTCTAACCCAATCCTCCCCAACAGAGGGAAAGTCTTCCTCTCTCCAGACCATCCCCCTTGTCTCCAGGGTCTGGGATTCATGAGGGCCAGCTTTGGCAGTGAAGACCGAAGAAAAGGCATTCAGCAGCTCCGCCTTCTCTGTGTCTTCCGCCACCAAGGCACCCACCTCATTCATCCGTGTGCCTACATTTTCCCCAGCCTGCCTTTTTTTACTGATATACTGAAAAAAACTCTTCTTGTTATCTTTAACTGTGGTGGCCAAGTTAAGTTCTGCTTGGGCTTTTGCCATTCTAATTTTCCCCCTGTGTATCTTCACTACACCTTGATATTGCTCATAAGTAACCAACCCGCTTTTCCAGAGATTGTAGACTTTTTTTCTCCCTGAGGTCCAGCCAAAGCCCTCTATTTAGCCAGACCGGTCTTCTTTCCTGTCAGCTCATTTTATGGGACCGGGGCATGGCCTTCTCCTGCGCTTTTGAGAGTTCCTTCTTAAAGTATGACCAGCCTTCCTGGGCACCTATGCCCTTCATTACTGTCTCCCAAGGGACACTCTCAACCATGTTCCTAAGCAGGCCAAAGTCTGCCTTTCGGAAGTCCAAGGTGGCAGTTCTGCTGGCTCCCTGTCTTGCTTCTGCAAGAATTGAAAACTCTATGATCTCGTGATCACTGCCTAAGATGACCTTGAACCTTTACATTCCCCACGAGACCTTCTCTGTTAACAAGCAGCAGTTCCAGTAGGGCTCTTTCCCTGGTTGGCTCGCTCACCAGCTGTGTTAGGAAGTTGTCTTGCACACACTCTAGGAACCTCCGCATTTTGTTCCTTCTCTGCTGTGTTATATTTCAGCAGATATCTGGGAAGTTGAAGTCCCTCATGAGAACAAGGGTGAGTGATTGTGAGAGCTCTTCCAGTTCCTGATAGAATATTTCATCAATTTCTATGTCTTGGTTTGGGGGTCTGTAATAAACTCCCACCATGATGTCTGCCTTGTTGGCCTTCTCCTTTATTCTGACCCATAAAAACTCTACACTGTCATTCCCATTATTAATTTCTAGGCATTCAAATATGTGTCTAACATAGAGGGCCACCCCACCACCTCTCCTTCCTTGTCCATCCTTTCTGAAAAGTTGGTAGCCATCAACTGCAGCCCTCCAGTTGTATAAGTCTTTCCATCACGTTTCTGTGATGGCAACTCTATCATAGTTTTCCTGCTGTACAATGGCCTCCAGCTCCTCCTGTTTGTTGGCCATACTGCGTGCATTTGTATAGATGCACTTTAGCTGGGCTAATTTTCCTGCCACTTTTATGGGGGGCCGAGCCCCAATACCCCCTGACCATGTTCAGACCCTTCTCTGGCTCCCTGTCTTGCTTCTGCAAGAATTGAAAACTCTATGATCTCGTGATCACTGCCTAAGATGACCTTGAACCTTTACATTCCCCACGAGACCTTCTCTGTTAACAAGCAGCAGTTCCAGTAGGGCTCTTTCCCTGGTTGGCTCGCTCACCAGCTGTGTTAGGAAGTTGTCTTGCACACACTCTAGGAACCTCCGCATTTTGTTCCTTCTCTGCTGTGTTATATTTCAGCAGATATCTGGGAAGTTGAAGTCCCTCATGAGAACAAGGGTGAGTGATTGTGAGAGCTCTTCCAGTTCCTGATAGAATATTTCATCAATTTCTATGTCTTGGTTTGGGGGTCTGTAATAAACTCCCACCATGATGTCTGCCTTGTTGGCCTTCTCCTTTATTCTGACCCATAAAAACTCTACACTGTCATTCCCATTATTAATTTCTAGGCATTCAAATATGTGTCTAACATAGAGGGCCACCCCACCACCTCTCCTTCCTTGTCCATCCTTTCTGAAAAGTTGGTAGCCATCAACTGCAGCCCTCCAGTTGTATAAGTCTTTCCATCACGTTTCTGTGATGGCAACTCTATCATAGTTTTCCTGCTGTACAATGGCCTCCAGCTCCTCCTGTTTGTTGGCCATACTGCGTGCATTTGTATAGATGCACTTTAGCTGGGCTAATTTTCCTGCCACTTTTATGGGGGGCCGAGCCCCAATACCCCCTGACCATGTTCAGACCCTTCTCTGGGTGTTCTATCACTATCCCTGATGTCATCACTACCACATGGGTTACCATCCCCCACCTCTACTGAGACAACAGGCCGCAAGGCCTTGCTAGTGCTTTTACCCACCAGCACCGGTAATCTCCCAGGTTCTTTTTTAGTAATCCTGGTTTCATCCCCATCCCCCATCAAACCTAGTTTAAATCTCTTCCAAAGAGCCCTGCTAATTCTTGCCCCAGTATTCTTCTTGCCCCACCTGTTGCCAGTAGGCCTGGTGTTCCATAGATCATCCCATGATCAAAGAAACCAAAGTGCTGCCGGTTACACCAGGCTCGGAGCCAGGAGTTAATCTGCTGGCTCTTCCTGTTTATCCCCTCATCAATTCCTGCAAGTGGTGGGATAGAGGAGAACACAACTTGTGCTCCTGAATCCTTTGTCATATTTTATAGTGAAGGTCAGACTAGATATGCACAGGTCTTTCTTATCTCTACATTTATGAAGTCTGAGGGGAAAAAAAAAACAGACAAGTTGCCTTTGCTCAAAGTTGCACTATATGCAGCATCTGTGCAAAGTATTAAAAAATTTCAAAGAGCTGCAACTCCTGAGATCAAGAATTCAGGATGAAAAAACAGTACACAGTTCTAACCACAGTGACTACTGTGTCTAAAATAATCATTAAATATACCGTATCTGCTACTTTTTATTTTCAAAGCATATTATAAACATTATATAATCAATTTTCACAAGAACCCAGTTAAGCAAATAAATACAAATAAATTCATTTAAATTGTTCTCCACATTCAGCTTGCTTTTTGATGTTATCAGGCTATGGAAGGGAGAAGAACTCCAGCAGTCAGCTTCCTTGAAGCTGTTTCACACAGCTGGGCATCTGCCCTGCCCAGGATTTGACTCTAATGTCCTGTGCTCCTCTTTCACTCTCTCATCTTATCCTTTTCCATTTTTATTGCCCTTGATGCCTTTCTTGACATACAACTGGTAGTTTGTGATGAGAGATGGAAGTCGCATCTACTACAGTGAGTATTTCCAGTTAGCTTAAAAACTGAGGCTTTCCTTAACTTGTTCTTTTATCTCCCTTTTTGGGAGAGCTGTTTAGTCACAGCAGCTTTACTCAGTGAGCCTTATTACAATTAACATCCATGATGATTCTATTTATTGTTGACTACAGTGAGAGGGTGATTGGGCCATTAACGCTTAAGGACTTTTTTGGCTCATTAACCAAAATGGACACAAAAGATGTTATGAAACTGTTTCATTTCCACTAGGCTAGTCTCTATAAAAATGACCTTTTAATAAAAATTAGTCTTTGCAGCTAGTAAGTGAAAGAAACCTACAAAACCCTTTAGTGGTCCTTGAAAGATAATGTTACTTAACAATCTACAGTTTTCTTAATTTGGATAAGACCCCTGTAGGTACTTTTGTTTTTTAACTGGAGTCTCTGAACTGTTCTTGAGAGGAAAAGCCAAAATCAGAACTTGGTATAAATATTTAATTTTGGCAGAAGAGTGTGGTTAGATCTAAACCCAGGCTTTTTGTCAGCCAAGACACTTATTGTTTTCTGTCACTGTGTTTGGATCATGCTAAGAAAAAATGAACTGATGAGCAAACACTGCTTAAATGGCTTGGCTAGCAAAGGGAACAGCTGCTGCTTCTGACTTATGATATGTCCTTAGTCCACATGGCTATAAAACTGTACTACATATTACTTCCTAGAATAGCATGCTTAGGGCTGTTTTAAGTTTATGTAAACACAAGACAAATTTAAGTTAAAGCCAAAATGCCCAAGCATTTAGCCATTTGCTTATGGGTCCTTCCAAACCCCAAATGCTGTTTAGTTCAAATAAATAAATAAATAAATGAACAAAATGTCCCCTATTGTGAAACTATGTGAAAACTGTACTCCTGATTAGTGTTAAGAAAAATCTAGTCTAATCTAGTCTAATTACACTAGGTTTATCATTGTGGAATTTGAGCAATTGCAACATCCAAAATTAAGAAAAGACTGCAGAAGAGAAACAAAAGATACAATAAATGTGAAATGCAGGGGTTCAGCAGCATGATGTAAACAAGTAACAGGGGAAAAAAACCAACAGTTTGTACGTCAGAAACAATGCCATTGCTGAAGCTTACTAAACTGAGGCATTAGTTTCTTAAGAACAACAACAACAAATGGTCAAATACTTAAAAATGGAATAGAAGTACAGGGAACAATATTTTGCACTAGCATTAGAATTTGAAGGATATTTCAATGCTTTGTAAAGCATGTATGCTGTAAATAAATATATTTCTTATCTACACAGCTATAATCACTTTGTTTTATTAAAGTGGAGCTGTTCTAAATTACCGATGTGGTTGTCATGGTTTTATTGTCTTGACTGACTTAATGATTTTTTCCCTATTTATTTGAGCAACTCATATCCTGTATTTTTCATTTTCAAATACTGCAAATTGATTGTAGAACATTAAGAATAAATATACTGACTACAAAAGTGTTATAACACAAGAACAGACTTCCAACAATCTCCGTCTCTGGAGGATTTTAGGACTTACTTACATAAACATATCAAGGCTTGATCTACCATTGGCGATAGTCTTGCTTCAAGTACAGGGGTGAGTTACAGAGGTCTTTTCCAGCCACCAGTTCCATGATTCCATGAACCTGTATGAGTGAAAATTTCTATGGAACTCATACTCCTAAAAGTTGCTCTAAATCAATGATAGATTAAATTAGCTGTTCCCCCCTGATTTTCTGGGAGGGTACAGTAGGCACTTACACTGTCTGCCTTCAGCATCCAACTTGAGATGCCTGATATGATACACTTTATGAGGCTTTCTCCAAAGTGAATGGAGAATGACATGGTTCAGAAAACCCTGGTCAGGTTTTGGTTCTGATTTGTCCTCTGTGAAACCAAGCTCGTGCCATAGCACTCTCTATAGGTGGTCAATGGACATGGGGCTGCTAGTTTAGGCACACAGAATGGGTTTCATCTTATTGAACATAGATAACCATATCTGAGCTTGTCATCCTAAGCTCTCTTTGTAGTCAATAAAGAAACAAAATCATTTTAAGGATATATTTTATCTTTTCCTATTTCAACTATGAAGTGAGTGTAGGATGACTAGTTCAGACATAAACACCTATAGGAGAAGGACACAACACTGACTCAATCTGAACAGTGTGAAGTTAAAGTTAGATGAGGTGTATGACAACGATCTGGTTAAATGATTGCAGTAGTTTAGTGTCAATAAAACCCATAGTTCTGGTTACTGAAATTTTATCATGAAGTTAGACACATAAGCATAAATACATACACTGATGTGAGGAGAGAAAAATTGATGGTGCAGGTGCCAGCAGCTCTTCATTTATGATGAACAAACGTTTGCAGACCTAAACTCACATCTGCATCATCTAGGACCACTGCATTTTTGTGTCCTTGGCTATTGCCATGTAGATACAAAGAAAGTGTAGTCCCTGTAAACGAGTTTCTTTTCATTGCACATACTGCATTATGGTCACACCATAATCCGATAAATGTTTGCTGAGGACTTAATCTCTAATAGTTCTGTTCGCTAGCACATACTAAGTAGAGGAACTGGCATATGGCATGGGATGCAGATGGATCAGCTCTGCATGATCTGTAGTCTATAGAAGTTTGAGCTGTCGTCTACAGCAGCTTAAGCACACATTTGCAGACATATTTTTGTGGACTGCTTAGAATTACACTTTGAAAAAAGAAATAATATCAGAAAGTAAAAAATAATCACCTATCGAAAGGTTCAACCCTACAGCCATAGATGTGATATTATTCTGTTATCCTATGCTTTTAAGAGAAGACATTTGCTTTAGTAACTAGAATAGAATATAGAAGATAGTAGCCTATTTTTTTTTACTGCATGATAAAAGCACCAATGTAACTTTTCAGACAGTGGCATGAGCAGATGTGAACTCTGGAATATAAAAAAGAAAGTCTTAAAAATGGAAGAGGTGCCAGGAAGTAGATGGTTGATTCAAGAGACAGGTGGTTATTTCACAGTTCTGCGACATGATTCTGAGAAAGAAAGTACACATATTATGCTCTGCCTGCCTAGTGCCTAAAGCAGGGAAAGAGACTAGGAGAAAGAACTAGCTGCCATGTTCAGCTGCAGAGCCTGCAGTCAACATAGTCCAGTAGCTTAGAAATGGTAGCAAGAAACTAGTCAGGAAAATATTATAGGTCTGGGAAAGACTGGTGTCTACATTTCGATAATAATAATTTTGAAGTATCATTCTATGCCGAAATATTCTGATACTCCTTGAGAAGTGATCAAATAAAATAAAAGATAGCCTTTGATGGAGTGAGTAGTGTCTTGTTAGAATAGCGAATTGTCTCTTTCTGATATTTCTCTTTCTTTTAAAGACTTTGTTACCCTCTGCGGGTGCTCATGGCAATAGGGCCCAAAACTCAGGTACCCTTGAGAAGGCAAAATTCAGCAATAGGAATGTAGAAAAGAATATTAATGTGAGTATCTAGGTAATAGGCAGTAGTTCATTTGTAGATAGGCAGCCAGATTTTAAAACATTTAAACTACTCATATCATTGTGTGGTTGCTGTATATTGCCAGTCTGTTCTGCTCCAAGGGATGCTGGGTGGACTTAAAAGCAAACAAAACAAAGATACTAGAGACGAGTTACTTCTATTAAGTGGAACTTTCCTCTCCAAATCCCTTGTGAGTCTATTGCTATTTAACCTAAACAAGCTGGAACACAGGCATTTGATTGTTTTTTTCCATTTATATGTGCATGTGATTGATTTGAAGCATTAACACCATCATTTTTCCTCTTCTGTTCAATGCAAGAGGGCAGCAAATACATAACAGGTTTTCAGGCCAGGATCAGGATGTGTAAAAACTAAATTCTTCCAGTCAGTCACATCACTGGAGTAGGAACAGAAATCCAGTCTCTTCTTGGCTTGGATACTTAATTTAGTATACTTTAACCCCTATCTTTAACCCCTAATGACTTTTTGATCTCTAAAATCTGAAGTTATCCTCAGCTGACTATTATCTGATTTATAATCAGAAATAATCAGCTCTTCAGCTTTAGGCAATATGTGTTATATTCAGCAAATCTGTTGTATGATTCACAGTTCAGTACAAACAAACTGTTCTCTTACTATCTATGAATACTATTTCCTCCCCAAACTTTGCATTCCTTATTCAGGCAAAAATTTTATCAATCTCAGTGTTGAGTGAGTGTATGGGATTAGGATCTCCAGGTAGAGTTGTGAAAAAAAATAAAGAACTATTATATAAACTTTTATTTAAATGTTTGTTACTGTTTTCTGACTGAAAGTAATTCTTACACAGTTTATATATATATTCCTAGGGCTTCCATGGAATTAGAGGGCACAAGTGATGCCATCTGCTCTGAGCAGATCTTTATCCTTCTGCACTGCCACCTCGTATCTCAAGTCCCATAAACAAAATTAGTAGACACGAACAAACGCTTTCTCCACAGAATAAACACAGAGAAATTCTTCTTGAAAATCAGTCAAATGTTCAGGAGGAGCCAGCCAGTCTGTAATTTTTTTTTTTTTTGTTGGCCTAAAGGTGGAGGAGGCTTCCTTAGGAAAGATACCTTTTTCCACAGAGAGTCTTACAAACTCATATTCCATGCAGAAGAATTTTATCATTCTTCTGGAGAAAGGTGCTAAAGTGAAAGAAATAGGAGGTACAGCTGAGCACATGAACTCTCTTTCTGCAAATGTTAGACAATAGGATGGGCTTGTTACAAAATAAGATTTTCCAGATATGGCTTCCAGATCTGAATAAAATAATTTTCAATAACACAATACATACAAAGAATCATACAACAAAGCAGCTACTCTTGTGTCACCCTGGAAAAGAAGTCAGCTTTTTTGACAGCTGAAAATAGTAGTTTTTTCTGAATTCTTCTCTCTGAATCTCAGAGCCAAAATGAATCCAGGAGAAACTAAAGAATAAGCTTTGCCATTATTATGAAAACCTGATGAAAACCTTAAGTAACTTAATCTCTAAACTTGTTGCTAATTAGAATTGCCTCTAGATCCTGCACCCTCTCCTCCTAACTTGCTTTCTTAACATAATTTCTTATTTAACTAAATAAGTGTCTGAGTTAACTTTGTGTCCTTTCCCAAGCAATGAATTCCTAACGGAAGAATATGTTCCCTTAAAAGAGTATCAACAATGTCAGAGATAGTATTTGCATTTGCAGCTTTCTCTTCACCATTAATTATTTTCATGTGTGTTTAGCATATAGCTTCTGTCTGAGAAAGGCAAGATGTCAAGTAGACAGTTAGCTGAATATTAGGTTTAATTTCAGCACATCTGCACAATTGAATTACATGAGATTGATAAGTAATGACATTTGCTTAGTACTAAATAATCAAGTCAATGTACTCTAATATACTTTCACAATGTACTCTAATATGCTTTCCATAGTTAAACTCACTGTTACCGCTCAGCTTGCCATTATCATTGCATCTTGCATATGATTCCCCCAATGAATACTAGTGGTGGTAATATGTCACCATACTGGAATCTATATTTCTGCCTGTCCTATTGTTCTGAATTAGTGACCAGCAAACATCAAAAATTGTAAAACTATATGGTCCTATGAATTTTTTTAAAAAATTATTGATTAATGGACTATACACAATCTATGTCTTCTTATTTCTGATTGAAGAGTAAATATCGTAATTCTTGGGCTCTGTTGACAGACTTACCGGCTAAACATTGATAGTGCTATGCCTTTGTTTAATGTCAGTGAATCGTGGCTAATATTTATGGTACCTTAGTGAAATATTCACATTACAAACTGAAAACATATAGAATATGCCTGAATTTAATTATGAATTGGTGCTTTGGGTTGATATTTTTCAAGGGGAATAAGAAAAAAAGAGGTGCAATGTAGTTTCCCACATACAATCTTCATTTCTTATTCCCTTACACCTTTTCAAAAATTCTGTCCTCAGATAATTTTTGACAAAACATTGGATACAGGTGTTGGTACTTGCTGAGATTTCTAGACCAGCTGAAAAACCCCAAACACCCCGATCTTACAGAAAACAACCGAGTGTTTGATTTTATTATTTATGAATTTAATGTAATTGACTATAGCATGCTTTTGAACCATATGCAATTCATTTCTACATATTGATGTAATATCAAGTGAAGCTTGATCACAAAATTATCTGAGTTTTCACTTAAGATTTGAATTTGTATTATATATAACTAACAAGTAATTTAATTTCTGGGCTAAAATGTTTTTTGAGTGATTACCTGAATAGATAAGAAACCATCTGCAAAACAAAAAAATATGCATACATATGCAAAGAATGTATTGCATAACAGGAATTTATTGTATTCAAATCTGATATTCTGAAAGTCTCTGAAGAAATGTGATTGGATGGTGTTGTGTCTAAGGCATGGGATTAAGAGAACAGTATTCACTTTATGGCTGTGTAACACATTTTCTGTGACCTTGGACATATTACCTATCCCTTCCGTATCGCATTCTTCTTTCTTTTTTGTTTGTTTGTTTGTGGTTTTTTTTGTATTATGATGTATATCCATTTTACTTACAAATAAGGCATGGGATGACGCTCATAAGACTTGCTAGCCAAAGACACGCCACTGAAGCAATTAATCAAATGAAGGAAACAAAGGTATATGACCTCACTATTCACAAAATGTGCTGTATATATACATGCAAATGCAATTACTTTCTGTAAAAGTGATGGAGAAAATTAAAGTCTGCTGTACAAAGCCAACAACTTTGCTTCCAGCAGTTTATTTATGATACTTCTATTTATTTTCAGTCAGAAAATAATCCAGGTATTTTCCATTTAGGAATCAATTTCATAACCGGAATGTAGAGGAATAGAAGTAAAATTAGTTTAATATTATCTAAAATTTCTTGGACTGATCATTTCCAGCTATCATCTTAAAAAGCTAACACACTTTCCTCAAGAATTAAATAAGTCCTACTGACTCAAAGAAAGAGCTACAAACTGAGTTGAGCTAGTATTCCAAAAATGTATTTTGGAGAGATAATAAATTGTGGGAATGAATATGGTTTCACTACCATTATATAAGTTTCATTTTGAGAGGATCATGGCCCTTAAGCTTTAAAAATAACTTTACTGAAGCTAGACTAACTGTTAAAAATAACTATATGGGTTGGAATGACCCATATATAGTTGCTTTGCTCAACAATTTAATGGTTTCTGTGGACAGTTTTTCTTTAAAGCTTTGATACTTCTCTTGGCTGAAAGGACTGCTGAAAACTTGCAGTTTGAAAGAGCATATAGTGTCTTTACTTAGCTCATGAAATTCCACAATGGGAGCATGACCTTCCTTTGTGCCAATCAAAAAGCAGATGTATGCCACAACCAGTATAGTCTTTGCGGGCTAAAGCAGCACATCTTTTATGTGAAGCTAAGAAGTTACTGTTAGTCCAATTAAAATCTAAATCTGTTCAAAATTATCCAATTAATCCAGAAAAAAAAAAAAAAAAAGGAAAGTCATTGTAATACCCTTAACTTTGTTATACAGAAACTTTTGTATAACAGCTTCTCTAGGGTTTTTTGCTTACATAACCAATGCTTTTCTGAGGGGGTTATAGCAAGTTGTAAGCATCCCTCCTCCTTCATCAGGAGCTGTATGATGCTGGTAGTCAGGGTTTCTGCTTCCTCGCTCCTGGGGGCTATTTTGACACATTGAGAACACCTTGTTCTTTCTTCATTGCTCTGTAATTCCACACTACATCCACATTTATTATATTTGGTGTGGTCTACATAATCTGAGTACCTCTTCTTTGCTCTCTTTTTTAACCCCTCAAACAAGTTACATGCAGCTTACAAGGTTGAATTCCTTTAATGATCGTTAACTGACAGCTAACCTGTTCTCAGCCCTGAGGCCTTTGATATTGTCCTGTGCTCATACTTCCAAGGCTTCTGCTATCATCCTCTGTGCTTTTACTCCTCTACATCCAGTCATTATTTTAGGGTAATAGAATCTACATAGAATACCCTTTATCAATACTTGTTCCTTAACAGAAATGACTCAAAGTTTTTGTAGCACTAGATCTTGCACCTATTATAGAACATTGTCCAAAGCTAAATAAAACTAAACCAAAATACGTAGTAACTCACGTGGCTACTCACCTGGCTGTCACAACTAATCATGCTGCCAGGAAAGCCCACAATAAGCCCAGACAAAACAAATCTGAAAAACCCCAGTCATGAGGCCTTACAGAGTTAGTACAATCTGTAGCCTGTTAAAGCAATGGCAATCCCACTGCAGTGGTCTGACCTTGGCTGGATGTCAGGTGCCCACCAAGCTCCTCTCTCACTCCCCTTCCTCAGCAGGACAGGGAAGGAGAAAATAAGATGGAAAAGAACTCATGGGTCAAGATAAAGGCAGTTTAATAAAAAACAAAAGCAAAGGCCATGCATGGAAGCAAAGGAATACAAAAGATTTATTCTCTACTTCCCATCAGTAGGTGAAGTCCAGCCACTTGTCAGGAAGCAGGGCTTCAGTATGCGTAGTGCTTGTACCAGAATACAAATGTTTTAATAATGAATACTCCCCTCTCCTTCTCCTGTCTCCTAGCTTTTATTGCTCAGTGGACACCATATGAAAAGGAAATCTCTTTGATCAGTTTGGGTCAGTTGTCCTGGCTATGTACCCTCCCAAGATCTCACCTGCCTCCAGGTTACTGGCCATTGGGGCGAGGTGGAAGGGGGAATGTTGGATAGACAACCTTGATGCTATGTGAGCACTTCTCAGCAGCAGCCAAAACATTGGTGTGTTATCAACACCTTTCTATCTACCAATACAAAGCACAGCACTATGAGGACTGCTACAGGAAAAATTAATTCCATCCCAGTCACACTCAATAAACCCATATTTGCAAGCCTACATAAGTACAGCCTTCTCTGTGCCAACAGCCTTCAGTGCTAATAGAGGTAAGCCAGTTGCTCAAGAGCTCAAGAGGAATGCTAAAGGCTGGTATACCACACCTCATGCCAACAATAGGGGGATAAGGGTGACAGCTGAGCAAAAGTCAACTTGAGTGTAGAGTTAATTTTTTCACTCAATAGGAAAGAGGTAGTCTGTTTGCAAAGACAGCTCTGAAAAATTACAAAATAAGTAGAACTATCCTTTGCAATTGTAGATTTGACACCTCTTGCATGTAGATTTTTATACAACTTCTAACAAAATTGCTGTCTTCTTAGGGATCTCCCTTCCCTCTCCAGATCCTTGCTCTTGAAGAAGATAATAGAAAAAAAGGACTTGGATCATACAAGTAAATTTATAACTGCCATAGCCTATTCATGAAGTTTTCAATATTTGACATGCTGTTGGCATAATTTTCTTTGAGGCTATCTAAAATTCCTCCTTGATCAACTTCAATTGCTGTTTAAGTGGCAGAAAATGCTCAATGAATGTATGGGATCATTGGGTTCTTTGGAAATTTTGGATGTTTATTTTTAGTTTTTATTTACATAAGTAGGTTAGTATAGAATAGGAAGAGGGAAATTAATTCCCTTCTGAAAGAAGAAAATGAGATGCCACTGTAAGAGCAGAACACCAACACTACTATGTCATTAGCAGAAGTAGTGCTTGGGTGCTTGCGAGTACTTTCTCATCTCTTTTGCGTATTGAATGGATCTGGTCCTTATTTAATACCCCATGGACATCTGTGAGACATATGAGACCTTGAAAATTTGGCCTGTAGACACATATCTTCAATTCCAAGGAATATTTTTTATGTATCTCTTACATAGCCTTGCTTATAGCTTAAAAATATGTGAGCTTATGAGGCTGAAAAAGAACATTCTCAATTTTATTAGATGTCACTGACCATAGTTGTAATTGCACCTTTCTATCAATATTTTTGTGTATGTGTTTTGTGAAGATTTGGCAGGATCCCCACCAAAACATCATCTTATTTTTCTTCCTTTCTCTCACGTTCTAAGGCTGTGATGAATGACCACAAAGTATAAAGCTGAGCCAAAGGAAATAACATTAATTATATTGAGACAATCTGCTAGCACTCAGAGTAGATAAGGGTGGTTTTTTTGCAATCTAGTTTCACCAGTATGAACAGTCCAGTCAGCTTCTGTGCTTGTTCCACTGCGTGACCAAACAGCTAGGTAGGTCATTTGTCACAGAACATAAAAGAATTCAGTCTTTTTGAAGTGGGGAATCCAAGCCTACGAGCCCATCAGTAACTCATACTATAATTCCATCTTTGCATAATCAGAGAGATTAGCTGCCAGCAGTCTGTTTATGTGCAGGAGCATAGCAATATCTTGGAGTTAGTTTTCCTTGTAAGCCTATAAATTTTGATGAGGTTTATATGTTTTGATCACCAAAACACATTTTGAGGAGGAATAAATACATTTTTAAAGCTACACATATTTCACTTTTTAGTGACGCATGGATACCAGTCTGGCATTTTCTTGTGAGAGGTAGCCAAAAGCAAACTGGGCTCTCTTTTTTGGATTGGTAGACAAGGTAAAAAGCTTGAATTTGGGACTGCATTAATGCAGATGACCACTGAATGCATTTGACCTCTTCAGTGCTTGAATCAGCTCAGCTGGAAAACTGGATATGAGCAGGAACTGGCTGAAAAACAGATGTTGTAGCACAATAGATACAGTCTCCATAAACAAATCACAGACAAAAAGGATGTGAAATTGCATGCAGTTATTGTAAAACGGTAGAAGGAGAAATGGATTTATGATATTTTGTATTGGAATTGTGATATTTTTTATTGGAAAACCAAGCAAAGGTTCAAAGAAATATGTTGCTATGGTTCCAATACATCTTTGCATTGAGAGGTTAAGCAGCATGACATTGCAGATTTCCCGAAGGAAAAAAAATACTTAAAAACTAGGAGGCCTAACATATCAGAAAATAATCTAAAAAGGAATACAATTGGCAGAAATCAATCAAAATGATAAGGTGAAATATAAGATATCTTAGACATTATATGGGAATTTGAAATAATTAAGAAATCCTTTATGATAAAGCATTCTCATATTTATAGTCTTAATGTTATTGAATTAGACTTTACATCATCATTACAAATAGAATAGAATAGAATAGAACAGAACAGAACAGAACAGAACAGAATAGAATA